>NC_143013.1:103969151-104291651 GCF_055824585.1 Amblyomma mixtum
AAGCTATATATGAGATACCGATACGAAGTTAGATTACAGTAGCTACTGAAGTCACTTCACAGTGGAATTTGATTTGTAAGTTTTCAGCATTTGTATCTTTTTACAGGAAGCCTTTTACACTGCTCCGTAGCGTGCTATTTTTGTATTAATATAAATTTTACAAAACTTTCACGCCACAGTGTAAAGGCTTCGTGTCGCAGAAAAGCCGATGTCGTCGTTGAGATCTGCATGGCGAAAAAGTTAGGACTAGTCGATTACAAGAGACACCCATAGATGGCGTCAGCCACCCCTGACCGTTTGGTTGCCAGTTAGAGACGCTGCCGCTAGCCCACGAAGACACGTTCATACGGGTTGGTTAAAGCTGGGCTTTATATGTATGTCGTGTGGTCCTTCACATAATGATTGTGTTGGTGAAAAAGAACGGTGTCCGTGTCTGTGTGGACACGAGGAACTGCTATCGCGTCATACCCTGAAAAAAAAAGGAGCTTTAGTGTCCTCCAATTTTTGTATTTCGAATTGCCGCTTTATATCTGTCTTTCCACATGTGCGTTCGTCCGTCCGTTCATCTTTCAATGCAGACGTTGTGTCGGCCGTGTTTTGCAGCGCTCTAGTCCTTTCACCTCAACCTGCCATCCAAGAGCAAGAAATTAATATGCTCCCATAATGTTCACTTACTCACAAGGAGCACTGTACTATTTGAACATGATCCGTGTATTGCCTAGTCTTTATATGCCTGGCCGTGGAGTTTAAGCCGTTACTGAAAGTGCGACCCTTTCTATCTTAACACTCACATCACGACGTGTATAAATGCAAATTCGTTTCGTTGTTATTGATACTTCGCTGTTCCTGTGCCCCTTTTAGTTCTGCAAATGTACTGGGCAGGTCTCGCTGGTATGTTAAGTGCGTTCGAACGAATCGCACCCGCTCAGGATGGGTGCTAGTGACGCTTTAAATGCATGAACTATAAAGATTTTCACGGACCTTGTTGCCCGAGCCACCTTCTACTGCCGAAGTATTGGGAAACTAGTCCATTTTGATTGCCTAAAATTTCCACACATACTTGCGCGAAGTACGACGTGTAGAATTGAAGTCATTGTCGTAGAACGCAATAAAAAAATGTTTTAATGAAGATGGCTCCTCAACTAGAAAATAAATTTCTTGATAAGAACAGAGCACCGTGAAGTTTTCTTGCACATTTTGCGTGAGGCTTTCATTACCCCAAATCGTTTTTTTTTCAGCATTTTCTACCAACTGCGATGCCCGATATTCTACTCAGTTGTTAGGCACTCCAGTACAACTTAAATATACACTTGAGCCATAAGTGCCCGTTGACTAGGTCTGTGTAGAACAATGTTCATAGTGGCCCGAGAAGAAATATATTGATTGTTTGTGTTAATGGCTAACATTTCACTTTTTTTCTTTTGTGCAGGTAACGAACCCATTCAACGTAGAACAGAAAACCTGGCCACTGAGTTGAAAAACCAGGGAGTCACTATTTATTGCATCACTATAATGGGTAACTCCCGAAAAAAAGGCCTCGATAAACTCGTCACATCCCTTGCTCACCTATTTGTGCTTAAAGATTACGACGCCTTCCATTGGATTGCTGACGAAGTCGCCAACAGCACTATCGGTAAGTAATACTTTCAAGCTGATTTCTTTCTTGGAATGCCTATGACATGATTTTATATGGGCCTTTATAATTTGGTGGATTCTCGTGGCAAGGTAATTTGTACATACGGAATTACTGTAATATGAAATATATGTACTAGCCCGTGGTGGTGGCTTAGTGACTGGCATTCGACTGGTGATAATAATTTCGCAGATTCGATCCCGCCAGCAGCGTCCATACTATCATGGAGGCGAAATACAAATAAAAAAAACCGCGTGCTGTTCGAACGAAGTCAGTGCATGTTAAACAATCCTAGGTAGTCTAAATAAATTCGGAACCCTCCACTGTGGCGCCTCTAATATCGCATGTTTCGGTTCGAGGTGGTAAATACAACAATTTTCTATTGCTTTTGCAGTATGTGTAGGGCGCAAAGTAGGAGCACTTCCGGAGGCTTGACTTACGTATTCCATGCAGTTTCCAATTCCCTTCCGATTGATTTCTACAAGATATACATTACGCCGTGCGACTACGGGGAAAGAGTAGTTTTGTATGAACTCAGCAACATCATTAGTAAAAAAAATGAAGGGGACGACCAGAGAGTCTTGGGGCCCGCCGTTAGTTACTCTGTACCCTAAGGATGTCTGTCCATTAAGACTTCCATAATAGTATTAGTCGTCGATATACGTACGCAGGCGAGCAACAGTGGAAGCACAATATCTGAGAGAACGAGGGGACAAGCAGCAACGAGTTGTTTATACATTCAAGATCTTACATATGCAACAATAGAGAGCAACAAGCTGAATCTTCCAGAAGACTGCTGGGGCGCCTTGCTCTATGCCACGCGAGAGGTCCGGTCTCACGCAGCACAGCCGGTCCCTGTCGCCGATGACGAAGGCAATTAGGAGCATCCCAGTTGTGCCCCGCCTCGCATTGGTGCCTCGCGCGATTGTATTCTGGCTGACATAAAGCAGCATATCGTTCTCATTCAATACTGTCTATACGTCAGCCATTCATGCCCTAGTAGAGGGACCACGTTTTAAGGTGTGTTGACAAGGAACGAGGTCCTTTTGTACAGAGGAATACACAATCTCATGATGAGCTAAGATTTTTCAGAAAACGTAACGAAATGGAGGGAGAGTCCTGCAGTCACCGACGTCACTTTTTGCACCAGACTTGAAGGCACGTAATATACGGGAGATTTTCGATACACCAGGAAACGTAAAGTACCGTAGACTGTTTTTAAATACTCAGGTCCAAACAAGAAGTAGTATATTTCCATACGTATATAATCGCTGCAGAAATGGCAACTGGCGCGCAAGAAAGCAGAGGCTCTAGCCGTTTATTGTTCACCTGCACGATGCCCTCCTCCAAGAGGTAGTATATTTCCATACGTATATAATATCGCTGCAGAAATGGCAACTGGCGCACAAGAAAGCAGAGGCTCTAGCCGTTTATTGTTCACCTGCACGATGCCCTCCTCCAGTCACATCAAGTTGGTGTTCGCATCTAGTAAATAAAGAGCTTGATTTCTATAAACGCCACTTCCAGTAAGGCCATACGTACATAAAAGCAAATGACCAACTCGAAAACCTCCACTCCATTGGAATCTGAAACCTGGGCACAAAGTCTGATTGTTTTTTATCGGGTCAGGCCGTATTTTCTTGACTGCTGAGGGACATTTGACGGAAGTAGCGCTAGTTAATCTCAGCACGATCTTTCTTGTGCATGGTAGTTTCTTTTAAATATAGCCAACTTTTTATCTTAATAAATAAAAAATACTTTATGAAAAAAAACAGCGCGAACAAACGGGGACGAAAGGAAGAATACACAAGAACAAGCGCTGACTCTCAACTAAAGTTTAATCACAGGAAACACGCTTATTAAACTTTAGTAGAGAGTCAGCGCTTTTTTCTATGTATTCTTCCCTTCGTCCCCGTTTGTTCGCGCTGTTTTTTGCATAATGTATGACCAACTCGCCCGCTTAGCTATCCTGTTAAAAAATAGGCTGACGCGGTGTGTGCATGCGAATTGACGATCGGCATTAGTGTTAATTGGTCAGTTGTGAAGGCAGGGAGACAGGCGGTCTGTTACTATGTATTGGTAAACACTGTACCAGCGGCAAAGATCTATGAAGGCAATGCCAGCCATCTGTCTTTGTCTTTCGATGTTGAAGATAAGAAAAAAAGTTATAGCCTTGTTACCGCTCTGTAACCTGAATTCCTGCTCCCGGTATAGGTTTGGCAGGGGTGTTCTGTGCAGACAAATTGACAGCTGTCCATGAAATTCGTGTTATATAGGGGGTAGCCGGACGGGCTGTCAACTTTTTTTTGTAAGCTTAGAGCCCACAAGAGAGAAAAATTTTGACTCCACTATGCGCTCATACTGCATGATCACTCGCAAATATGCCCCAAGTGCACAAAATTGCTTACGCACAGACACCGTAAGAGGTTCGAGGAGAGAACGAAGGATCTACGATGAGTGCGAGCGCTTAGTTTTGCATGAATGTCGATGGTGCAGCACAGTTACAACCAGGTTGGACTGCACGAAATTACTGCACGGCGGCGGGAGTGTACTGCTTCTGCACCATTATGATTTTAATAAAACAAAGCATCCGCGATCATCCCGGAACATTTGCTGACGCGAATAGTTAGGCGATAAGTTTTAGATTCTGTGGTCTTTATCTTAGGCTGGAAAAAAGGGCCACGCGAAATTTACTTTACGAAAAGTGCTTACGAGCACTTTCTGCCTTGACCTGAAGCTTTTAAATTCAACATTATGCTCCAAATTTAAGCATAGAATTTTATCTTATTTCTCATTGTTTGTTAGCATATGAGACGTATTGTAAAGAATGCTGATGTAGACATTACGTCTGCTTATAGACCTGGACCACTTCATCCTTCGGAGATCGCGTTGTACTCTTTATAAAGAAGGGCACAAGTAGGTAGAAATGGTTGGTGCAGTCAACGGGCTGAGCGTCGCCTGCTTGCACTACAAGCAGGCGGTAAGAAATCTTCTTATCCTACCGTCGATTTCGTTCCGGAGGTAGAATCACTCGTTGATTAATTCGCTATCTACACTATCCTCCTTTTTAGAGATGTGTTTACCGGTCTCTTCCGCAGACTACAGCACGTGTGGCGTCAGCAACCTTCACCACTGGCGCAGTGGTCTACATGAAGACGACGCTCCTCGGGGTCTCGTGTATGGCGGAGTAGGCGCGGTTACCTCATGGGCGTGGATGGTGAAGATAAATCTGCCCGAAAAGGTAATAATTTTCTCGCTTTTCAGGCCATGCCTTGCGGAAGAACTGTGTCCTCTGGAGACGCGTTCACCCTTATACTCAACGCTGCTACGGTCCTCGTTTCAAACGTTGTTCTTTTCTTATGCCTTCCCTCATTTCGTGTGTGCAGATTATGTTTCGGTTCCGTTGTACCAGATGTATCACTCGGTGTATCTACTATGCAATCGTTACTCACACTACGATCCATAATAGGGAAACCTCGTCAAGCAGTACGGTGCTCTTGTACCAGAAATACACTGATCAAAACGGCAAGCTGGAGGAAAAACTGCGGCATTTTTCATTAGTCAGCAACATTCACCCAGCCAGTAGTAACTGCTTTACCAAGTGACGCTAATGTGTCAGTGAAAAACATACTCAGCATGAGACTACTGTTTTATTGCGGTAGCAATATAAGCCTCATAGCAAAGAGAGCCTGTCCTGTGCAACGTAATTTTCATTGGTTGAGAGGGATCTTCCGTCCCGCACCATGTTATCATCCGGGGCTCATGGGAGACGAGGCGGCTGTCGGCAGCTGCACTGGGCCACGTGCGGTCGTGCCAAGATCTCCGTTTGCATGGAGCCATACGCAGGGTCCTTGCGCGCTTCCGAAAATCTTCGCGTACGGATAAGAGGGCCGTATGTGCCCACTAAATTTATGTAGCGCGTGGTACATTGGAAGTAAAGCAACTGTAATATAGTGGCGCTGTGCTATCGCATTGTGACAGATAATGATAGCTAATTGCACCCCTAACCTTTGCTGAGAAGTGACACAACTAAAGGACGGACTTTCCCGTTTTTGTTTTTGGGGAATTCGGCGTAAATTTTGCCGTGTTTATTTCGGAATGTAGCTTTCGGTTTTTCTCGGCGAGCACCATTTTCTGTGTAGGAATTTTCGTTTCTTTTCGAATAAATGTATGATGTCCATGTGGAGTAGTTAAAACTTCCGTAGAATTTACTTTATTTATTATTGCCGCAGGATTTATTATTAAGAGACAAATAGTCGTATTAAGAGTTATATTCTTGCTAAAGGAAGTTGCGCGGTATCAGTAAAAAGTAAGAACGTCGATGTAAAATTATGGGGTCGTGAGACAAAAACGTAAATGGGCCAGCATCGTATGGCCAGCGTGCTTACGGCAACGACGTAAGTGCCACTTAACCGTCGAGGAAGCTAGTATACGAAACTTCTGCTCCGTTTATGCATAGTTTCATTTTGGTACTGGTTGCGGCTCCATTGTTGTCAGCGTAATTGCACGCAGTAAGAAAACATACTTGATGAAGCGACGGTCCTGAGCCGGTGATAAGCCTTAGTAGGCGGACTATAAGCTGACCGACAGCGTTTAGCTGAGACGAAAAAATATAGTGGGTTCGCGGATCAACGGTTTAACACTGACAAATACTGATTTACGGCAATAAATTTCAAAATCGTTGTCTTACCAGATTCCTAGTGACAGAACTATTATCATTTTTTTCCTGGAACCTACTCTAACTGGTAGTGGATATCTGGGTATGTAGCGGTGGCATGCATCCCTGAAAAACTTACTTTTAAGGCGGAAGCCTTTAATGCCTCATCGTTGTAAGCAGGAGCTGTCGACAGAAATGTCACGCTTTTCAATTGGTCGAAATGGTCGTGACGTCACAGTGCGCGAATTTCAAACGGGGCCAATTGTACTTTGGCTAGTAACCATGCAACCAATTAAAGGGATCGTATAGTGATGCTCCAAGTAAGTGGGACTGAGTGTAGTTAATTGCTTACTTAACCAATTAGCCTTATTAATTTTTCAAGTCAGACCAGATAAATAAAACGGAGTAGGAAATTGGCCGAGCTTGGGAATCGAACCCCGGTATCCGGAGTGCGAGTCGAGCACGCTACCACTCCGCCATGCCAGCTGGATGGTTTGGAATGAACAAAGATGCGTCTAGTGAATACGGTGTCTTCGTTCACTCCCATCTTTCTTCCTTCCCGTTACGGCGAGGTTTAGGTGTCCACCGAGATATGAGAGACAGATACATTTCCTTTCCTCAAAAACCAATTTACCGATGAGCAAGGCGCATTTGTGCGCGTTTCAGATTGGTCCAAATTGTCGTGACGTCACTGCGCACGAATTTTGACCGGTGTCCACAGAAATATGTGAGCCAGTTACTGCGCAACTTCCTTTCCTCAAATACAATTTTCGACTAGTGTCTACTGAGATATGTGGGACAGTCACTGCGTAATTTCCTTTCCTCGAATACAATTTTCATTTTCTTCATTACGGCCCCTCTTCTTTCACTTACACTTCATCCCTTCCTGTACGGTGCGGCTCAGGTGTCCACCGAGATGACAGAGAATTACAGCCCCATTTCTTTTCCTCAAAAAGCGTTGCGTTCAAAGGGCAACGCATCGCGCCGAACGGGTGGTGGCGTTCCTTGGACTCCGAGGCAGTGCTACAACACGCTTTCGCGTTCCACTCCTAAGGGCGAAGCTTAAGCGACATTAATTGGCAGTTAATTAATGCACCAACAAAATGTGCAGTAAACAATCGCGTAGCAGAATGCAGTACTCAGGCTTTCGCCTTTCACCACTTTAGCTGCTAAAGTTCCTCGTAATTTTTTCGCATACAACCGTGTTTCAAGAAATGAATTCGGCACACTTTTATCGTTGTTTTTCGGTTCGAGCTGGACGGCCAACCCTTAGAAATAACCCGACCATTAAAGGCGACTGTACATCATTGCAATCTAACTGACACAAATAAAAAAAAACTGCAGTACTGTGTTATGTATTTTAATGCTGCTACATATGAAAGTTTTGCGAGCACCGGTACAACACACTTTGAACTCTTTAATATGAGAACACAGCTGTTTGGGTCAATGGTAAAAATTATAAGGCTATTGGACTTCTTCATATAAATGAAGTCTTCAGGTCGCCGTTTGGAGCGTTATAGCACCGAAGTTTTCCTTGAGGAGCATTTGCGTTGCTGTCTTTTTATGCTTATTTTCCTCCAAAATGAGAGTATATGATGCAAAGCAAACTTCTATAAATTAAATTCATGTAGTTGTATGTTTGCTCTGTGTCTCGCATTTTCCTCTATTTAGTTCGTCGCAGTTTTTTCGATTCAGTTATGTTCTCGTGTTTTCATTGCTGTTTCCGCCCCCTTCGTACACACAAACCTGTATTTAAGAACAAATAACAAACCTGAAAAAACATAAGTTAGCAGTGGGTTATCGCTTGCCGCGCATATCACTTCTCTATTAGAAGCAACTAGGCTGCCAACAAAGAGTGGAAAAAATTCCACGTGACCTCACCTCCTATATCGAAGTGTGTGGTTAGTTGGTTTGTCTATATTATAGGGCCTCTGCGGCGGAAGCATAATAGCAAGGAACTGGGTGCTGACAGCTGCGCACTGCATGCACCTTAAATCGGAGGTAACGTATTTGGCTCCCGAGGAAGTTCACCTCTTAGCAGGTAAGCTCAATATTAAGCCATTCATTACTTCACCGCGTTAAGTACTATCTCTCTTTACGCCACGGCAGCAATCATCCTGCGCGTTGTTAATCTTGCGAACCTTTCTCAAGAAAGCCGTCTTTAGCTTCATTATGACCCACGGCAAAAAAAAAAAAGCTCAAGGACACCAAATAGTAAATTCCAGCTCATTAAAAAAACGTAAACGAGGCGAAAATGAGGACATTGAGCTAGATTGGATTGGAAAACATTTATTCCGCCAAAAATGCAGATGCAGACGGTCCGCGCTAGATGGCCACCAAACCATGGCTGGCGGCGACCTGAGCGGCCCACTCGGTGGCCAAGGCTTGTAGAGAAATTTCGAGAATATAGCTCTTGCACAGCGCTGTACTACAAAGCTCATAGGGCCTTAAAAGTTGTCGCATAATTAAAGTAAATTAAGCAATATTACGAGATGCTGCGACGTTTATTCTCAATCTATCCTTTAACAATCTAGCCACTCGACCCGAGAAAAGCTACCTCAGAAGTTTCTGCGTCGTGGAATTGCAATTCTTCTGTTATTCTTTTCAGAAGATTAAGTGTCTGGCAAAAATTCACTTTGAACTAAAAGCGGGAAATTAACTGCCTAATATTTTTTACATCCTAAGATTATGGGGTTCTGAAATCTAGGAAAGCTGTAGAATATTTTTTGTATTTTTTACTCGTTTTTAAATAATTTACTTTATCCTTTCCCAGTAATGTGCATTAGGGAAGTTGCCAACGGCACGACTGCCCGAATGTCAATTTGTGAGCCTGTTCATGTGAGCGCTGTGAATCAAATAAATGACCACAAGAACTACATGACCTGCCCTTACACGCACATAGGGAAGAGTGGGTAAAACGCGACACAAATACTCAAATCGTCTTCTACCTTTTATTAAAGACAGGTCTAAATAAAACTGCTGAAATATTTCCTGCCGTCATGCCAAAAAGCTCAAAAAACAGATAACGTCCAGCTGAAAGAAAGCACAGCGAATCTTTTGAAAACCCATAATGCTGTATTTTGCCCTATGCTGCGGGGAAAAAACAGACGCGCTTCCAAAATCATGATAGTATACATCCTTACAATGAATAAGCACGAAGTTGGCTCCATGGGCGCCTAGACAATACTTGCGGGCCTATTCGAACGACAGACAATGCGCGTATATCAAAGCTGGCGCAGTTTTGCTGCATTGCTCACTACAGCCCAGAAGTAATTTTAAGCCGGGCTCTACGCGTAGAAATGAAATGAAATTTAAGCGCGCACGAAAAACGCACACAAGAGGAGGATACACACAGGACAGGCGCTATCTAGCCCAAACAGAAGTTTTGTTGAATTATCTACGCGTAGACTATATATCTATGTGATATTTTTAAATTTTTTCACTCAATCGCAACTTTCATTCTGTTTCAGTGTCACGGCTCTTCTTTTTTCAGTCATCCCTGTTAAATCAACATTACATTTGGTGCGATTTGGTTCCCCTGCACACGAGGTCTGAGTGTGATTGTAGATCGGAGCGAACAGAAAATGCTCCATTTTCAGCACGCGTTCTCAAGTAGCTGTTCTTGACGGCCTCACAGACTGCGTGAACGCACGGTCTTGAGTATGATTGTAAGTCGGAGGGAACAGAAAATGCTCCATTTTCAGCATGCGTTCTCAAGTAGCTGTTCTTGACGGCCACACAGACTGCGTGAACACGCGGTCTTGAGTATGATTGTAGGTCGGAGTGAACAGAAAATGCTCCATTTTCAGCATGCCTTCTCAAGTAGCTGCTCTTGACTGCCACACAGACTGCGTGAACACGCGGTCTTGAGTATGATTGTAGGTCGGAGCGAACAGAAAATGCTCCATTTTCAGCATGCCTTCTCAAATAGCTGCTCTTGACAGCCACACAGACTGCGTGAACACGCGGTCTTGAGTATGATTGTAGGTCGGAACGAACAGAAAATGCTCCATTTTCAGCATGCGTTCTCAAGTAGCTGTTCTTAACGGCCACGCAGACTGCGTGAAAACGCGGTCTTGAGCATGATTGTAGGTCGGAGCGAACAGAAAATGCTCCATTTTCAGCATGCGTTCTCAAGTAGCTTTTCTTGACGGCCACGCAGACTGCGTGGACACGCGGTCTTGCGCATGATTGTAGGTCAGAGCGAATAGAAAATGTCTGAATTCTTCTAACCCACGTAATTCCAAAGAGACCTAAAAAGAAGACGATTCGCAGTGCATTAAGCATGCGTTGGCTTTGCATGTCTAGGAGCTATAAGGTTACTTCAAAAATATCGATAACAGCCTTGGAAGCCAACATTTTTAACGAAAAGCACACTTGATTGCAAAATAGTTTAAAGAGAAACAGCGGTAGTCTTGTATGGAATACGTGCGGAGGTATTTTGCGCACAATAACAGAGGTCAGCTAAGGTCGCGTAGCAGTGCGTCGCTGTGTTAATCTCTCGAGGTAATCTTTTGAATGCGTCTATATGGTCTGTGTTTCCAGGTTTGCTGACAACGAAGGAAAACGAAAGCTTAGGAACCGAAATCCAGTCAAAAAAAATTGCTGTTAAGCGCATCGTCGTGCACGAGCACTACAACCCCAAGAGATTTCTACATGACATCGCTCTTCTAGAGCTCGAAGAAGATATTGCATATGAAAAGTATATCCGCCCCATCTGCCTTCCGCCTGCCAGAGGTGAGGTTCAAAGGAAGCAGTTTGCTGAGGTGCACTTATTATTCCCCACCTGCTCTTTTTGTCAGTTCGGCGCCCACGCTATCATCTTGAGATTCGTGTTGTGGTACTATTAGGATCGGGTGAACGTGGTCGGGCCGGAGAAGGGACGAGGTAGGCGGGAGACGGGGTTATGAAGAGATAGACAAAGAAGGAGAGAACTTTATGCAGGAATATTTACGTTATTTACATAAGAGAGCAACTGAGAGGGACTCTCAGTGTGAGGGAACTTCTTTAGGAGTCAACAGGAGTGCTCGGGAGTCTCAAAACAACACCCGTTAAATAACGCACGGATTCCCCAGATCCCTGTCTGGGGAATATAGTTCGGAGAATGACGTCCAATCGCATGGGCAGACGTGGACTCCGGGGGTACCACCCACGGCTGGGCGGTGCTGGCTGTCCCGCTCCTTCGCAGCTCGGTTGATGGGAGAGGGTAGAGGCTCCGTAAGTAAACACTGCTGTCTTTCACTCAGCACACCACCACTCTGTTCGTTGACCCGAGGGTCGACTCGGCCACGGAACGCCGCCATCGTCGCCGCATCTTCGGCCTTCGGCGGTCTTTGACTTTCGCCGCTGCCACCGTGGTCCCACGGTCCTGGAAGGTCGCTGCCTTAATCCACTTAGGCAGGAGGGGAGCGCGAGCTGCCTTAATCCACACAGGCAGAGGGGGGGGGGGGGGGGGGCATCCCAAACTCAACAGTACATGTGAAGTTCCGCTTTAGAGGCTAGTCGTATAGAAATTTGATCAAAGGCTGCAGTTATTGCATCATGGCGCACAGACAGATGTATAAAGAGCTTACTCCGAAATTACTCCAGCAGCCTATGGTTATCAGCGTAGTGTTTTATAACCGGAGTCCCTTTATTGCCCACCTCCGACCAATGAATAGGATGGAAGACCTTATTGTGTCTTATGAAAAAGTTATGGCCTAAGTGGGCCTTTGTGGTAACGAGCCTCAGACGGGCCTGCAGGTCCTCAAACAATGAGTCCACGGGAACATATTCTTACAGAAATGACTTTTGAGCTTGAGTTGACGCCTTGTTGAGCTTTTGTTGAATGAACTGGAAACCAACATGAACCCAATGTATGTTGAGCCGACTAAACAAAACTCTGCTTATCAAAATTTTGGTTGGTTGTACTCAACACAGCCTATATTAGAGAACTGAAGTTTATTTTCAGCTTTAAAAGCTTTTGCAGGGCATACAAATGGTAAATCTTGGCCCATAGGTGTGTAAGTTAAAGCGTGGAAATGGACTCGTTTTAGAAAGTATCCGATAGGGCAAGTACTCCGCTGTATTTCATGTTTTGATAGATTATGTGTACGAACTCGCATAAATGGCAAGTTACGCGAAATTTGCACATGTTCTGATAGTTACAAGCACTGTGGAACATTAAAGTGTTATGTGCTAACACGTGATCTCATCTAACTGTTCATAATGAGTGGGTTTCTCCAATGGAGAGAATATTTTGTTTCTTCGAAGACCGAGAACTACGTATGCATTTGCATATGTAGTTCTTGGTCTTCGAAATCCTGTGAAGGGTGTATTTGGTGCTCAGCCGACGTGATCGCGTAAGTGTACGTGGTTGTTTCGATGCGCGCCTATTCTATCAATCCTTTCCTGTGCATTTATTTCCATCAACTCCCATCTGTCTGCACGTGGCAGTGTTAGTGACCCAGTTGGAGCCAGTCGACAGGCTCCAGCACTCTCCTCCTCCTTCCTCCTATGATCTCAGCAACAGCCTCTACGCACCAAAAGAAAACAGATCTTAGAATGAGGTTACGGAACAAAAAGACGCACGCAAGCGCTGACTTACAATTGAAATTTTATTTCGGAACAACGCGTATAAATAGGCCGTAGGAAGGAATGAAACAATGTGGAATGCTGAGCAATCGTCCAGAATCAGTTTAGTCAACTTAGAAAGAAAATAGGATACGGAAGGGGGCGTAAAACTGAAGATAAAAGCGATAAGATCTGACAGTTTGCACGTCGTAACAGGTATAAAAGTCGGGTAAAAAGAGGTAAAGACAGGTGAAAACGATAAAGCACGTGGCCAACAGGGTAAGTGAAAGCGTTACAACCGCGAAGGCACGAAGGAGAATAAAATAAAGATGCCCGAAATTGACAAGTATGAACGGGTGATCGTTCTATGTGCTGTTTTCTTTCCGAATGCAGTATCAACTATCTCGATACCTTGCTCTTGCGCTTATGTCCGGTGAGCTTCCATTACCTACGCATACTGGCAACCTAAAGGCGTGGGCTTGAATTCTGCTCGTAACTATACCTTTCCGCTTGTGTTTTATTTGCTCAAGTTTTGGCATGCTGTCGACGTACAGTGGAACAAGCATATGCGGACAAAGAAAGGAGGAAATGCAGCATTTAAATGCACTCCTGAATTAGATTCTCGATGTCTTAGATCACTCAGCCATTTCACGCAAACTGACGCCCTTTGCTGAAACTTGTCTTTCGTGTGCAATTTGCTGTCTTTGTCATTTTTGATCTGTCTTTGCACTGTTCAACTTGAAGAGAAGCGGTTGTTGGAGGCGGCTCCTAATTTCTCGAGAGCAGCGAGGGAAGTCATGCGCTCTGGACGGGTCTAAGAATAAATTCTCACGAAGGTGGCGGACCACTGAGCATCCAGAGGACTTGGCCAATAGACGAAAACGGCTAGCATGGATCTGGCATCCCGGAAATCTGCTGCTTGTTTCCTGCCCAAAGTTTCGGGCTTATATCTGCTCTTGGTGACGAGATGAACAGTATATCATCATCATTATCATAAATAGTCATGATCATCAATCTTACTAAGCCCACTGCAGGACAAACGCGTTTTTCATATTCCTTTGTCCTGTGCCAGCTGCGGCCACCCTATCCTCTCAAACTTCTTAATCTCAGCCGCCCACCTTGCTTTCTGCCGCGGCAAAAAAAGACGTACGCAAGCGCCGACTCGTGAAGAATCCGAGCTTGAAAGTTTGCTGCTATAGCTTTTATTTGATTCATATAAATACCTCCTCTGTTAGCACGAAAAGTTTGCCTTACAAAAACAAAGGGAAAAAAGAATAACATTTCAAATTTAGCAAATAGCTATTCAAAAATAGCTATACAATCTCTAAAGCAATCGTAAAACCACTCAAAGTGTTAGGCATCTGCTGGCAATATATATTTCGAGTTATTAGTACACAAATATGTCTGAGCCAGCAGTGACCGGAATAATTTTTATGCATGGAAATAATATTTCTAGGCAAAAAGAATTTAATATTTAATATTCTCATTCACACAAAAGCTACATAGAAACCGCACCGTTCGTCTAGCCGCACACTGAATGACGTTTGAAACTGCCCAGAAATTCTGTCCGTTAAATTTGGCAAGGTGAGGCTCTGTGAGATCACTTCAATTTGTTTGCCTTGAAATTAGGAAGACCTCTTATATATCCCACACATAAATATGCGAGTTGTGGTTAGCTTATAAGCTGGGAACAAGCGCATGGAGGGAAAAACGACAGTCCAGCGCACTCACACAAGACGCTTGAGAAAAACCGCAATACAAGCAGAAAACAACAGGAAGATAGATACAGAGAGAGGAGAAAGGCAGGGATGTTAACCAGAAAGGATTCCGGTTGGCTACCCTGCACAGGGGAAGAAAATGAGGGGGTTAAAGAGGGAAGAGAGGAGGAGCCGGAAACAGTCACAATCTGTCAATCAAGGCAGTCTCTCTCAAAAAACAAAACAGTGCCTTTTAAGCCTTGATGGCAGTCGACTGTTGTGGCCACGGACCGAGGATATTGGCCTCTGTGAAAGGGCGAGTATCAAGGCAGTCTAGAGGAAAACTCAGCTTATTTCTTTTGGTCACAAAGACAGGGCCCTCGCATAAGGCATGAGTGGTTGTCTCTTCACAGGCATAGTTTACACAAGAAGGGCTGTCGGGCATCGCGATCCGGAAAGCGTACTTATTTGTGAAGGCAACGCCGAGCCATACACGACACAGTAATGTTGCTTCACGACGCGCTGCATCACATGCAAGACGGAGGTGCAGTCCAGGATCCAATAACCTGAGGCGACGGTAGCAGAACTCTCCCGTGTTCCGCGCTGAAAGTGTGAGCTCCAGCCTCAAGGAACGAAGCCCACACGCTCCGTCAGCTCTCGTTACAGCAGAAAACAGTAAAAGATCTGATAAGCAAAGCTGATGGCTTAGCTTGGCTCAGAGCGAGCTAGCCAGCCGATTGCCCAGTCAATCGGCGGATTGTCTCACAGGCGATTGCCCGGTTGCTGTGAGACGCGGCGCAGTTACCCCATATTGCGGTAGCTAACTGGAGCAGACTCTAAAGCCCCGCCTTAGGGTATGACGCGACAGTCTTAGTGGGTTAATGCCCATATATATTTTTATTTATTTTTTTTATTTATTATTAGTACGTCAAATGCCCCTTGGTGTGGGGTATTACATGAGGGATGGGCGTAATGTTCAAGTGAAGAGTGGTTCAATGGCAGTCTTGAAGGAATGTGGGTCGGATTGGTGCACAGCGTCGACAGGCAGTTTGTTCCAGTCCCGAGCTGTCGGAACAATAAAGGAACGAAGATGGGCTGTGGTCTGTGCTGGGGGCAGATAGACGGCTTTAGGATGGCTGGTGCAGCTAAATTGTCGGTGAACTGGTAAGATTGTTGAAACACTGAGTGGCGTATGGTAGAACTTGTGAAAAAGGCACAGCCTTAAGATGCAGCGTCGCTTTTCAAGATTAGTAAGATTAGCCCGTGATTTGAGTGCAGTGACACTGGAATGATAGGAGTAGTTTGAGAAAAATAAACCTGGCAGCGCGATTTTGGACAGCTTCGAGGGTGTTATAAAGATTAGCCTGATGGGGATCCCAGATTGAGCATTCGTATTCAATTTTAGGTCTGATAAATGTAAGATAAGTAAGTGTTTTCACGGATGTAGAGACTAGGCGCAAGTTTCGACGGAGGCAACCAAGAGTGCGATTGGCTTCGTTAGTAATGTTCATGCGGCATTCGTCATTATCTACTTCATACTGCTTTATCTCTGGGATTTCTTATACCACTCCTGACGCAGTTGTGCTGTGGTTAAATGATGCGCCACTGCCATTAAATGGCGGGCGTGTGACGTGTGGGCTTGTGATGCCAAGGTTGCTTTTTCCGAACAACTTCTCGTGACCAATCATTAACTTGCACCTGCCATGATGGCCGGTTCGGTCACAATCTGGCGGGCATGTTGCTAAGACGTCACAGGGTAACGTAGGTGGCCCACCTACGTTGCTTCTCTGGGGATCTTTTCACGGATTGTTCGATCACAGCCGACCGCAACGGTGGCTTCTCTTAGACACTGGACACCTACGCTATCATGTTAAAAACAGCACAGGAGATTCTTGTGAGATTACTATACAGTACATTGAAGTCATTTCTCCGCATTTTAATGAGCAAGCAACGTAAAGGTAAAACCAGCATCTGCGCGCTGCCGCCTGCGGCACTGCCTGTAGAACTCAGGTCATGAGAAATCCTAAAGAAAAGATCATTAAACACCCTGAAGTCCCTGGATTGGGCGTCAGAAGCGTAAATATAGCAGGTCTCGCTGTAAAAAGACTGAAATCGCGACAACTGTCGCGCTGCTAACCGGAGTCACAAAGACAAACAGGTCCACCCGCGACTGCATCCCTTGGGTGCTGCCTTGTTCATTGGGGAACAAAACTTGAGAAGCGGTTGTGAAGAGAACAGCTGATGCCGATGTCTCTGCGTACACTCACAGAGCACGTAGGAGAAATTCGAAACCATGGCCATCGGCGTCGCCGTATGCCTTTCCCGTCGTCGATACGAAACATACTTGTTTCATATCAACTAGGACCTCCCTCAACCCTAGTACCCTCGAGATTCTTATCTTGCCAACGTTGATGTCTGGGTTGGCACTGCAGCTTTAAAAAATATGTTCAATTTCCTCTTAAAACTTAAGAAACGTTTTGCATAAATTCTCATCCTGGAGATATTTCCTTTTTTGCGCGTTTTCCAAGACTGCCTTCTCTTGTTGCAAGCAGTAAAATTATGAAGGCAACCCTTTTTTGGATTTTACTTTTCAGATATTGATGAAGCTATATAGTTCGCTTCTATTCAATAAGGCGTGCGCCTTCGCCACAACATTTCTAATGCAGTGGTCCTCAAGGCAAGAAATGGCGCCGTAATCACATTGCCAAATGTGATGGCGTCCTAACTATCGCCCTGTAAATCGTCTTTAGAATACTTTGCATCTAAGGAGAATCACCTGGATTGCATCCCTGCATAAGTTGCTTTAAACGCCTCGCATGTGGACTGCAAACATTTGGAGAAAGTATGACATATAACCATCCCCTTCTGTTAATTCTCACTGCAGGACATCTTAGAGCTGATTTGACTTTCTACAAGCCAAACGAAACAGCCATTGTCGCTGGCTGGGGGGCTATAGACAAAAGTGCGAAGACACCATCTGATGATCTGAAACAGCTTGAAACGCAAATCGGCTTCAAAGCCGACTGTTCGAAAAAAGGCACTCACTACTACGCCCGGTATATGATGTGCGCCAAATCGGAAAAAGGTAAGCGACTGCGCCATTGCATTCTGTCTCGGTTTTACAGCGTTTCTTTGTGGTTTTGTTTGCGCCCTTCTCCTTTGAACAGAGTTGGCACAAAGATTTGGGCTGCTCTTTTCGAGGGCACTGTATAGTCTGCTCAAAAAAGTGCACCGCGCGTTCTAGGGACTAAAATAAACTTAACTTTACAAAACTTTCTTGAACAAAACTTAGACATTTTCTCGTCATTTTTCCCCCATAAGCTGTCTTGGTCTCCGAAAACTTTTGAAGCGTTGAAAAAAAAAGCATGTAGGGAAGACAGGAAAACAAGAATATATATATGGCCGCCGCAGTGGCTCAGTGGTTATGGCGCTCGGCTGCTGACCCGAAGGACGCGGGTTCGATCCCGGCCGCGGCGGTTGAATTTCTTTGGAGGAGAAATTCTAGAGGCCTGAGTACTGTGCGATCTCAGTGTACGTTAAAGGACCTCAGGTGGTCGAAATTTCCGGAGCCCTTCACTACGGCATCCCTCATAGCCTGAGTTGCTTTGGGACGTTAAACCCGAATAAACCAACCCATTGGTTACAGCTGGTGCGGTGCTCCTCTGAACTTACCCGTACTTCCGCCCATTGGTTGCAGCTTGCACAGCTCTTCTCTTAACTAATCCGAGCTTACCCGTGTTACTCCGAGGCTTCGCACAAAATTATGGCAGAGTTTCTCCCTTTTAAGCAGTGCGTTGGCATCAAAGAGTTATTAAGGTGGACAAAGCTAGCCAAAGTAAAGCTAAATAAGCTGGCGCAACTTTCAGGCAATGGGGTGCGGCATAAAGGTAAACCATCAAGTGGAAAAGATCATCCTTAATGTACATTCCGCTTACGCAGTTCGTGTCGTCTGACCATCTGAGTCTGTGAGTGTTTTCTGTTTTGCTTAGGTGAAGCGTGCGCAGGAGACAGCGGCGGGCCGCTCATGAAAGGCGTGCCCGGTGAGGAGACCGTATGGACGCAGGTGGGTCGCCTTCAATGTGCGATTTAAAAGGTCTCTTGAGCAAACGTGCACTTTTGCCTTCTGTTGAGACTTACTTATCAGTGCCCCAAGCGTGCTGAGAGCCACAGGCACTTCGGACAATGAGCCAGTCATATGGTACTACGCTGGGTGTTTCCTTCTAAGACCTCTAAGGCGCCAGCAGTTTGCCAAAAGCGCCTGGTCAGAAAAAAAGAGGAGAGCGCTTGCAAATACGCCCGACGCACATTTTCATCCAGCATAGCAGTGCATTTTTGTTAACATCAAGCTCGACAGCCAGAAGACGTCTATTGTAAACGCTTGCGTATGGGAAACACCGCCGCGCCTAACGCGCCTTCCTGTGATGATCCGTCGGTGCGACTTTAGAAGCTACTAGTGAGCCCTCCGCCGCCTGTAGTCATCGACGTTATATATGTGAGACCCCAAATATTTGATTAGAACAAGGGTGGTTTCGGCTTGGGATTCGCCTTGACCTCGGACGTGGGCAAAATTTTCAGCTCCAAAACTATTCATGAAACATGTACGGTGTCCTTCGTGGTCAGTGGTTGCCATCTTGTAGATGCTAATGAGATGTTACCGTTTAGAAAGCGTGAGTTACCTATGCAACCCCCGAGGATATTCCTAAACCCATTATCCTGCCATGTCAAAGCTGCATTTCAGGACAATTTCATTCTCTTTTCGGTGCAGGTTGCTACCTACCTTTGAGACCAAACTTATTGCATTTCAGGCAGTAGTTCTGGTTGTTTATATGGTGTACGTACTTGTGCCGTAAAACTTGCCCTTCTTCGCATTAGTTCAATTTATTATAGTCCTAACTTATGAGTTTGCTACTGCTTATGTTAGAGCCACCCAGGGCCGAAAATATTCATAAACAAAATGAAACTTTGTGACCTGGGGACTTTTGGCATGAGAACGTGAAGTGTCCCATACTCTGAAAATCTTCGCGAACTGATGAATTTGGGTGTGGCATTGTTTTCCTAGCGACATTAAAACTCACTCCATCATCGCCTTTTTCTAGAGAGGCAGCTGGCAGACGTGCGCAGTGCAAAGACTTTCCCAAGTCTTTCCCAGTCGCAACACAACTGTCAGCAATGCGCAGTATTCCAGGTTCTTATAACGCCTGACATTTAAAATGTAAACAATGTTGCTAATTTGCTATTCCCTTTGCTGCTCTTAATGCTGCTACTCCCATATTACAAATCTATTCCACCTTGGGGGGTTCCCCTAAACATTTGACAAATGTTGCTAAATATTGAATTACGCTATTATGGTTTCATGGAGAAACGGTGCGTGACAATGCGACTTAATTACGTTGGCTCTACCTGTTTACAGATTGGCATCGTGAGCTGGGCACCACATGGCAGATGCGAAAACAATTCCTACACCTACTACACCAAGGTGTCATACTATGTGCCCTGGATCATGCAACACATTGGTGCTGGCAGTACAGTGCTAGCCGACAAAACTGACCCAATACAAGATGAAGTTCTAAGCAACAAGCAATTCGAAGGAAGTGCCACAGGACGAATATTGCACACAGGTATCGTGCTAATGCACTCTTTATTTCATATAAAAAGAGAGAATGATACATCACATCATAACGAATAGGGTAAATTTCAGCGCTAAGAAAACCTTTGAAGGACAATAGGACGAAACGTTTGGAGTTCTGTGTTGAAATAATTGAGCCAGTACTAATACTGTCGACCGATATGATGCGTGTTTTATTATCTCGCAGGCGCTGGGTATTTCGGATTAATTAGGAGAGAGGCGACATAAATGGCAGTAGTTCATGCCATTGCCAGGGTGCCTTGATAAAAAACAGTCATGGGCATTATCGAAGATACACATACCTTCGATAGTATTTTTCAACTCAATTTGTGTATCGGTACTCGGTACCGCTTGCCAGAAATTAAAGTTTCGCAGCATCGGCATCGAAAATGCATTATCGGTATATCGTCTATTTTAATGATACTCGATACACAAAAATGAAGTGCGCCACAGATTTTCAGGTTGCTGCGAGTGATACTTTGTGCCGGCGGCGCTCGGTCAGCCGGCAGCTAACTGAAAAAATGGCTCACTGGTTTAGCGTTGCTAAGCTCGAAATATTGTGCGAAAGTACAGGTTTTGCAGATATATACCACCGCCGCGTACCCGAAAGCGTAATTTACGTGTTCACTGACCCAGGCAACTAGATATGCGCTTCTTGACGGTTAGTTATTATTACATGGGTTGGCAAAAAAATGTAAGACTCTCGCCTTTATGCTTAGGGGCTTAGAAAGTATTTGTTGTTTACTCTATGAGCATGATGAAGAGCACGCGCCCTTCTACATGCGGATCATTTAGGTCATTAGCGCTAGCAGCATCAAATGCAGCAACTGACGCATTCCTTTCATCTATAGGATAAAGATTAAAAAAAGCCGTAGTTCTGAAGATGCCCTAGTAAAAGTTAGGTTTCTTAACAATACCTCGATGACCTTTGAGCCGACACGGGTATGCTTCACTCTAATCAGTTGATAACATTTCGCGGTGCAACAAACACATAGTATGTGGTTATTCTTTGAGAAAGGAGAAAACCTCCCGCATAAATTAGCGAAACAACTGCGGTACCAGTATTGCCACAAGAAATGAATAAAAAAGCAATAAAAACATTTAAAAACACAGGAATAGCATCCCCGCAAGAAGATACACAATGATGTTCTTTGTTAGAGAAAAAAAGACGACTGTTTGTATCAAGTAATGAACGGTGAGCAATTAATGGTGGAGGGTTGGCCATTGCAGTATTTAATTGCTGCAAATCTAAGTCTATTAAGAGAAGTTAGCGCGTACTTTTGGTCGCAGAAAGTTGTTGTGTAGAGAAAAAAGCGTGATATTAGAATTTTTCAGGCTGGTTTACCGATAATATAAAGCAAATTGTATTAAAGACGAAACGAATTACAGTGATTCCCAAGTTATATTTTATTAGCAAATTAATCGGAAGAATATGTGGTTCATTCAAAAGTGGAGTGACATGAATAATATGATGAATATTTTCGTGAATCGGACAGCTTGATTTTGTGTGTGTTCAAGAGGAGATAGATGAATCTGATACGTAAGCCCTCAGAACTAATACAGTAATTGAGATCACTGTGGATGTAGGCATAATAAAAAAGCGTTACTGGCGTAGAGGTGCTGAAGTAATTATGAGCGTTTGTAGAATACGTAAGCCATATGCAGTCTTTCGTTTAATTTGTGTAATAGGAACAGTCAACTTCCAAAATGTGTCAAGTTCTACACGAAGGAACGTACAGTGATCACTGGGACAAATTTCTTGAAAGTTGATGAAAATTAGTTACGTTGTCTCGATTCTTTTTTCGCGAACTAAAACCGTGTACTTAGTCTTGGAAGGTGTATTTACCAGCTTAATATTTTGGCACTATATATTTAAATTAGGTAATTCTTCCTTTAGTGCGTCAGTTAATGCGTTGATGCTATCGTGAGACGTAAACACAGTTGTGTCATCTGAGTACAAAAGACACTTTGGTGACGAAGAAAGGCATGAAGGTAAATCTTCAGTGAATATTAAAAATAGAAGAGGACCGAGTATGGGAACTTGAGGAACACCTATATTAACGATCTTTGATTCGAAATGAACATATCCTATGGCCATTACTTGCTCGGTTCAGTTGGTAACGTCGGAGTATTTCTAGGGCGGCGCTGGTTAAGCCATTTGAAGGAAGTTTGCTGAAAAGAATGTCAAGATCAATGGTGTAGAATGCTATAGTGAAGTCTATAAACACGGATTCAACTAGTTTTCCTTGATCAATTTTCACTTTGAATTTAACAGTAAGCGCTATTAAGGCCATGTGAGTAGAATACCCTGGGCGAAAACCAAACTACCTAGGTGAAAATAGATTAAATTTGTGGAAGCAGTTGGAGAGAAGAATGAATATGGCCGTTTAGTTAGTTTTAAGGGTATTGTTCGTTCTTTTTAGATAGCGGGATAATTTTGCTGTTTTAATTCCTTGGAAAGGTAACCAGCTTGAAAATTAAAATTACTATCCGAGTAAAGATATCGGTGATCAGTTCAATAACTTCAGTAATATGATGCATATGGGCGTTATCGATGCCGCAAGTAGTAGGTTTTAGATTAAGAATATATGCGCGCACTTCTTATGATAAGGCATGCGGAAGGAAAAACGAATGTGGAACGTGGAGACGACTATGAACATGTGTCGATGCTGCTATCTGAGGTGAATCGGCAAAGAAAGTGTGAATGCATGCCGGTGAATGCTATACCGCCATAAGGTATTCCTGCATTGCTAGATGCTTTATTAAGAAATGAATTTAAAATTAGCACTGTCTTTCGATGTTGTTACCTGCTTCGAAGATACAATTTTCAATGAAGTTCCTTTTTGCGCGTTTTAGTGGTTTATGAAGCACATTTGAATATTTGCTGTCATTCAATGTAGAGCTGAATGGTTGATTCTTACTTTGGTGGTACAGGTTTTCATACCTGCGTAGGCTGCTTAGCGAAAATTGAGTTATCTTCAGGATCAAGCAATTACAGAGATATGAGGGGCTGAGAATAGCAGTCACGTGGTATGCCTTGCTCTGTGCTCACCTGCGCTGCCCTAGCTTCTTTGCGCCACATTCCTACTTGGTCGAGAATGAGAAATTAAGAAAACGCCTGCTGCTATTTGCCGTGAATGCTTCACTCGCAGTTAGTAATGCACTATAGTTCCTAAAGCACGTTGTCGGCTGCAATGGCCTCTTCCAGGAGCACATGCCTGCAATGGAGAGCTTGGAAATCACTTTCGTAGAGAAGACTACGTGGATAACAATTTTTTTAGAAAATAGTAAATATCACTTGTGCTGATCTAATACAAACTCAGCGTACAACGACCACAATGCTCCTGGCCGTCAGGGTCGTTATAAGTGAACTCGACTGTAGTCCTTGCATTGGGAGGATTCAGACGATAATTGCACTTTGCAAAACTGCAGTGCTACTTGTGATATTTTCGTCGACCACGTAGCTCTTCATTCCTTACTGCATATGCATTACCATACTCCATGGCAACATTTCTTGGCAGTTGAGGGGAGGCTACAGAGCCAAAACGCTCTTTCTTTCCATGCAGCTCAATATAACCCCACTGGCAGATATTGGAGTTTTCACTTAAAACTCAGAAGATTTTCAAGATTCATTATTTTAACAGATTTCTAACAAAATTTTCAACTTTAAAGCTGAAAGCCAGGGTAAAACCAGTTTTCTTTATTGCAACAAGTTTTCTAGGCATGGCTAGTTACAATAACCTTCCATAGATGGCGACAGCTACTCCAGCAACGCAGTGGAGCTGCCGCGGATAGAGCAACGCGTCAGGCGGCCAAACCTTCTGTGGAGGCGCCGAAATAGTTTGCGTAATGAAAATTTACGAACAATCCGCCCTCGTAGCCTTCGCTTCATTCCCAAGAAAAGCTGTCGCTGAGTTTAGTGTCACCATACGAAACTGGCAGAGTCGATCTGTAGCCTCGGAAAGTGAGACCTCCACCCTCTTCCAGAAGCACTAGACATTTCCCTTCACCAGCTCTCTAGCTAAAGGGCTGCCCACCCACCCTGACTCTCGATCCACTTCCCCACCTCAACCCCGCCACCTTCTACCTCCAGAAGGCCTCCATGCCCTAAAAGTCTATGAAGCAGAGGAACGAAATACTGACTGCGGAATCGAATTCGAACAGCAGGAGGACAGCCAGCTGCCCTCCAGAAGCACCACCCCCAGCCCCTTTCCTCCCGTCCTCCCGTCCTCCAGCATGTTCTAAAACGACACGTCTCATCTATCCGTCTTCGCTCACCTTCACCTTCGAGATTAAATCTGTCGCGTGTGTGAAGGCTCAGATTACAGCAAAAAACTAATAAGATTAAAACTATCAAAGTAGTCGTCGAAAGTAAAACCAACTCCATTCGCAGAAATGTCGCATCCAATGACTCACCGTCCATGTAACGTTTTACCTTTTGACACTCCTTTTGTGTCTAGAGACTCGCCTCGACTCTACACCTAACGCCGAGCGCTCTAGGAACGCTAGCAAGCTTAACAAGGTCATACGTACACAGCCGGACGGGGCCCCAGGCGCTCAAAAGGCCAGACGCCTCAACCTGGTCATCCCTACCACGAGGACCATCGTATACTTCGTATTTGACCAGTCGGCCAGGATAGGATCTTCAAACTTCCGAAAGGGAGTAAACCTAGCTAAGGCCATAACAGAAAAGGTAAGTGATGCAGTAAATTACCTATTTCACCCAGCAGAGTGTGACTAGGTGCACCGTCAGCGTCAAAGGAAACACGAACATAACACTTCAGACAATAAGCCTTAAAATCAGTAATATTCACAGATGTAGACGAAATGCAGGCTGTGTTCGCTGAAAGGAACGTTACGACAACAGCAGCTAGATATTGTTGTCCGCAAAGTTCTACCTTTCAGCTTCATGAGGCTGTGCTGACGCTGCCTCTGCAGCAGTTGGCGTAGATACTTGGTGCTCAGAAATTTCGAAGAGGCGAGAAATGATTTTCAAACTTGTGAAGTGAAAGATGACGTCGATGCAATTGTGGGCTTAAAAATGCCTTGTAGCGGTGGGCATGAAGCCTAGAATCAGAGATTACCTTATAAAAAATAACGATTACACAACTTACAATGCGAGCTATCGTCGCTAGCTAGTCAATATTGTGCATTTGCAGTTGTTGCATTTACTTACGATATTGCTGCCAAACGTGACTTTACGATACTGTTTTTTTTTTGTCTAGTGAGGACAACCGAAGTGCTTTGTGGTGCTACACATGTATTGCCCACTGCTTCAGCATCTTGTGTGCCACCTGTGTGGTCAGCATCCCTTGAGCCTTTGTTCTGTGTTAGACAAGCTGCAAGCTTTTGCCTGCGGCCTCACGTATACGCAGAGTGTGCTGATCCCGATACCGCGCCTGGGAAGCATGGATGTCCCTCCTGCAACGCGTCTGAGGAGCACATCGCTGCTGGGGGCTACATGTAACTGCGGCGGTTACTATTGCACTCGCGCGTAGGACGCTGCGTCATTAACTGCAGGATGTTTTCATATGAGGCACATTTGAGCGCTTTTTGCAGAGTTTCTTTTTCTTTTTTGAAGTCCGCGCGGCACCCGATGCCTACGAATACAACACGAGAAACGGGTTACTTTCTCGGGTGGTCAAGAGATCGCGGATATTCGGCACTAACAGCCGCCGCTCAGCACGGAGGCGGCGTAGAATCGTTTTGACAGCTAGCGTAGGAAAAGGAGGGATTCACGTCTTCATCGTTTAGTTAAGAAAACAGGCGACGATGGAGGTACTTGTTTGATGTCTTGCATTTTCTATTTCATAAACGTGCGCTTACCATTACCAGGAATTCAGGACAAGCGCTTCTAGTTTCTCGGCTGCCGCCACTTGGCAAATGGCTTTGAACATTAAAAAATAGCGCTTTGATATGGGGATGTTTAAATTTCACTGATATCGCACCGCAAAAGCGCCCGTGTGCTGTGCAATGTCAGTGCACGTTAAAGATCCCCAGGTGGTCGAAATTAATTCTGAGCAATCCACTGCCGCAACTCTTTCGGACTTCTATCACTCCCACCTCCCTCCCTTTTCTTACGGCGCGCTTCAGGTGTCCGCCGAGATGTGAGACAATTACTGCGCCATTTCCTTTG
This sequence comes from Amblyomma mixtum, assembly GCF_055824585.1. Taxonomy (NCBI): domain Eukaryota; kingdom Metazoa; phylum Arthropoda; class Arachnida; order Ixodida; family Ixodidae; genus Amblyomma; species Amblyomma mixtum. The sequence goes on from NC_143013.1 coordinate 103,995,453, forward strand.
CAATTCAAACTTTTTCAACTTTTCATCACCCGTACGTACGAAAAAAATAAAAAAGAATGGCCGAGAGGCTGCACAACTGAACGAGATAGGTAGCTAAGATTAGTATCGCTGGCTGGGTGCTTTTTTCAAACCTGGTAGCGAGTGACACTGAAATGCGGCATTAATTTTATAGCAGGAAATACCAGCTGTATCAAGGAAGCCCGCCAATAACTTTTAAAACTAGGACCTTTGAGGTAAATAGAAGCTCTGGCTTTGAAAAGTGTTGTCTTTGGCAAAAATGACATGTTTACTATCGAGTGATGCTAACCTCTCAGTTTAGCTTGACTTGGAATTACGCTTTAATATCCCTTTAAAGTCGTTTTAGAGCAATGGCTGTAACAAATCTTTGACGTTCTCTGAAGCTTTCACGGCTATTTCACTGTTAGAAAGCCCTAAAGCGGATATTTCTGTCGCGCTATCAGGTGAACGTGACTACGGATGGAAACCGCGTCGGAGCCATCGTCTTCAATAGGAACGCCAAGCTCGTCGTGGATCCCATGGTATCAACGAGTACTGCTGAGGTCTTGGACAAACTTGCTGGAATTCAGTACAGGCGTGAGTTTGCTTGATATATACCAACTTTCAGTGTGGCTGCATAAAATATGAAGCTGCGAGTCACGACTTTTCTCCCTCTCTGCTCTGTCGTTGTTGATGTTGTTCTCCTTGATGTTGATGCGGAGTCGTAGAGGGCGGGTCTCGTGAGTGACCCTGGGGACGTGCTTCGCTACTGGTGAGTTTAGACAGGTGTGCTGGTCTTCGGATGGTGAGGCACTTGGAAGGCTTTCTTCAAGAAATTATTTATTACAAATGTATATACAACTTATTTACATATGCCGAGTGATTTAGGCCTCTCCACTTTAACTAAAAATAAAAACTTCAAAACTTCCACGACTCCGGACCACCGCTGGCCACCACACGGCCAACCCGTCCGGCCGCCGCTCAACTCGCGTCTCCAACTCTACGCTTTCGGCCCCTGGACCACCACCGGCCACACACGACCGATCTGTCCGGCTGCCACACACCCAACCTCGGCGCTCTCCTTCGCGCGCACCCATCTCGTCACATTCGCGCCAAAACTCCATCCTCCGCCAATAAACAATCCTCCCGCCAAAACTTACTTTTTAGCCAATAGACGACTTTCCCGCCGTCGTTTAGAAGTAAAAGGTCACAAGGCAAAAGACAAGTAAACAATATAAAACACACACCTCGCTGTAAGCAGCCATGGCTAACTAAAAGCTATTACAACAGAAGGAAACAAACACCATTCAAAACACACGCTCCACTGTTAGCCGCTCTGGCCAGCTAGCAAGAACGAAAACAAGAACAACGCCAGTCCCCCCCCCCCCCCCCCCCCCAGCCGTCCTGTCGTCGTCTCGGGTTTCGGACCGACTTCCTAGAAGCCACCATTCCCCACTCGCTTGGGCTGAGAAGCGCGACCCTCGCACGCTACGCCGTTTTAAGTCCTTCTCCTTTTGTCTGCGCATTCCCCTGCTCCCCTTCGGCGACACTCCTCACACTTTACCACGACGCACGCTAGCTGCGGCGTGACACCTCCCCCCTTGTTCTCAATTCTTTCCCCGACCCTTTTTTTTTTTCGCCAGTTCCGAACAAAGCATGCTTCTCCTTTAGGCTGCCTCAAGCCGCCGCCTCTCTCTCTAGTGCGAGAAAGCACTAAATCTTCCCGTCGAGACACACCCTGAGATACACTCCAAAAAAGAATACAGGCATCCAAGTACATGAAAGCAAGGTACACTTCTACACACCCCACCATACGCCACAAGATTACATGTTTCAAGCGAAGGTTAATGATACAAAAAGCATGCATGCAAATAAAAAGGAAAGCAACCACAACAACAGTCCACCAAGGCGAGCCTCGAACATCGCTGCTCTCATGTTCCGTGCTCAGGGGTTGCTTCTGCTTGACCAGTTCATTATGGTCATTCACTGTCACCAAGCAGTCAATCTCACTCGCCAACTCCTCTGTCACTGTGCTCAATATGGCAACGCGTGAGCCCCCCCGATCGACTCTCAGCGGCACATACGCGAGCTCAGCCTCACTCTGGTGCCCGACGGCTCCCTTCAATGCCACTTTGCCTTGTGTATCTGCCGTTTCCTGCGGCAGCAGTGACCTCCTGACGACTGAGACGTCCGCGCCCGAATCCAGTAGCGCCAAAATGACCGATTCGCCCGAACAGAGGGAAATATCGCCCACCTGATGTGTCTCAGCCCGCTGAGTGCTCGCTGTTGGCTCCTGATCCTGCCTCAGAATCTCAGCGTCATGAGTGTTCACCTCTATCACTGTGGCGGTAATTCTCCTTGCCTCTGTCTCTTGGCACTCCACGTCCATATGCCCTAAACGGCTACAGCGGTAACAGAAAGGCGACGCGGTGTTCTTTCCCCTATCCTGCTCCCTTTCCCTGCCGGCAGAATGCCCCTCCGTAGCAACGTTACGAACACCTGTATCTCTGTTTCCGCTCGTTACTTCTGCTTCACGACACTCTCTAGCCAGGTGACCTGGTCGGCCACAACGGTAACACTGGCGTGCCGTCGTATGTGCTTTAAATGACGCATACTTCACCTCCCTGTGTTCTTCCCTGTGAAGTGGCAACGCCCCAGCCACCTCCTCTCTTCTACATCCTTCACCACTGCCCGTATTCATGCGCAGAACGCCAGCCCCCAATGATTTCCCTTCTGACAGATCAGCTGTGCCTCGTCTGCGTAATTTCTCTATCTCGTATTCAATTTTGGCCCTCTCTAACCTCATCTTTTCAATTTCCAATCTCATTAGCATAATAGCTCCAGGTTGGCCTCTTTCCGTGCTTGGCACGCTCATTCCCCCAGTCGTGCTACTATCCATCTCTGGCGACAGTAGTTTACTCTTTCCCCCCGTAAGCATAAAGCACAAAGTTTGAGAGCAGCGCTGTTCGCTCACCTTTTTTCTTTCGCTGCCTTCTCTTCAAAGATCGTCAATCAAACCAAGTTCGAAAGTTCTCTCACAATGAACTTCACGCTGATACGCCACAAGTCTCGTTACGAAACGCCGCCGCACTCTCAATCCCCTTCAATTTAAGTCCGTCCTGCTTTCTCCTCTGTTGGTGTCCACGATTCCTCTTCCCACCTACACTGGTGTCGAAGCTGCGATGATCGTCGAAGATCCGTCTGCTGTCTCTTGTGCCTTCTTTCTTCTTTCTTGACGTCCGGTTTTCGACTTCTCTTCGCCACCCAAGGGCAAACGTTCCTTGTGAGCTCACCAAATCGACATCTTCTCAACCTGAGTTGCCTCTTTCTTCCTCGTTCCCGTCGCAAAGCAGCGGTCCCTTGCGAATCCTGTCGGCTGCGCCAGTCACGACTTTTCTCCCTCTCTGCTCTGTCGTTGTTGATGTTGTTCTCCTTGATGTTGATGCGGAGTCGTAGAGGGCGGGTCTCGTGAGTGACCCTGGGGACGTGCTTCGCTACTGGTGAGTTTAGACAGGTGTGCTGGTCTTCGGATGGTGAGGCACTTGGAAGGCTTTCTTCAAGAAATTATTTATTACAAATGTATATACAACTTATTTACATATGCCGAGTGATTTAGGCCTCTCCACTTTAACTAAAAATAAAAACTTCAAAACTTCCACGACTCCGGACCACCGCTGGCCACCACACGGCCAACCCGTCCGGCCGCCGCTCAACTCGCGTCTCCAACTCTACGCTTTCGGCCCCTGGACCACCACCGGCCACACACGACCGATCTGTCCGGCTGCCACACACCCAACCTCGGCGCTCTCCTTCGCGCGCACCCATCTCGTCACATTCGCGCCAAAACTCCATCCTCCGCCAATAAACAATCCTCCCGCCAAAACTTACTTTTTAGCCAATAGACGACTTTCCCGCCGTCGTTTAGAAGTAAAAGGTCACAAGGCAAATGACAAGTAAACAATATAAAACACACACCTCGCTGTAAGCAGCCATGGCTAACTAAAAGCTATTACAACAGAAGGAAACAAACACCATTCAAAACACACGCTCCACTGTTAGCCGCTCTGGCCAGCTAGCAAGAACGAAAACAAGAACAACGCCAGTCCCCCCCCCCCCCAGCCGTCCTGTCGTCGTCTCGGGTTTCGGACCGACTTCCTAGAAGCCACCATTCCCCACTCGCTTGGGCTGAGAAGCGCGACCCTCGCACGCTACGCCGTTTTAAGTCCTTCTCCTTTTGTCTGCGCATTCCCCTGCTCCCCTTCGGCGACACTCCTCACACTTTACCACGACGCACGCTAGCTGCGGCGTGACACTGCGTTTAAATTACAAGAGCGAATTCCATGAGCGGCAGAGTTTGGGGTGGTTGGTTATATGGTGATTGCAGATGCTCTGGAGCGCTCGGTGTTTCTGTGTCATCTACAGTTTGAATACTTTTGCTGTGGTGGCAGCGCTACCATCACTCCCCGTAAATGGGACGTCTGGCCATACAAGGGTTCTATAAACAGCAGGAATTTGTGACCAGCAGGAGCTGTCTGCTGTCCAGTGATGTCACTGAGCAGACTGGGGTACTTTCGTCTATCCCCATCGAAAGACTGCTGTGGAGGTTAGAATCCTATCTCGTGACCTTTGGGACAACCCCTTGGGATGTCTAGCGAGTGGCAATATGCGTAAATACAGAGAAATGGAGCCTTATGTTTCGACATCCCGTCCCGATGATGAAATTATCAAGAGCTACCAGGTATGATGATTTAGAATCGTTAATGCATAAAGTAAATCATAGTGCCCTTCTCTTGTGGGTGATTTTATTGCGAATGTAAAGAAACAGACAGTAGAGAAGGCAATAGAAAGTTATGTATAGGTTCTATGCTTACGGGAAGAGAATAAAGGGCAGGTTTTGCAGAAATATTACTTTATGACATAAAGAATAAACAGCGCTAAAGACGAGGATGTAGAGCAAACAGGACGAGCGCTGATGATTTGATGAATCAGGTAGCCACGAACCTAAGAGAGGAGCTTCTGGACGCGCTTGCGCCATAAAAATCTACCATTACCATCAGAGGAGCTTCTGCAATGCTCACAAAGACCAAAGTTGATGGCGGTGCTAACCACTTCATTAGATTAAGAGCCTTGCGCTCCCCGAACCAACTGCTCTTATTGCCTTAGCTGTTAGCAACGTCCGCTGAAGCAGCTGTGGTTGGACGTCTAGGCTTGAGCTGGGCAGCACGCCTTCCCGCTGCTCAGGTTTTGGGCTTGGGATTTTCGGTGCGGCCTGCATGCTTTGTAAGCCCATGTATTGTGATGCGGCGTGGGGTGTTCCCCGCATGCCGAGCATGAGATTGGTACAATGTGGGGTGTCGCCTGACGTGTGGGTATGTTTTCGTGTGTAGCTGCCTTATTACCTCATTACCTTCCAGGTCACGTTCTTTTAAGGGTCCACTCTGCTTCTCATTATGACAATGGAAACTTTGGACAGCATGTCAAGCTAGGCTTTTCGGACATGACATGTTTAGACTGCGACGGTCACACCTCTTTTGGTCAAGAAAGTCGCCTATAACGCTTAGCGCTGTTAGGAAAAGCGCTCCCACGTTAATCCCTATAGCCAAGACGAATAAATGGCGATGGTTGTTCAACTGTTGTTCAAGGCTCCTTGCTCTGGAACCTTGCTAAGACTGCCACGAAATTGCGGGTTTTACTGGTGAAATCTGGCTGCATCGACATCAAATGGACATACTGAACGCAGGAACGTGCACACAGAAACACAGAAATCACACATCGCAAGGCTAAGCGAACGGCTGAAGGTTTTCTTTGGAGTGATCGACACCTATGTGTTATTTGTCGAAAGCACAAGTATACATATATATATATATATATATATATATATATATATATATATATATATATATATATATATATATATATATATATTTATATATTTATATTCAGTATATTTATATTTAGCACGAGTATATTTAGAAAGCACTCAGTATATTTATCGGTAAAATTACCAGTATATTTCTTTTTTATCAGTAGAGCTCCTTTAGAGCCTTCGAAGCGTGCTACTCGGCTACGTGTTTGGGATGGGGCATCTCTTTGCCAATGAGTGCTATGGGCGAAGAGCTGACACCCATGCTCCTGTTATTTTCTACTGCAAGCGCCTTCACTTCGTGCAGGTATTTCTATAGTGTCGTTGAAAACTCCAGACACACCTTCGGCAATTGCAAGTGCGGGTTACCTGAGTTCTCTTATCTCATTTATGATGCATACTTACTCGAAGAATCATTTGAAGGTCGTCTCGTTTGCTTGGTATCCTTTCGATACATGTCAATGCTGCACCGTAGAAGACAACATCCCGATATTGCGCAGACTATGATTTCTGTGGCACTTTGCACAGCTGGTTTTGTATCACTTTTCTTCATTTACCTTGAGGCAGATATACTAGTCAGCTCTCATGCAAAGAACACTGCCATCACTCCGATTCATGCCGCCAGCTTCCTATAGTTGTCGTTCAATCTATAAATGCAGGACCGAACGGGAAAAAAACTTGTTGCGCCTTTTTCCGGGTTGTGCCCATTGTGGTATAAGGTGTTTGCAAAACCTTTATAGTCTTCTTAACAAGCCTCATAAGAACGGCCCACAGACATTTAACCTAGCAACCGCTTTGAATGAAATTTATATTCTGCACTTCTAAGCATTACGTTTCGTTTGTTGAGCGCAGGACCTCCTCAGGACACCCACTTCTGAGCCGTCTTGGCATATATGTTTGTTTCTCTTCGTTTTAATCATCACAATCACATTACATGGACTGCTGTTGAGATGTCTTGACTGGCCTCTAGCACACGTGGTCCTTGACTAAATGTAGAAAGAGATAATGCAGCATAAATAGGTAATACTTAAGTAGTTCGGAAGCGAAAAACAGCTCTGAAGGTTGTTTTTTTTTGTCAGTCTAAACTTTGTCCGTGCATTCCTCTTTTACCTTTTAATATTTTTTCACAATACTGCGGGCCCGGTTGGCACGAGCAGGAGATGCATAAAACACAAATCACAACATCAGGTGAAATGATGCATCGCACTGCATGCGACATATAGCAGCGTGAAATAGAAAATATCGTAGAGCAAAGAAAAATATCTATGAAAACTGAACCTCCGAGCGTAGAAAAGTAATTGCATGTCTAATGAAGCAAGTATATTGTTGAGCCTGTTAAAATCAGGAGAGCGAAAAAAAAAAATCAGCAAGCGACTTCTAATCGGATTTTATTTCAGCGAGGAAACTGTGCTCAAATGCGCTTGCCCTAGCGAAAAGAGGCTCTTAAGAGAGTTCCCTGTCATAATTTGTCTTTCTCGTTGTAAAGTACTTATGGATTGAAGGAGAAGTAATATTAAGCTTACCTGTCAGGATTCTTTGCTGTTGAGAATTTGTCATCCGCATACCTCTGTACTGTTCGTAATTCTTCCATCAAAAGCACCTATATAGCGGCCATGCAAGTGCGTGGTGACTGGCCAGCCGATGAGTGCGTCTCGCTATCGATGGAACAGCGCACCTAATATGCTGGGAGCAACAAAAAAAATGAGGGGGCACTTTGGCTCTCTACAGTGCTGCAAGGCGAAGGCGCTTCCTGGCGCACTGTTTTTTTTTACTTTTTCATAATTTATTTATATTTTCGTTTCCTCTTATTTTTTTAGGTTTTCGTTTTTTCTTATTTTTATTTTTATATTACATTTTATTTATGAAACTCATGCATTCGCTAGATGCGCCTTTATTCATGCTTCAACCCTGAGCCTTCGTGGCGGAGTGGTAGCGTCTACACTTCAAATGCAAAAGGCCCTGGTTCGATTCCCAGCTTCGACACAGTCTTGTTTTTTAAGTAGTGACCCCGAAACGCGGTCACATTTTGCTAGCATTCCTTGGTCACGACAGTATCAGGCATTAAAGGCTTTCGCCTTAAAAACTGGGCAGTATCCGTTTTGCAGTCCCGTACAGTGCACAGCACAAGCAGCAGTATCGCTCTGAAGTTAAAAACGTGCTCAAATTGCTGTTTCAGCGCGAAAGACGTTTGTCAACGCTGCTCTGTTAAAGATGCATTGCAGTATCTCCGTGGCTGAAGTGCGCCTTGGGAAGAAGCCAAGATTCCTTGTCTTCCTTTTTATAGACGGTAAGTGAATTCCTGATTTCGTTTGAGGGCAGTCACAGAAAGTATGTTTCAGATTTATTAGGTTTTCTACAACGATATGATGCAACAGGAAATTTCTTTCTGATCTTCCTCCTGAGGCAGGTGCAAGTTCAGAGAAATCGTGCCGTTGAATCGTTGCTGATGGCGTTCCTCGACTCCTAACTGGAATTGAGCCTTACCCCGCAAAACATGAACGAAGTATGTCTTGAAGAAATACTAAAAACTTTTTGTTCCGTTTTCACGGAAAAAGCCTCAGTATGGTAGCTATGGAGCAGGGTTCACGAACACCTGCAGCCCTCAGGCCGCATTTGGCCCGCTCGCCCAAAGGATTTCGGCTACTTCTAAGTGAACCTCACTTGATCCTTCCTTGTAATCTGTAGCCTTAATAGATTCTAGAGCTCAGGTCTTTCCTAAAGCACCGCGATAGCTCAATGCCTTTGGCTCTTGGCTGCGGATTCCAAGTCCCTGGTTAGATCCTGGCCCGGGAGACTGTATTTCGAGGCAAGTGAAATAAACACCCATGTGCTCTGCGATGCCAGGGCACGTAAGGAACCATACATGGTTTAAATTAATCTGGATCCCGTGATCACCCACGTGTCGCTTGTGGGACGTTCTCCACAGTTATCAAACCTGGCGTTCCCGGCCTACGTAAGTTTGTTTGACCAGGCCCCAGGAGCATTTATTAATGGTAAAGTATTATAGGGCTCATCAGGAACGCTAATACCTAGCGGTGTTGAGCAAGAAACGTGTTACCAAGAGCTCATGACGTCACCATGGTATTGCTGGACGTCAGCAGTAGACTATAAGATTGCAATCGATGACCATAAGGAATGAAGGAAATGCACTGGACGAGGCAGTAGTATGACAGGAATAGTTAGAGATAGTTATAGTGATAGCAACAGTGGTAGTTTTGGAATGGCAATTGACGCAGCTAAATAATGATAATTGTCTTTAAAGACATTTTCAATGATAAAGACCTTTATGGTAAACGCCTTATGTCAAATGGTAAATGCCTGAAGGCAACGTGCAAAAGCATTTAAGTCAGAGGCTTTAGGGTAAAGAGTTTTGGGGCACAGGCCTTTAGGTCAGTGCATGCTTTCGCATTCACGACACCTAAGGACCTGACGTGCCCTCTGTAGCTTTTCACGACGCAAGAAAAAATAAACGGAAGACGTGAGAGTTTCTCTGACCAATACAATTCTTTAGAGGAGCTTCTGCCGTATTCCGTAAGACCTGTGTTTTAATTTATACGCATTTTGTGTCTTGGTACCTAATGCTTTATTATTTTTCTTTTAGTGAGTGAGTGAGTGAGTGAGTGAGTGAGTGAGTGAGTGCGCGAGTGAGTGAGGGAGTGAGTGAGTTATAATTTTATTGAGTTTCCGGCAGTTTTTTACGAGACCGGACCTAGGTCTCCACACGTGGGGACTTCGAGATATTGTTTCGCCATCGTCACGCGGGCCATCAGGGTGGCCCACAGTTGGTCGTTGCCTTCGGAAGACAATAGTTCGCCTATAAGGCCCGCACGCTGGATGAGCTTGAGACTTCTTCCACTTGACATGATGGCTTTCATAAGCCTTCTTAGTGGCTTTTCGGTCCTGCAATGTAACAGTTGCCAAAGAAAAAAAAAACATTATTCGAAACCACAAAGTGTCCGTTGAAACGTCCTCATTTAGTGCCAGCCTTTCACGAGACGACATAACTTTGCTGTTGTGGCTCGGGATAATTTGAAGTATTTCTCTCAACTGAAACAAGTTTTTGACCTGCATAAGTAGCATTCTTTTTCTTGGTCAATTTCTTTTCTCCTGAAAAGTGAGCTTAGCCTTAGGAACGCCCCAAATAAAGACTTCAGAGAAAATAAAATAAGGTTAGCTTCGTAGTGTGCACGATTTGTTACCTTAAAAAATGCTTGCCTCCAAGAAAGAGTTATATGCCATTCACATTGGAAGTGAACCTAGCACAGGCGAACTGAAAATGGAAATTCATACAGTCTTTCTTTTTATCCGTTTCCATATCAGAAATTGAAACAATGGGCATATGACCAAAGCAATATACAACGCATCTGCCGCACAGTACGGCTGCGTTTACCGTAACAAATCGCGGAAAGACGTGACTAGCTCAGTCGCGGCCTTAATGCATCTGTATGCGTCTCGACGGCAACTACTTCAGCCATTGCTGCCACGTGATTTGGCCGTAATACAATTGCGACGTCAATCGCAAGCATCAGTACGGTGATTTACCGATCGACCGATTCACTCGGTAATTCATCCTTTGAATGGGTGAGTGAGTGAGTTCCGTGACGCCTGATCCGATCAAAAGTAGGATCAACCAATTCACACCAGCAACGGAGCTGGGAGCTGGTGCCGCTGCGAACGTAGTATTGATCATGCCGAAAAGAAAAACTTGGTCGCCATGTACACTTCAGAGTTTTCCCCATCGTGCAGGCAAGGCCAACATTCTTGATGGCGCTACGTGGCTGACGGACCAAATGCGGTACCGCCACGGGGCCGAAATATTCGCTATTAAGGCCACGAATCACTCGAGGACAAAGCATTTGCGGAAGGTTGTTTCGGCACCGTACCAAGCACATGTGTTTGATCTGCGTGACCGTGAAGGGCTACAAGAGCTTCTAGGCATTGCAAGAAGCAACATCGATGGAGAGAAAGGTTTGCAATATTTTATTAGTTTTTGTTCACTTACCTTTTTATTCAAATGCGTTGGTCATTGGACTGAATACAAACCTCTGCATGTAGGGACCATGTTTCCTTGGTCTAGAACTAGGGACAAAATCCTATGGGCGGAATTTTCAGAGCATGCTGGTTTCCGCACAACTTGAGGCTCTGCAACGTAACTGTTCTCAGTTTATGCGGGTGCATTGAGCTTTGCCTAGTATTCAAGGTTATCAACCTGAAAAGCTTCCCTGGCTTTAAAGCCTTTAGTCATCGATGTAACGTCGCAGAGACGTACTGCGATGCGAGAATAACAGCAGGTTGAACCAGTTGGATAGATATTTTATCGGCTTCAGTAGGAAGGTGATTTGTTCCCCCGTTCATGTGCAGACACGGGTCCTGTTTTCTTAAGTGGTTGAATACAGTGGAGACAATAGAATAGAATTCAGGTTACAATAGAATTCAGGTTAATGAAAGCAAACAAGATTTCAATACAGAGGACTTACAACTTTTTAATTAAAAACACCATTTAAAAATAGATCTGCGGCGTGAGACCCTATATGAAAGCTCTTTGTAAAGTTTTTCTTACGCGCTGAAGTTACAAAACTTATTGTGTACGATGTACTAGAATTTATTGATTACATAAACCGATGCCCAGAGAATGCCCTCTATGTCTGAAGGCAGGGGAAGCTCTCCATGGGTGACTTCAGCCGAACGTTGTTTATTACAGTTTCGCGCAGCCGTGCTGTCTAGTGCGCCATAGTATCTTCATACGAGCGGTGCACGCCGTTACACCTTCTCTGCTCAGACCACGAGGCGTGCGGCATCAGTGCATATCATGGTGCACCTACCGGATTAAATACGGACAACCGGACGCCCACTAGCCTCAATGGTGGCGCTTCTGGAGCTTCCCCGTGGCCGTGGACGGTCAAGATAAGCCGCAACCAAGAACCTGAGGGCGTACGTATTTCAAATTCTTCATTGGAATAGAGTTTCGCTTCTCGACGTCACGATGTAATGTCCCGGCGACTTTGCATGCTTGCTTTCCCTGTTTTTTTTTTTCTGACAACGTTCATCCACCGGCTTCTTCCCACTTGCGTATGTTATTGCATTTAAATTTCTTTACCTGTTTTTATTACCACTGCCGCGTTTCAGTAAATGCATTTCTGCAGACAAGGCGAGTTCGGCGTGCTGAACACGCTGTCCGCGTTGCTTCGTTGACACTGCAGCTTCGCGTTTTGTAACTCCCTTTCACGTCTCACAATATTTCTCTCAACGGTCATTCAACCAATCTCACGCTCACCTAAGTGGGAAACAAGTTCAAGCAAAGACTGCCTCCAACTGTAAGACCACTTTCTCGTGGGGTGCAGCCACTATTTGTGTTGCTTTTAATGTGATCTTACCCGAGCGATCTCGTCCTATGGGTTTCATGAGATCTGATAGGGTTAGCACTTGCGGCATGTCCTCATGCGGCAGGTGTGGGGTTCGATCCCCAGTGACGCCTCGTATCCACCGGTGATAGAATGGGTACAAGCTTCCCCTGGCCTTGTGCTCTGCTTAATCAGGGGGAAATGTTTTGGGAATGGATCTTTGACTCCACCTTGAGCAAAAACGAAAATACTTTGTGCCAAGGCGCTCATTGGCGGCCGCGCACGCCCTTGCGCCATAAAAATTCATTGTCATCATCATGACAACTGTTCCCGCAGACCGCATTCGCAGAGTACGATACATGTGTCAGTTCTCCATCGCCGGAAAGAAAAACATTTGATGAAGCGAACCAACCACAAAGACACCCCCTTAATGAGAAGCCGGGGAGCTAAAGTATCCATTACCGCTCTCGTAGCTATATCGCTGAGGACAAATTATTTAGCTGCGATTGATTGTTTTGATGCCGAGGAAACCGGATAGTGTTTTGCTTTGACTGGCTAATCCGTTATATTTCTGTTTCTATTCTCAATTATATTGCGCTTTTGAACCTATTGTTATTTTTTATTTCTTTTTGCTGCGTGAGTGTTACTCATTTTCATATGCTAAGTTACTGATAGTCCTGCCTTTTCTCCTCTCTTGCACAAGTGGAGGGGAAGAGAGGCGGCTGGTGGAGGACGATTGCCGGGTGTTCGCGCCAGCGAGGCTTTTATGCTGTACAAAGTACAAAGCACTGAAGTCGGCAGTGCTTCGATAGGTGGCGTACAAAACTCTAGTACAACGGCAGTTACAACATGTCTCCATCATTAGAAATCCCCGTCAGGTTTATTTACCGCGAGTACTGTAAGCACTACAGAATTATGCGACGAGTTTCGTACGATGAAACTATACGGGAGACAATATTGCACTTCTCCGGAACGCTCTGAACTTTCAAGCACTTCAGCACCAAACAGGCGTTTCTTTACTTGAGTACGTCTTCAAACTGTATAATAGCCCTTCTACTTTCCTATTTGGACAGACTCGCCATGCTTCTCTGAGCACTGCTCATTCATTAAAGAACTACTTAGTGTTTTGCAGGCCTAACTAGTTCATTTTATGATTTCTGTTTTTAGATATTAAACACCGGAAATACCTTCCTGGTATGGTTACGTTCAATAATGATTTTGACACATTATATGCAGCTATACATTCTGAATAGACCAGTTGTCTCATGTCATGTATTCACTGTTAGTGTATCAATTATCACGCCCCTCCCCCTTTCTATATGATAGCTTTAGAGACCCCGTTCACCAGAAAATCCGGGGTTGATGTTGTAATCGATAAATCACGATCATGGCTATAGCAGGTGGTCCTCAGAAAGTGGCCTAGGTGGAAGGTGGGCCACCTAGGTCATGTGACCTTGCGGCATCGTCCCAACCTGCTCACAGGATAGTGAAAAAACTGCCCACCGTGGCAGGTGGCAGTTATATTGATCATTGCTCGCTCGGGGAAAGCAACCTGCGCCCCACAAGGACCACCGCTGGGAGCACCTGCCAACGCATGGCAGTGTCGCATCACTTAACCGCTGCACCACTGCACCAGGAGGGGTATGTGGACTCCCAGGGAACTGTGAACGTAAAGTAGAGAATGACCTTCTGCATATATAGGAATTAACGAAATACGCTATCGCGTCGTACCGTTAAGGCGGAGCTTAACCCTCCAATTTTTTTTCTAGTGTTCCTGAGGGTGTGTTTAATAAAACTCTTTATAAATGCACAAATTAATAAATAAATTGCGGCGCGGGATGGAATTCATGTGCGCGGATTCAAAGGAAATTCATATGAGGAATTTCGGGCATTGCCGACCGCTTATTACGCGAAGTCCGCTTATGAGAGCGGCTAAAAATTATGGGTGGCGTTCCTTTCAGCACTTGTCTGAACAGCATGCCAGAGACTGCTAATTTTATCCGTGACGTAAACGGCACCTGAACAAGAGCGAACTGTTTCGAATGCGTGCAGTATGCAACTTTTGGTTTTGCGCGTATGCCGCAGGGATCACGTTGGTACGCCAGAAACGAGTTCGTGACCCGTTTCTTTTTTTCGTCGAAGGATATTGACAAGTGTAATTAACACCGTAATAGTTTTTTTCTAAGCTTTCAACGAGGAATTGCTGCCTAAGCTCACACACCATAACCGAACCTGTTTTGTTTGTTGCGCCGCTGCACACTATAAAGGCGGGCATGCATCCATTGATTTTCTGGCGCGTAACCATGCGGAAAGCATGAAAAAATTTTATACTCAAATGTTCGTAAGGATTTCTTGAGGACAGCCAGTATTCTTCGTTAAGAAGTTCAAGAGTTGCCGATTGTGTAAGCCGGAGAACAATCGGCGTTTGAATGGAAATGTGAACTTTAACGCAAAGACGACCAAGCTTACTATGTAGGCGAAACAAATTTACCACTTGAGGCCTCCCAAAACTGTTTTAATACCGCGCTGAAACAGTCTCGATGTTGAGCACCGTCCGAATCGTATCACCCTTGAAGAGACTGACCAGCATGAGGAAGGCTGTCTCCTTAGTTCTTTGATACGTTACTCTGAATTCAGGCGAGGTGTTCAGTTCACTTGTTTTAGTAAAATAAACTTACGGCTGTATTTTTGTGTAATAGAAATACACAGCATTAGGGAAGGTTTGAGTTTAGAGGTTTTTCATGTCAATGGTATAATTTTAAAACAATCGGCTAGAGCGGAGCGACCATGTGCCTGTAAATGCATTGTCTTATAGTAGTGCAGGCGTAAAATAGGGCACCGTGTTGTGAAAATTTTATTACTCGATAACCTTTCTCTTTATTCGACAACCAGGGCATTGCTAATGGCAGGCCCAACCCCTGTACTATTTAAAGCCCCTGAAGCAAGTAATTTGAGGAGCAAATTCTTGAATAATGGTGTTTTGGTCCCTCAAAAGAGCTCTATATTTTTTTCGTTCCCATAAAGGCCAAATGTTTAGCCCTGGAAAAGTTTTAGACCACCCGTGAGGTGAGGCATTGAGACGCCGATTCTTTTCACGTGTGCGGGAGGTCATCTACAACTGAAATTCATTAATAAGCCTCAGTTAGTTAAACATACGCCTTTTGTTCCAAAAAAATAATCTCCCATTGCTGCGGCATAGACCGCAAGGCTTAGGCCGCTAACTAGCAGAGTCTTAAATTCCTGATAACAGATTGGCATTCGTAGATGACTACTTTTGGGACTCATAGTATCTAGCATAACGTAGCGGCATACCAAGCAATTCTGGATAAATAAATTTTATTACCACAAAATTTACCATGGGTGTTAATAACTGTGTAACCGACACTGTCTCGGCCATTTCCGATTGCCCCCGAGCCGTATCCGAGCCGCCGGGGCTATTCTGCTCAGTGGCAACAGATGTACAAGTCACTCCCCCCTACCGAGCGGCTTGCATTGCAAGCCATTCGCGCGCTTCATGCCCACGTGTTCGACTTTATCCGGACCGCATTTACTTCCTCTCTCCAATTCTCTGGCATGGAACACAAAATTAATACTGGGAATGCCAGTCACATTCGCCAGAAAACGTACTGAGTTTCGGTGGCTGAGCGCAAAATCATTCACGATAAGGTTCAATAGATGCTGCAGAAAGGAGTCATTCGGGAGTCTTGGCGATTTTCTGTCGATTATCGTCGCTTGAATGCGGTCACAAATAAGGACGTGTACCTATTACCACACTTTGATGACGCTGTTTGTTGTCTGCATTCGGCATCATACTTTTCGTGCGTTGATCTACGACCTGGGTATTGGCAAATACATATATGCACCCATCAACCTAGAGAAAACCACGTTCCTGAATCCCGACGGCCTCTTTGAATTCAACGTCATGCCGTTCAGGCTCTGTAGTGCACCTCCGACGTTCGAGCTTTTCATGAATACAATTCTCCGTGGATTAAAATGGACATGGGCATGTGCCATTTGGATGACGCAGTAATCTTTGGCGAGACCTTTCAAGAGGACAATGAACACTTCGGTATCGTTATCAACTGCAACAGCAAGGCTGGACTCATCTGAAATTGTGATAACTGCCTCTTCAGGGACCGGCAAACTCTCGTTATTCCTCGTGGATAAGGACGGAATCAGCCCCGATGCGTAAAGCCTCGCCACAGTTGCGGATTTTGAAAAACCATAAACCCTAAATGGCCTTCGGAGTTTCATTTTCTCTTTTTGTTCAGCTTACTTGAGTACCTTGAGTACTTGAGTTTTACTTGAGTACCTTTGGAGTTTCATCAGACTGTCGTCTTAATTCCGCCACTTTATTCCCGGTTCTGTGCACCTTGCACAGCCCCTCACGTCTCTTATGCACAAGAACTCGCAGTTCGCGTGGACCCCCGAATGCGATTCTTCTTTCAACCAGTTGAAATTTGCTCTGACCTCAGCATTCCTTTTGCGCCACTTTCATCCTACCGCTGCCACAGAGGTCCACACTGATGCCAGTGACGTCGGCCTTGTGTTGGCGCTAGTCCAGATTCACACTGGCAACGAACACATTATTGCCTATGTCAGTGCGTATGTCTGGGAACGTCTGGCGGTGGTCTTTTCTGTCCACAAGTTCCGCCCGTACAAGTATGGGCGTTCGTTTACAATCGTGACCGATGATCGTTCTCTATGATGGCTGATAGGCCTGCCCCATCCGTCTGGTTATGTGTCGCGTTGGCCTCTGCGCCTGCAGCAACACGACTTTTCTGTCGCCTACAAAAGTGGCCGCCGCTACAGCGATGCCGACTGATTGCCGCGCCATTCGTTGCCACCTACATCTAGCAGGGAGGAGGACTTCGATGGGTGTTGAGCTTCGCTCTCCCCACCATTCCCAGATAAACAGGCCTTTCGGCGCGAGAAACAAAATCACTTCGCTTTGTGATATTTTCTTACTGCTGTTCATACGGGAGCATCGTGTACGCCATTATCGTTCAAAACGGAATCCTGTACAAGAAGAACTACTCGGTCGGTGTGGCCTCCATGCTTCTCGTTGTCCCAGAAAATATCCTCAAAAGAAGTGCTTCATGCCACAGACGACGACATCACTTCGGGTCACCTTGGTTACTCCCGTACACTGCACAGACTTCTTAAGCGCTTCTATAGGCCAAACCTATGACAAGTCAACAATACGCCGCAGGCTGCGGCCTCTGTCAACGTCTAGAACCTCGCACAGCTCGTCCTGCAGGCCTTCTACAGCCGGTCAAGCCACCATCCACGCCCTTTGAAAACGTCGGTGTCGAACTTCTCGGCCCCTTTCTCAAGTCTTCAGAACGGCGCCACTGGGTTATAAGTCTATGCAGATTTTTTTCACGCGATACGTGGAAACTGCAGAGCTTGTATGAAAAAAGGCAAGTGAAGTGTCGTGTTTTATGCTGCACTCTATTATTCGCTGCCATGGTGCGCCCCTTGTTATCATCAGTGACCGTGGCAGGAAGTTTATTGCCGTCGTCGAAGAGCTACTTCGGCTGTGCTGCTCAAGCTACCGCCGCTCCAGGCCTTACCGCTCCCAGACGAACGGTCTTACAGCGCACAAACCGCACCCTCACCAACATGCTATGTATGTTGCTTCGGATCACCGGAACTGTGATGCCGTGTTACCATTCGTGACCTGCGCATACACGGCAAAGCATGAGGTCATAGGGTATTCATTCCCCTTTCAACCTGCTTTACGTCCAGATGCGGCGCTTTTTTCTGGACAATAGCTTCCCCTTCTCGCTGCAAGAAGGCCTTTCCACCAATCAGTTGTTATGTCACGCTGAAGAAGCTCGACGACTGGTTCGCTTGCGCAATTTTCTTCTCAACTCCGCTCGAAAGACCACTAGGACGAGCGTCACGTTGGGACCACATAAGCTCCGGGAGATTTCGTGTGGCTTTGGACGCCATTGCGCAAGTTCGGTCTGTACCAGAAGTTTTTGTTCAAGTGTTCTGGCTCCTTAGTCATTCTGAGTAGATTGAGGTATGTCGACTACCTCCTTGCCAAAGTTACCGCAGACAGACACCGCTCTCACAATACTACCCAATTAGTCCATGGGGCTCGTCTCAAAAGCTGCCACCGTCGGCAAACCTGACTGGCTCGAGGGCAAGCTTCCTTTGCCACCGGGGATATTGTCATGCTCCACACACCAACCGCCGTCGCCGCTGTAGAAGAGGAACCGCAGTAGAAGTGGACGACGCTGAAAACGTGCGAAGGACGTTCACTTGGCTGCCAGCTCCGTTTTCCCTAGTCCGCCCAGAATACATCTTTAAATAAAGAAGTCTACGTACGGAATAAACACGGAATACGTACGGAATACGGTGCACGTATTATACTGCGCAGCAATAGCTGTGGGAATCGCTTTGATAATTTGCGTGATAATTCCTTTGAGGCATAAAAAGGCGCAATAACTGTGGCTAAAAGTTCGCCGTCCCTCCTGCAACGCACCCTCTCCCGGCCCCCTTAGTCTTCGCCTCGTTTACTCGTCGCGGAGGGACGGCGTCACGCACGACACAGCCTCACCTGCCGCACTATTGGGTTGGCATGGGATGTGGCTACCCCCAGCTACGTTCTATAATTAGTGCGAAAGCACTAATCCAAACGTGCAACCCCTGGCGAGATTCTTTTGTATTGTCTTGTGCTCCGCATTAACCCGAGCTCTCCCGATTTACTCGAGTAAGTTCGAGTTAGTTCGGAGGAACTTCGCGCCAGCGGTAGCCATGTGCGGTAGGTGGCAGGTGGAAGTTAAATTAATGACTGGACGCCAGAGTTTGCTCAGGAATAGCAACATGGATCGCCCAATCGCTTCCGGTAGCTCTGATAATAAACAGCCACCTGCCAGTGCAATGGCGCATTACTTAACCGATGCACGACTGCGACAATAACTCGCCGCTAGGTATGAATGTTAAGATTTTTGTTAATTCTTCACCCACCAACGTTAGGCTTTCACCCACCAAAGTCATCTCGTCACACCGTTTAGGCGTAGCTGAATTGTGCCCTCCAGATGGAGAATGAACTCTTTTTCGCTCGACTACTTGGCTCAACTGCATGAAACCCTTCCCACTTTGTTTTACTCAATAGCCACGTTCAGTGTGTTGAGTCTGCGTTCGCCTTGTTCTTATTCCTTTCTGTACCTCTTAACTGGCATAGTGTCAAAAGTAAACCTCATTTATATGGTGCATTAGATTTTAGAAAGAAAAACCTAAAAAACTTGCGGACTTTTTGCAAGAATCAGCTCATGCATAATGCGTGACATACCCAATGAAACAGTAATGTTTCTGCTAGTTGAGAGGTCTGGGGCATGCGGTCCCCAAAGCCGTTGTTATAGTTTACACCCCTGGGATTGCGGTCCGGGTGTTTATTGCTTTTTTTATTTCTTTCCACTCCTAAGCACGTGCGGCAGCGTTTGTGCGCAAGCTGGCTTTATCAGACAGACCTGCGCTCCTTCTCGTTGAGTGCTTCTCGGCGTGACTGCTAGGATGAACTGCAGTTTTCTATTGCAACACCGGACACGAAACTGCGAGCGTACGTCACATATAGATCGATAGCCTCCGCTGTAAAACTCAGAAAAGCGGAAGTGTCGACAATAGCTTCCTTCATAGATCTTAAGCTCTATGCAACGTCACTACACCTGAAACTGCTGA
Organism: Amblyomma mixtum; assembly: GCF_055824585.1. Taxonomy (NCBI): domain Eukaryota; kingdom Metazoa; phylum Arthropoda; class Arachnida; order Ixodida; family Ixodidae; genus Amblyomma; species Amblyomma mixtum. The sequence goes on from NC_143013.1 coordinate 104,015,346, forward strand.
ATCAATGCGGAAAATGCCAAAGCGCTCATGAAAACTAGTGTAGGACAATAATAAAGATTATGGCCGATTAATTCTGCTTCCTTCTTTCAGGCAACTTGTGGTGGAAGTCTCGTAGCGAATAGGTGGGTCCTGACGTCTGCCAGCTGTTTAGTCTCATTATTGAACAGCACAGCAGTGACACCAGGTGACCTCGAGATACGGGCAGGTGAGGAAGTACTAATTTCCTACTCCTAACCTTGCATGCATACCGTTGATTAAGCGCCGCTAACTGCGCGAGTGACCTCCCCGATAATTACTATTAGGTACGTTTTCAATGTGGCACTTCTCGAATGTTCGCGAGGAATAAATTTCAAGCGCCTCATTCGGGCGTTACTACTGCTGTACATTTTCCATCGTATCTGGCTGCTCGATTCTTTATTCACATGGTTGTGAAAATTAAACTCTGAGGCTTCCTCTCACCGTGTGCTGTTGTTAATCAGCAGTTGCAATTGCCTAAAATACCTGTTTCAATTCGTCGTGGATCTGCATAGTACAGCACTGTGCCTCAGCTAGAAAACTTACCACTGCAGCCTTGTCCAGTAAATACAGACGGGAGCGCCACTTCCTTCAATAGCGGCCAGAGGGGTGCCAACTGGAGCGTCGTATCGCCATCATGGTAACGTTATCTAGAAGAAAAAGCTTCATCCATGAGCGGTATTCTAGCCACCACCATCGAAAAATGAGCAGCTTCGAATCCCGATCACTCAGACTATTCGGCGACGGCCGCAGCCTTATCACGCTACGTGCCTTGGCAGCAATGATTCAGGTTTAAGCATCAATTCAGCCCTAGTCGCCAGGTGCCCTGAAGTAGTTGCTAGACGCAGTAATGACACTAACCATTGTGCGCGCTATTATTTTGTATTGAAACACCTTAGAGTTCTTTAGTATTTAGCAGTTGGATATAGTATTTACAAGTGCACTCCGATTTGCGTTTACTGTCTTCGAGATAGCCTGAAAATAGAGAACTAAGCGCTGCCATAATTAATATGGGCAAGCACAGGCAGGTGCCCTCAGAAGGTAATCTATGTGATTGATTATAGCTTTAATTCAATTTTTCCTTGAAATCCGTCAAGGGAGCATTTTATTGCACCAGTAGGTAATTTTTACCCTTCAACCTAACACATAATATAAAAATTAGAAGACCTTAACAGTTGCAGAAATGAGGTCTCTTTTGAAAGAAACGACTAGAAACTTCGGTCGTAATAATTTTGTTTTAAAACTGCCAAACAATGTATACTGCGGTTTTACATTTCTAATTAAATGACACGAATATAATGGGCGGCCTATCAGATTTTTTTCGCTCTCATTTTTTACTTGTAACTGCTTCCAGGTGGCGTGATTTTAAGGCATTTTAATAGACCATTGATTCTAATGTAGGGCTTGTTTTACTCTTTCGGACGTTATAAATGTCGCGATGTACTCTCTCGAGGGGTTGGAAAAATATTTTATACATTATCCAGAGAAAACTTGTCGAAAAAAATGTGATGCATTTGCTTTAGTAGACGTCTCAGAAACTCAACATTTGCGAACATCAAAACATTTTCGGTGCTTGCTTTGCCATTCTGGAACGAGACTCATTAGTATGCTGAAACTGGTGATAAGAAATTAAAAGTACTTCTACTGCACTACTTATTACTTCGACTAAGTTCGTTATCACCGCAAAAAGTTTATGAACGCCATTTTTCCTTGTTCAGCAGTGTGTTCCGGGAAAACGCGTACGAGAGCACCGCTGTGTAAACCGTACAACAGACATTTTTTCGTCCACTTGAGTAATCGTTTTTCTGAAAATACGCAATGCTTTCATGCACAGTTGGCTGTGGCTGCGGCATGCGGCTGCTTTTAAAAACACCCCAGAATGCACAAGCTATCAAGACTATGGGCTCTAGCATTTCCGTTGGACTAAAAGAGCACTTTTCTGCGAAGTGTTTTTCAAGTGCGCCATAACGATCTGCGACACGCCGAATAATTTCCTAAGTATATATGTATGACCGTGAGCGTCCTCTACTATTGGCTCCCAGAGTCGGCAGCTGCAAAGGCCCATAATGGAAGCAGACTAGTGGAGTCATCCGTCAAGCGTATGGTGCTGCATGAGAGCTATATTCTCAATCGGGACCAAGTGCACGACATCGCCCTCTTGGAACTCGACGAGGATTTCACACAAACGGCTGAGGTTGTTCCCGCTTGCCTACCGCCTGCTCAAGGTGACGTAAAGCTTAGGTCTTCTGTCTTTGCTCGTGTAACAGACTTAAGCAAATGAATATAAATATTACAACATTTATATGACTATATTGCAGTGGAACTTATTCTATGAATTCAAATACGTGCTGTTTACTTGAGTGGGACAAATTAGTAACAACTACATTCGAATTTTAAAACTGTTCCTCGTCAGTCTGGGTATATGCATACTTATTTTATATTTGCTAATTGCTGAGTGCATTCGCTCTGACTAGCACATTGCATATAGACAGCCCTTCATGCAGACTACTGAAATAAGGGCCCCAGAACGTGGGGCCCACGAGAAACAATTGACGGATCTTAACACATATGCGCAGAACCTAAGGCGTGCCTTGCGTTTGCAGCAGGGGTAAAAGCTATTTTTCAGGAATAGCTTGTGCCGCAAAGCCCCTTTGCCTTTGGCGCAACATGGCGGCATCCTTCGATGTGGAGGGGGGGGGGGGGCTGCTAGCGTTACCACCATTTTCACTTTAGCGCTATTCCCAACATCACGTCCGCAGCAAATGAACGGAACAGGAGGCGTTTCATTACAGTGCTGGAAACTATTGTGAAAGTTCCCGAGCAAAGCGCGTAGCCATTGTGGTCGTTGCCGTAGTAGTAGTACTAGTCGTCATTAGTGGTAAAAAAAAATTACGTGCGATATGATTCGCCAATCCGTTCGAATTCCGGCGCAGCTACGCGAAATATGTTAGAGTGATCGATCACGGCGGGTTTCAAACCACTACCGGCGGAGTGGCGAGGCGGTTAAGCGATGCGCCACTACATCGGCATGTGGCTCTTTCAAACACACCCACCGACGGTGCTTGTCGGACCCAGGCTGCTCTTTCCGAGCAATTCGAGAAGAAATAGCTCCCGCCAGCCTACGTCTTGAGAAGCGATATTCCTCTGCGCTGAAGAACTGCATGCATGCGAAATATTAATGTGATATCATGAGAGTTCACGTCTGGAGCAATATCCGCCTTTGGATATGACGAACTTTTATTTTTCAGGGTAGGCATGTGATCGCGTGAGGTAATCATATTCTGCCCTGATGTGCCACACTGATTGGTCGAGAAGTGAGACGTGACCTTGTGAAGTCATCATAACCTGCCCATCGTGACCAGTGACAACCTCGCCTTAGGACTGTGAGCAACCTTCTCAACGTGGCAGGTGGCAATTATATTAATGATTGGTCGAGAGAGTTTGGGCAGCCTTGTGACGTCTAACAACCAGCCCACCAGGTAGTGAGGTAGCTGATTCTGCATGGTTGCAAATGTCGGTGCCGCAAACAATAGCGCTTATTTGCTGCTACACCTAGCAGTGAGAACATGATGGTTGATGGACCGGTAGCTGCATAGAAACTGACGCAAACACACAAAGAAGTTGCAGCTGAAGCTGCGACAAATGTGAAATAGAATGCTCTCCCATATCACAGTTCAGGTTACATGCGTCCCCATAATTAATTTAGTTTTATTTTCTCTTCTTAGCCTTAATGGCACCACAATCAATGACGCATACCTGACCCCGCTGAGTAGGAGAACCGCTACTATAACCGCCATTGGTGCGCGTGCCGGCAGCGTTAATACCGACTATTTAATTGGGGACTCTGAAGTGGTTTCTTCCCTTAGTCTGAAAGGGTCTAGTATCATCTCTCTGAAGTCAAACGCGCGCGGCAGTTACGTGGCTTCGAATTTCATCTGTCGATGGAATCCGTGTACCAAGGGACAACCGTCTTCCCAAACATCACTCGTTTACTAGCGAGCGGGCGAAAAAACGGGTTCTCCAATTAGGCCAGAGCAACTGCGAGAGGCCTGGGGGATAAAAGCAGGTGCCCTAGAGAGTGCGCAATATGAAGCCATGTGGCTCAGAGGCGTTTAAGATTCGGTTCACTTTTGGAGTCGGACGATGTCGTTTTCTATAAGCATTTTTATTTCGTCGCCCCAGACGTCAAAGATTTACGCTGTTTTTTTATTCGAGGGCACGGGCTTGTCTGACAACTCCATTTGCTCCACGTCCTTCGTATCTCGAGATGAGAATTTCCGCCATGCAACGATATCCGGACATTGTGTTTCCATGAGCCTGTTTCCTTTTTAGACGATATATAGTCTTTTTAAGTTCACCAGTAGTGGTAATTTGTTTTTGATGTTAATGCAGCAAGTAGTCACTTCGGCCCTATGAAGAAACAGCGCGACCGCACAAGAACGTGGTTTGTTTTCTTTATCTCGCGTTGTTTTCACTGTCATGCAAACCAACTCACCCGTCAGGTCACACTGTTGTAGACGGGGCTAATAAAACACTGAACCTTTATGCAGGCTTGAGCTTCAGTTTCTTAACAGCAGCATCACGAGAAACCACTGTATGAACAAGGATAGCTATTGCATCTGCGTGTTAAAATAGCTGCCAGATTTACCGTCAATATTTTTTGAATACTGTCCCATATGCCTTTTGGGGTCTTTTTGAGTTATATTTCTCGTTTTCATCAGTTCTTAACACCACATTTTTATCAGAACGTACTTTTAAGGTTGTGTAGCAAATGTGTATAAATGAGGTCGCCTTCATGTTGACGGAGCCATATATATGAAGAACCACTCCAAGGCATATACGCATATACAAAGTTCACACGTCAAATCAGGTTTTCAGTGAGTAAGCATCTTGGTAACGCGCTTTAAACTGCTTTAAAGTTTGGTGAGTTTGGTGAGGGCACTTCACCAGTTCATCCTGGCAACATACCACGGAGCTTATGTATTGAAGCTAACAACATTTCACGCCTGCTTACTTTACTAGGAGTCCCGTCGTCACTTTACAAGCCGAGAAAGACTGCCTTCCTTGTTGCTTCGAGTCTGACCAACACCAAGGGTGAGAAGTCTTCTGACCTCGCCCAAATCACGGTGATGGTCGGCTCCGAATCTCTTTGCTACGCCAAGTATCGACGATGGTGGTCCCCAAAAGGAATTATGTGTGCAAAGGCTCTGCATGGTAAGTAAGATAAACATATGCCTTTATCAAGAAGTATTTTGGTTTGCAATTTTATTTCAACCTTTTATTCTCTCAAGCAAAGATTCCATGCCTAAGTTTCTGTAGATTGCGCTGAGCGGAAGTAAATGTCTGGAGTGCAAATGCGTTTGGCCTTTGAATTTTATTTGGTTGAGCGACTGAAATGAGATTTGGAACCTTACATTAAGCATGTTCTGTAAAAAAAAAGCTAAACGGCTCGATAGCCAAAACGGGTTGGTGGGAAAGAAAGAATGGCTTATGGGCGAAGAATAGAAAGAAGCGCAAGCCTCCTGAGAGTAGAGAAAAACGTGTACCTTTCGAAAAGGTAGTTTGTAAATTGTGCTCTTGAATGCACGCGATGTTCCGTTCCTCATTCTTCAGTTTTGGTACCACATTGCGACGGACTAGAAGACAACGTACTGTGTAGTGGCGCGGGAAGGAGTGCTCGGGCCAAGCCGTCAGCCATTCAATCATGCTGTAACAAGGAAATAGGCCCGTGTGTTCTGCGAATATTTTATAAGCGCATGATTCTTCCGCCAAATTTATCAGTGCGAGTTTACGCGGGCTACGGCCTGCAACGAAAGTTCACGCATCCTGCACAATCACGTGCGCTCACAGAATAGTTACGCACCGGCTCAACCGTCTACTCTTGGATCACACGCGGCTTCTTGCGGTTGTTGGTTTGCCTTACACGACACAGCAGCGCAGTCTTTGTTATGTGAGTGAAAGTGATGATGGTTTTTGTGCGCTGACGTTTTTTCACGTGACAGACCATATAAATGGAAACCAAAACTCTTTCCGATAATCGGCGGTGCTACAGCGTATGCGCAGTGCACTGGGGAATTTCTTCTGCACTTCATTTGTCCATTAAGTGGTCCGCATTGCTATTACGAAAAAAAAAACACTAGCGGCTAGTAATTTACAGTTCCTACTGCTTCAAGTAAAAGACTGTAATGAAAAAAAAGCAAACGTACTAGAGTAGTGGTTTTTCGCTTTTTGGTCTGGAAAGAAGAAAGAACTTTTAACTAATTTATCTAGACCATCTGTGGAAGGGCCTCAAAAGAGTGTTTTCTGTTTTAACGAAAAGTCCATAAGCTCACCGTAAAATGCTTACTATATAAATAAAATACATGTTCATCTGTGCAGCACGTAATCATAAGTTCGAATCTAAATAAGTGTTATCTATCAATGGCGTCAACGAGTTCGAGACCACCAGGTATATTGTTTATTTTTCAGATTGCCCAGACGGGCAGTTTTTAAGAGCCCAAAGAGCTCTAGAGAAAGATATTTAGCCTTCAGTCTATTTGTGAATATTACAAAAATAAAAAATAACTCTACATTTCAGATTTTACGTGCAGCGTTTTGGAAGATTTCTTCATCGTATTTGTAAAAATCGATGTGGTGTCTTTAAGTTAGTTTTGATGAAGTGGAACTAAAGAAATTCAACTTTTGATCGTGAATCTGCGTTTTTTCTTCCGTGTTCGGCTGTTTTGCTAGCTGTGGTGTTACTGACTGGATCTAAGAATGCAGTCGGTATGCTTACGACGTTGAAGAAGTGTCACATGACTCATCAGATATCTTCAACAGTAATTGTCTGAACTGGCGCTTAGTACAGAGAAGTGACAACAAGAAGCTTTTAGTATGAGTTATAAATTTGCTTTATATGTTTGACTGTAGGTCATGTGTTCTATTCCAGGTCTAAGCGTCTATATTTATAGATATAAACAAATATTAATTTATAAAAAACTCCTCGACAAAACGCAACCACCTCGTGCAGAGCGGTGCCTTCAGAAGGACACGAGTGCAGTGCGGCTTTCATGTGCAGCATTGCTCTAAGCTCTTTACTGGACACAGAAAGAACGAAATAGTATGCAAAAACTACGCCCTGACAGCAAGCGATATTGGAAAGACGGTATATCGCCATCTGTTTCATTTTCTTCTGGACTGTTGAAAAGGAGTGTGCATAATAAGAAGCGCACAAGGAAATGAAACATCCTTTGACACGCTTAAATGTTATTTGAAATCGGAGCACCTGACTCAGCGCGTTTTTACACATTTGCGGCAGTATGCTAGAATGTTTGGTTGTATCTTCAGGCTTTGTGATAGCCCTGACAGACTTCGCGATATTCATATCGTTGCCATCGAAGCTCTCTGCTTAAGACTGTTAATCAGCAGTTTTATCTCATCCAGCTCCGTGGTGTCGAACCCGTGGAACCTCGAATTCTCATGTATGCTATGATCGTTGCGAGCCGAAGGTAGTGATGTTTCATATGTATTCTTTTTTTTATAGAGAAAATCTCCAGAGCGGACAGCGGCAGTCCACTGATGCAGGCAGAACCCGGCACAAACACTGCTTGGAGACAGGTGTGGTGATTGCTTTTGTTAAAACATTTTGTTTTTACACATACAAATCAAGGGCCTTTAAACAACAGTTAAATCTGCCGGGATTCGGACTGCTCTTCAGTTGATTGACTAAAATTCAGCCCAGAAACTTGCTGTTTTTCTTATTGTCTAGAGCAGTGGTAAGCAAGAAATGCATTGCTGAAAAGTCGTAGTGTATTCTGGAAGGCAAAACTGAAGGTCGTTAACACAATTGGGTTTGGTCCAGACTAACTAGATGCTCCGGATGTACACCCTATCGCCCTCGTCTGGTCTTCGAGGTGGGCAGTGCGCATGGTCGCCCTTGCAGCTTTAGCGGCTTGCGGAGATTCTGCGATCAGGAGGTTTTATTAGCCGGATAGCGCGGTCGCCTTCCTTTGCCGATTTTGAGGCTTTGGGAGCCGCCGCATTCTTTCAATTTTATTATATTTCCTCGGCAGCACGCTCAGCCTTCTCGTTGCTTTCGCTGCTCAATGCGCCATAGCGTTGGCCCGCTTTTCATCTGCCCTACCGAAGTGTCTAGATTCCTTCTGAGCTTAGTCTGCAGCTACTTATATACGTATACCTTTGGCTACAGAGTCAAACCTTACATGCCTTCATGAAGCTGCTCCGTTTCAGTCGGAGCTGGCTAAAATTCCGATTAGGGTTATAGTGTGGTAAATTTTCTTCTGCAAGCAACTATCCTGAAGGAAAAGGTTCAGAACATTCAGTGGTATGTACGGCTTGAAGTTGCTCTTTAGGTTTTAGTTATAGGACGATCTTCACCTGAGCCGACGCGGTAGCTCGGTGGTTACGGTGCTCGGCTGCTGACCCAAAAGAGGCGGGTTCAATCCCGGCCGCGGCGGCTAGAATTTCTTTGGAGGAGAAATTCTAGAGGCCTGTGTACTGTGCGATGTCAGTGCACGTTAAAGAATCCCAGGTAGTCGAAATTTCCGGAGCCCTTCACTACGGCGTCTCTCATAGCCGGAGTCGCTTTGGGACGTTAAACCCCATAAACCAAACCAAACCAATCTTCACCTGAAAGTTCCGGGAATAGGAGCTAGAAGCATTCCAAGCTTAACAAATGCTTCACGAAAAAAAATATATGCTAGATATTTCCGGTATACATCAGTTATCTAAATAAAAACAAGGAAATGAACACTGCGCTCTTCTGAGTAAAATACAACACCCCCGCCCTGCCGTGATCACGCCACGAGAGAGCCCTCTGCGTGCGCGCTCCCTCCTCAGTTTTCCCCCCTCTATGTAAGCCCCCAAAACAAGGTTTTAGTTACTTGTGCCTGTTCATGTGTACTTCGGCCTGTTCTGTGCGTATGCCCAGCCGTGTGCAGTAGACCCTTTCCCTCGCTAGCACACTCGGCCGCTCCGCACACACACCGCTTAGAGTTCGTGCATCTTGCCTACGACTTGGTTCCGTTGAACGACATGAGCTTAGGAACGGAGAAAAGCTTCAAACACAAATAACACATAAACGCACATGAAAAAGTCAAACGGGCGGTTGCCGGGTCCACTCTTCACCGTGTGTTTCGAACAAAACCGACTCCCACCCTCCAGTCGTGAAACCATGGAAAGGCCTAAAAAGAAAAGAAATGAAAAGGTGGCTCGCTGACTGGGGTTGACAAACAGCTGTACGAAAATGAAAGGATGCGCTCGCTAGCAAGTTTAGGTGGTCGACCCGATCGCGCCTCTCGATTGTTCAGTGTGCGGAGAAAATGCAACGACGCTGTTTCGTGGTGGATTGTGGTGGATTGTGGACTTCGCTCCGTACGACTACGTACACGACCAAAGCAACTGGGGAGAGGAAGGGCAAAGAAAAAAAACGCGACGAAACACCGTGAGGTGACCCAAGGAGCAAAATACAGAAGGTTTTGGGATACCCGTCGCTTCCCCCCCCCCCCCCCCCCCCCCCCTCAACTACACCGGGTAGCAAAAACCAAGAAAAGAATTCTTTTCAAGGCTGGGCCATGACGTAGACATGTGACGTACTCCACCAGACACCACTCCTCCGGCTAAGATCGGAGGAGGAAGGGCGATTTTCTCTTGCGGAGCCTTCTCGACGAGGCGCGAGCGAGAAAAATCTCGAAGAGGGAACGGAAGGAGAGGAGCATAACGACGTAGCTTGATTACGATGGCTGTTACTACGCTATTAATGAGTCTTTTCAAAAAATATATGCGGCCGCACCTTCCAGGGACGACGCCTCGCTACCAGAGAGGTAGAAAATATTTTTGGCCAGAGGGTAGTCAGTTGCCATTTAAGGGGGGGGCGGGTAAGGGAGATTTTTGCGAACCGCCGGAGAGACGCGACTGAATCTGCGTGGCGTTTGAAATAATCTAATAGCCATCTCTTAACCGGCATGCACGGGAGCGTGAAACAAAAGAGGGCGCGACCACAAATTCTCTGGAAACGGCTCCCCCGCTTTCGCGCATGAGAGAGGGTTCTTGACAACATAATGCAGTCATTAAGAGAATTTGTGTACTATTACGGGAAGGTGTTATTGAGCCGCATAAACTGTATCTTGGATCTTGGAAAAACAGCGCTAAGACGAAGGACAAAGAAAAGAGGACAACAGGACCAGCGCTGACTATCAACGGAAAGCTTTATTAGTAACAACACGCAGTATATACTCCATTGACAACCAAGAGCGCATGCTCATGGCAACACGAAAAGCTGCAAGGATACATCAATCACCTGGATCAAGATACTTTAGTTCACAGTCATGAACTGTTACAGAGGGGATACTCACGCACGAGTCACTGTTTTTTTGGATATGAAAGGCTTCACTGATTTCCCGTGTTAGTTTATATTTGTGCTTGTACAGGATCTTAGTTTCATTAAAAATGGGGGTGCATGATTTTTCAAAAGAATCAGGTCGGTTACTCTGGAAACAGTTCCTGTAATGCAAGGCCAGGTTTGACGACGGAGCCCCTTTTAAAGAAGTGTTGTGAAGTGAAGTGAAGTTTATTTTGACATCGATTAAGCGGGTCTTCAAGCACGTTCCTGTTTGACCTATATAGGTCTTCCCGCATGTGAACGGCATTTGATACACAACCCCTTCAGCACAAGGGAAAAACCTCAGATCATGCCTAATCTGGCAACCTTTTTTTGTTTTTCTTCGTTTCATTTCCTCTTCTCTGGCCCTTCTATATACAATGGCGCACAATTTGCCGAGCTTGCTTGGTGCCGAAAAAAGAACATCAATGCCATATCTGCTGCCTACTTGCTTCAAACGGCCACTACGGCGTCTCTCATACCCTTTGTCGCTTTGGGACGTTAAACCCCATAAACCACAACGTAAACCAAACCACATCTGGTGAATGTACGGTAGAGCAACGAATTTATTTATTTCTTTTTTGAAGGTTCCTGTGGTTCATGCGTTTTGACCCTTTTAATTATCTTACTGCAAGCAAGTAATAAAACATCATCTGGAAAGCTCTGTAAACGGCGGTGTGGGGCGTAGTACTCTACTAATGCCGCGCTTATTCGGGTGCGCTAGCAGCTCTAGTTTATTCATTCTCAGGGTGGATCTTTTGTGATCCTGTTGCGATTGTTAAGCTGAGCTTCAGATGTTTAGTTTGAGCACTGAGGTTGGACTGATGATCTGGTCCGAATTAGAGGCAGATGCAATCAAAACTTCGCACTAAAAAGACATTCGAAGATCGCAGGAACATCCACAGCCTATGTAAGCTGACATTGGGGTTTGTTTTACATAAACAATATCACCATTAAGAGCACGTGCCCAATCGCGCCGACGGCACACACTCGCTCATGGGCTATTGTACTCAAAGTGGGGTACCAATTAGCGCAATTGAGGTTGTATCCTTGGGGGCGACGGGCCATGGTAATGTGCAGCTTGCGGCAATCAAATTGCGCGTCCAATATTTCCACAGTGGTACAGCCAGGATAATAAAAAGTGATGCGCTGAGATGAAATTGCGGTAAATAGATTTAGAGAGGCTGACAGAATTGTGATAGTTTTCATTGAATTCCATCAGTTATTTTCTTGCAAACTATAGATGCGAAAAAAAGTTTACTGATCTGCTGAGTCATGTATTTCACTTAATTGACGTCACCGTACGGCCTTATGCATTCAGAGCTTTGTATAATGCAGAAATCTTGGTGACACTGAATAATTTCTTTAGAAAAGCTTACATGCAAATGCAACCAGTAAGTGATTTTTGCACCAGATCAATTTATACACACCTATGAAGCAGTACGTACACACATGTTTCAATTCCCAAACGCCGGCACAGGCTCTTTCACAGCAGACGGTCAGTGACGTCGTACTATTGTTAAACTATGCGGGTTTTGCTAGTACTGCCACAGGAAAAACTTAACCCTCAAAAAATGTGTTCGCCAGCTCAAAAAGCCTTCTCCCATAAAGTTGATGCGTATAGCTACATTAGTGCATTAAAAGAGTAGAGAATTTCTTTTCCTGAAAGTGAAATTAATATTTGTACATTAACTTGTGAGGCTGACAAACCAACATTACAAATTACGAAAGTATAGTATGGTGAGTCGATAAAAAACCTGCAGTCTAAAGGAGGAAACAACTTCATCCGCGCGACGTCTGGATTATTTTAGGCACGCTTTACGTTGCCTGCGATCACAGTATATATCGGCCGTTTTGTATAACCTGCGTATACATACGCAGTTTTCATTGTGCTACCTGGATTAGTACTCCTATAGCACTGCGATACAATACAATTAACACATTACTGCACATTTCCTAACGGTAGCGGTTCCTGCCGCGCTGAAATGAGTCTGTCAAATGTAACTATGAATCTAATGTGCTCACGATAGCTGTTTTTCATGTTTTATCCAAAGTAATTCAGATCTGCCTCTCTTCCGGGAAGCAAACGATCCACTCAGCTTAGGCTCTTCGTGCTAACAGCAGCGTGCAATCCTAATGCGCTTTTGTGTGCTTGAGCTGTATTATATATGCGGCACTTAAATAGGACTCCCAATGTATCTATTTATTCGAGGATACTTATCATCAGGCTAAATTTCTCTTTACAGATTGGTGTTCTCACCCGGGGCTTCATCTCAAGGAAAAACTCATTCAGCTTCTACACTGACGTAGCGCTTCATGTGCCCTGGATACGAAGTCATCTGGAAAATGCAGCCATAAATGCAGCCTCACCTGTGGGCAGCACCGTCTGACGGCCGCGGTCTGCGCAGGGCCGTGAAATGACTCCTCGAGATCGATTCGCGGGTGCACATCAGGCGGATGCCCTTTGTCTATAGAGTTCATCTCTATTTCTATGTGTCATTTTCGTATTGTGCTAAGGCAAGAAAATGCACATGTTCGGGCTTAGCTGCGGGTGTTTCTATTTTTAATTGCCAACGTACAAAACGAAGTTAACAACGTTCATACGCTAATCAACCCAGATACAGTTGCAGTGCCATTCTTTGATTAATCTGCTCATAAAAACCCACTGCCAGCTCTTCATACCCTCTTTGTTAGTGTGAATAGGCACTAATTCCTAACACATTATATATAAGACAAATTGAAGGACATCTAAATGCTTTTGATATAGATTTACTTTTTGTTTAACACAAGAACATCATTCTCGAATTATGGCCTTTTTAAAGCGGAACACCAACGTTTCATACCGATCATATATCTTTTTCGCCTTCGGTAATGCGTGCTACTGCTATACACTAGGCATGCGCTTTACTTTTCTCTTCTAGCGGGAGGCTTAACAACAACGGAATCCTCCTTCATTTTTCAGTGAGAAAAAGTGAAGAAGCACAAACTCAAATGTTGCAACCTCGGTTTGTATATGTAGCACCAGCAGCACTGAAATCATCTTCCATAATTTTTTCAGTTTAAGGCAATACTAGCAATAGTAAAATATTCCTCGTGAGCGCATTCTGTAACGCTAAATTTGATCTAGACGTCCGTCGAGATGGAACAAAAAGGAGGTGGTAAGCAAGGCACAAAGTACAAGCATGGCCGATGTAGAGAGGGTCCAGCACAAGCCACCGCGTTGTTGCCGCGTACAAAACCGGCCATGTACAGGGACCATTTCCCGGCGATTCGTCGCACAATCATCACACAGTAAGCCCGCCAGGGGTGTGTAATGCGTCGCCGCGCTTCTTCATTCGTCGACGCTGGCGCCAGTCCACAAGAGCGGCATGATCTTGGTTGTACGAATGCAAGCGGATGACATTATGGGCGTGCTCCTGTTGAGAACAGCACTTCGTCGTTTTCCATGGCCTACATCAGCGGAAGCAGCGAGAAATGACAGATGACAATTTGAAATTAACATGAACTGAGAGGTTACAAACTACAACCCTCAATATTATTTCATTTTCAGCAACAGCTGCATTGTACTGAATTTCTCCAATACTGTCCGGTCCGAAAATGGAGCCTTGAGGCAATAAATAAACTGCCATTTTGCCCCTTTGCTCGATGAGACTCTGATTAACTTTAATATGCTGATAGAAGACAATCAATCCATATTTATATCTTTTATGCCGAGAATAAAGTATTTAAGTGCCACGCAGAAGCACTGCGCCTGCAAGGGAAGTAAAAATAGCGTCATCGCGGAGGCCGTCGGGAGTGATTAATGTGGTCTCGTCACGGTTCCTTTCATACACCTTGATTTGCCAGTATCCGCTATTTAGGTCCATGGGAAAGTATTTGGTGTTGCAGAGCCGGTGCAGTGTGACACCGATGCGGGAGGGATAGACTCCCAAGCAGCGCAGGTTATTGGCCCAGTATTGGAAATATATTGGCACAAGCCAGTCCTAGAAAGGATGAGAGTAAAACCATCCATAACCATTATTGGGCTTATTATCAGTGCCGCTTTGGCTTTGTTATTCTTTATGTTCAAGCGGAGGTAGTATACGCAGAACCGAAGTGTGCCATCTTCCAACAGCGTCGCCCAGGGGCTGTTCGACCGCTGGATGACGTCGTCCCGATGCATGTCTTTCAAGCAAGGCTACAAATTGCAACAAAAGACGAGGACAGGAAGTAAAGAAACGAATACGACCTCACGGGCACAAGCTTGTGTTGCCTAGAGATAATAGAGTCCAGGTTAAAAGAAACATGGTTTAGTAGGAGGTTCTTGCGGGCTAGTTGGTTCATTTTCGAGGAAGGCAAGAAATTGCGTCAAAGGACGAGGGCAGAAGGTAAAAAAATGAAAACATGGGTGTATTCCACTTGGTATTGGATGACTTAGCATACTCGTCGCGGCACACTGTTGGCGTTTTGTCGGAGTGGTGGGGTGCATTCGTCGGTTACAATGCGTTGTTTGGCAGTGGGCGTTTGTCGGATTTTCATCAACGACCAAAAACACGCGCTGTACCTTGGACGAAGAGTGCGGACCTGCCCTTGTCTTTTCCGCGTTAGTGCTGGGTTGTTGTCGAAGATGGGCGAGTTGTCTTGGTTAGGCGAGCCTTCTGCAGATCGGTCGGATAGAACGAAGGCGTCTCAACTGTCGGATAGTTCGTCTAGGAAAGCAATCGTCGCGCCACTGTTCAGGTGTAGGTATTGTTCGCTGAAGTTTCTCACAAGCACCTCAGATCATGCACATCGGAAACGCCGCCGCGGTGGCTCAGTGGTTATGGGGCTCGGCTGCTGGCCCAAAAGACGCGGGTTCGATCCCGGCCGCGGCGGCTAGAATTTCTTTGGAGGAGAAATTCGAGGCCCGTGTACTGTGCGATGTCAGTGCACGTTGAAGAACCCCAGGTGGTCGAAATTTCCGGAGCCCTTCACTACGGCGTCTCTCACAGCCTCAGTCGCTTTGGGACGTTAAACGCCATAAACCAACCTAAACCAAACCACATCGGAAATGGGCGATATCTCGAGCGACGGAGAGTCCTCGGTCTAAGAGTAACTGCGTGTTTCCCTTGATACCCTCGGTGTTTTCGGCCATCCTGGCACACACCGGCACGATGATGCATGGCCGGGATGGAACGCTGACTACTTCGTAGAGTAAAGGCGGCGGGATGCTCCGGTGTTGTATTTGAAGGTGAGGCTTCTTCCGTCGAAAATCTGAAAGGTGCGTATTGAAGGTCGGTGATCTCTTGATGATCACAAACTCCATGCATAGGGTCACGTCTCTGGACCCTTACTGCAGGACTATCAGGTCATAGGGTTGGCATGTCCACTGACCGTCACTGGTGCGGTGTATTGTCCGGACGATGAAACTAAGTGGCCTACAGCGGTGCGGATTTGTGGGTCGTCGCACGCGGCCGTCACTTTCTAGAGCTGAGCTGAAAACGGTCCCCTGATGAGAGAATAACCCACCCCTGTGTCCACTAACGCCGTTGCCGTGAGATCGCCGGCAGCCAGTTGAAGCTCGGCGGGTCGTGTCGTTATGTGCGACTTCGGCGTATTGGGGGTGGCGTCTTAATGCCTCGGCATCGGTGGAGGTTCTTTGGCATTTCGCTCTTGAGTAACCTCATCTCCAAAGGTTTCCGTTTTAGTTTGCCCTGCGGGGGCTAGGAGACCACCCTCGAGTAGTCACTGCGCAGCTTTGCGGCGACATGTGGATGAAAACAGCGAACATGACTACGAAGGGGCCCTCGATGAATTGTTCTGCGTGTCGTCACCATCACACAAGTTTTCCTCCGTCTCCCGCGGTTACTGGTTGCATTGTGGTCGTGGTGCGTCATAGGCGAAGCTCCGGAGGCCCGTTCTACTCTATGGCCAATATCGGAGATTGCTGGCGGGCTCTCCGCATTGGAATCATAGTGGGTGGCGTTGATATAGGGTCCCGCAGAGGTACGGTTTCCTCAGCACAGCTTGCTGTAAATGGGAAGGTCGGAAAGCCATTGCAATAGTTTGGGTGACACAAAGGGCTCTAAGCGGGGGCTGACAGGACGCATTTGGCTATGTGTGCGGTGGCGCACGTCATGTCTTGAGGTTCTTAAGTCACAGTAGTCGCCTAAGGGACGCCCAATGCCTGATGAACTTCTTCATGGATGGCGGCTGTGAGCGACGCCTCCTGAGGCTGCTTTGGCGATGGCAAGAGTCGGCGCAGTCCTTCACTAACGAGTTCATGTTTAACCTCCCGCAAGTTCCCGCTGCTTGCAAGCGTCGTTTCTGTGTAGATCACAGAGACTTGGACAGGGTGGTTGTAGTCGGGCTCCGGTGTCAAGTGACTTTTCTATAGTGGATGCTTCTTGAATGAATTCATTGATAGATTTCTAAGGATTGCGAACAGGGCCAACAGAGAGTACCTGCTTGATGCCTCGCGCCTGTAGACTTACTTTTCCTCCGTGATCACAGGGTCCGCACGCCGGAAGAAGGGTTTTAGTCCCTCATCATACATTGTGACAGACTCATTGAGCTTTTAGATGCGTGGTTCGAGGCGCAGCTCTGCCACCTCCTTGCGTGCGACACGCGCGGACGTCTTCACTATAGGTCCCCTTGAATAGATCCCACGCTGCCAAGAATATTTCGTGGTTTATCGTAACACGTTTTAAGACATTCGTCTAGGACAAAAAAAAAACATAACGGAGCTTCATACCATCCTTCCACCTGCTGAATGTTACCAGGCGCTTGAAATGATCGAGCCACTCTTCAGGGTCTTCACAAAGGAGCTGTTGATGCTTGAATATACCCGGGTCGGCCGCAGGATAACTGGGGTCCACACTATTGGACGGCTCATGGTGGGCCTCGATGCGTCTTTCCATTGTTGGGTGCTCGCCGATAGGATTCCGAACTCAGGCGACAGCCTGTGTAGACGGCGGTTGCTTAGAGTTTCGTAGTTAGTCTTCACGTCTCGGTGTCTTATGAAGTATGCCTTCTAATGCGGCTTTTGCAGGAAGCGTATGGCGTATACCCACACCAACACCAGAGGGCACATAATGGTGACGGCAGACGTATAGTCAGTAAGACAGCGAAGAGGGTCCCCAAAGAAACTCTTCATTGGGCTGGACCCTGCCTACAAAGAAATTAATTGGTCGGCGACCGTAATAGCAACAAGCATGCTTGGCGGTCGTCAAACGGAATCCATTGAGCTCTAGACCGCGGTGAATGTAAAGCTGGCAAGGAACCATCGATATAAGGCGCAAAATTACGTACAAAAACCTGAAAAAAAAAGTGGAAACAGTCGCGCCTAGCTGCGATAATTAAAAAAAAATTCTGGTCGCATCCCTCGTCACAAGCAAATTATAGAGCCACGCGCCGGTGGTTTTGAACGTGAATAAACAGTAAAAACAGTTTCGCCAAATCGTTTCCCGACTTGGGAGGGCCGGTACAGTCCCGCACGTAATGTCCCCGCTGGCCGCAAAGGAAGCAGGTTACGCTGAGGTCGCTGCGAACCCGTAGGGTAGAGGTCGCAGTAGGTGCTGCGGTTCAAAGAGCCCGCACCGGGGCGCTGCGTCCTGCAGATGGTGGCGAACCCCGCGTGGCCAGCAGAATCATTTCCGTTTCGATCGGGAATGCCATGGCGGCCCGGATGGAATCAGGGCGCCCAAAAACGGACTAAGCGTTGCACCTCGGAATCCCGAATGACATCCACAAACGCCTTGGTGCCTATAAGGGACACTATGTTCTGAGGCGCCCCCGGCCGCGACTGCAGAGCCAGCCGCTTAACAGCAGCGGCGAGGTCCTGGTATGTCTCCCCGGGCTCAGCGGGCCCGCCGGCGGTGGTACTGCACTCGGTGGTGACCTGAGGCACCGTAGTCACGGCTAGGAGGCCCGTCAGAACCGTGTAAAAGCCTAGATGGTCGTGCGGCACGTTTTGCGGCAGTTTGTCGCGCGGCCTCTCAGTTTGGAGACGAGCGTCCTGGCCTTCGTTTGCTCATTCCCACCTCTCGCCGCCGCATTGTCGTCCAGCTGGATGTGGTAATAATCCCACGGGACAGTGCCGTCAAACGTGGGTAAATTCACAACTTCCAACGAATATTGTGGCGAGGAAGTACCCGCGCCGAGCACACCAGACCGCAGGCCCAAAATAGCAGAGTCGGAGAAAGCGGCAGCGGTGATGCCCAAAGGCCTTACTGTGTTCAGGTCGCCTGGCAGTAGGCGACGGACGTCGCGCCTCACCTCCCCAGCTTGGGCAGCCAGCCGCGCCTCCCATGCATCCAGCCGCTGGGAGAGTAGATCCAGGAGGCGCTCAGCACCGCCGTCCAGCTACTGGGAAAGACTGAGCTTCTCCGAGCGCCTAGGCCTAGCGTACCGGCCGTTCGCCGTCGGCACCATCGGCTCGTGGCGGACTCCGCTTGTCCTCCACGTCGGGGGCTTGAATGTGGAAGCGGGTGAGCGCCATGATCCCATCGTTGCCATCAAAAATGTTACGCTGTGGGATGGCACAGGAAGAAACGAGCACAGGATTCTCCGGCAAACTGCCGAATGACTGTCCTATTTCATGTTCTCGCATTCCCGCGCTCGCGCCAGGCTTGGCTCTCGTGCCTTTCTTGCGGCGCGGCGTCTTCGTCCTCTTTTGCTGTTACCATACATATTTAAACTAGTGCCGACAGTTTTTGAAGACGCACAAATTTCACATATACGTACCGACAAGACGAAGGCAAAAATAGCAGAGGCGCTCGAAAAGAAAACAGATTTAGGATAAATCTTTAAGAACCCCGCCTTAGCGGTTTCACATCTGTAATTGGGGAAAGTTCAGTTTCTTATAGTTTTTCACACGTGCGGTATTCTTTTACTTTGATTCTATTGTTATCAGAAAGTCTGCAAAGTAACTTCTCTCTGCTGTGTTTTGAGCTTGCGTTTGTCGCAGCGCTGTGTAGCATGAAGAATATCCGAGTTAGTCAATAATCGTGATATTCAAGGCTGCTGGAATGTGGACGATGCGTGGTGATGCAGTGTTTATAAGCAAACGGAATTAAGACAAAGCAGGGGACATTTGAAGCACTACCCGGTCACAGCACACCGTTTATTGCATTGACAAGGAAGTCGAGGGCCTGGCGCAAAATACCCTCTAGCGCTTTCTTGATAAAACCTTTTAATATCGTTGTCGCTGTCTTTAGAAATGCATTGAAGATGGGGTCAGCCAATTTTACGGCTTGCAAGCGGACATCTAGGTCTTGCATAGTGTTTATCTTGAATGATTTGAGAGCCAGCTTGCCGTTGTCGTTTCTGAAAAATTCAAACGAACAAAGCTGGTCAGCGAAGATGCGGTACCACCCAAGTGCGATCGTGTTTCACACCTCCTTTGCAATGTGCAGCAAGTTGAGGGTATAAGCTTGATTTTACAGATTTTGTCTTATGAGCAAAGTACGAAACGCGAACAAGAGGACTGGAGAGTCGACACGAAAACACAGACTTGTTGCCTCCTAGATAGAAAATAAAATCAAGCTTGATTAATCCTTGCAAAAGACGGTCGTCGCTGCTTCGAAAGGAAATTACGCTGCGCTAGTAATATGCCTCCAACGCATAAGAGCTTGTTATGTTGCTGTTCCTGTCTCAATCGCCTTGATCGCATTTCGTTTGTTGCCGATGGCAGAAGTGAATAAGCCAATAACGCAGTTAGAGGCCATGTAAAAAAAAAAATTGTTGTCACTAGCAAATTGCACTAATCAATGGTACTAAAATGGTGCTCGTATAGCCGACCGAATGGAATAATTTTATGTGAAATTGTACGCATAAAATTTATGAGCTGTAATTTTTCTGAGCGCTGAAAAACTATCATTTTTTGCGAAATATTTTTGGGTAATTACGCTACAGTGTACGCCATTATGCGACGCGCTACACTGCCAAGCAAAAATGGTTGGTTGGTTTATGGGGTTTAACGTCCCAAAGCGACTGAGGCTATGAGAGACGCCGGTCAAGACATTGTGCACAATAGGAAACAACCGCGCGTGTGAGAGCGCGTTTGCGCTTACTCTAGCGATGAGAATAAGCGTTTTGGCAAGCTTTGCCTAAAGGGTGTGCTTGAGTAATAACTAACGGGTTATTGACTCAAGCGGGTATCTCGCCCATTCCAATCTCCCCGTTTACCTCTCCTATTCCCACCCCCGCTCCCTATCTTCGTATCCTTCCCCTCCCGACCAACATGTCCCCCGTCCTGCACGCCGGCCGTCGTCATGCGGCCGCGCAGCAGCATTCCCCTCTCTTTGATACCCAGGGTGTAGACTAAACGGATGCCTCCTTCGTGGCTCCTGGAGGTTCCTGCGGCTACGCCCTGTACCATCCCCACCTCCCCGCTCCTGAAACCCACACCAGCGGGCCGTATCTACACCCTCCAGACGCATTGTCCCTCGAGGTCCTCGCCATTGCGCATGCCCTCCAGTCATTTGCTCTCCTTCCCGCTCTCCAAGTGTACACAGTCTATTCAGACTCACAAGCCGCTATACACCACATACAGAAGCGCACCCTGACCCCTTCTATCCAACGGGAGGTCGAACGAGCGGTCTCCGCACTGCAGCCTTCCATCATTTTCCTCCGCTGGGTCCCTGGGCATTCAGGGATTGCTGGCAATGAGCTGGCCCATCAGATCGCCCGCGACACACTACTGACAAACAGCGGTCGATGGAAGAGATCACAAGAAGACCGCATTCATCACTCCGGATGTCCTCTTCCATTTCAAGGTGATGCCATTTGAGCCACCGAGAAACTCATTTAAAAGGGAAGCTTACAGTGTGTTATAAATATTTGGTGCTTAGACAAATACCAACCGCTCAAAAATGAGCATAAAAGAAGCCAAGAGAGTGGCGTTTCAGTCATATTATTGACGGAATACTCTTGTCTTACCTTAACGCGACTCTCCAAATAGTTCGAATTCAACGTTGGCGCGAAATAGTCCATTCTGCACTATCCGGTCAGTTTATGGAGAAGGAACGATATTTATCTGTTAGCCACAGAACTGTTTTGTTGCGGAAGCAACACTACCCTAGGTGTGAGCGATTTCGCGCAGCCCCGGAGAGCCCCAACTGCGCGAGGAGCGTGTGACGTCAGAGCAGCGCGGAGCCGCCACCGACTCCTCCGGGATCATTACGTAAATATCTTATTGTAGAAGTAGAGCTGTATAAGTGGAAGGCTCAAACACCACCGTTATTTGATTCCTCAATGAAGGAAACTCATGGTTTAAAATGGTTTATAGGCGTAATCCTTGCATTAATGCTAGTTAATGTGAGCCACAGCTACTGAAACATTTTTCACCAGGAAGTTGAAGATGCACAGAAAAGTCTTGAGAGTAATTGCAAGTTTACATAACTCAAATTCTGCCTCCCCTCTTAAAAATTTCAGGCTGAACGGATAACACTATTCATACCGCCACATATTGTCTAGCCAGTACAATTTTAGTATATAAAACGCATCCTCTCTCCTTTCGTGGATCTCAGCCTTATTCTGCGCAGATCGGCCAAACCCCGCAACAGAGACCGCATATTGGAAAATTTCAACTTGCCGTGCTAACTGCCGGAGTCATATTCTCATAAATATTTTGGTACGCCTTGAAAACTATTCCAGCGCGTTTGGAATTGATCTGTCTAACATAATACTACCTGAATGTAAATCTAATATACTACCCTCTTACACGATGAGTATTATGCAGTTTAGAAGACTTGAATGAATTTTCTTTAGGTATGATCACTTGCCAGTAGGTTGCTAAAGTTGATTTCTTCCATTACATAAGGCTGTAAGTATTTCAATGTGCCCTCGTGCTTCCACTGTCACTGCGTTATGGGCCTAGGAACTCTTCCATCCGTCTTAGAATGGCGTTATCCTTTTCCTCCTGTACACCTTGATGCATTAGTAGAAGTTGGAATCAATGATTGACTAGAACAACGTGCAAACCTCCTCTATGCTTGCAGCTCGTGTGAAGAACTGCGATGTCTAGTTGTTAGATCAGGGTGATAGCACGATACCCTCGCTTTCGCTTTGCTATAGTGGTTGCTCTTCTTTGTTTCTGAAACCTACTGGGCAGGTTTTGTTCCTTAGGTACCGCACAATATGCTGATTTCTTTTTATTTTCCCCCCTTAATCGCTTTCTGAAACCCTCTATTATGTTTAGAGTCTTCCTTTCTGAGTAAAACCAGGTTTTACTGTATTGTTCCTCTCGGAAAAGATTTCTTGAAACTCCGATTACTACTCGAAAAAGCGCCTTCTATTGGGCTTGATTATTGAGTGCACGATCTGAAGGTGAAGGCGCACCAAAATAGCGGATATGTTGCGTTTATTCCGGAGAAGTGTTTTCATTCAGCCTATGATTATAAATCTGCTTGTTGTCGGGACGCCACTTAATTGTAGAATAAGTTCGAAAAATACGGTTTACAAGCGATAAGCGAAAAGAATATTGGAAACACTCTATCGCGCGCAACGCGCGTTAACGACGTCTTGCTCCAAGTCTGCTCTGCCCCTAAATGGTCGCGGTGACGTTAAAGAGGTTCGACAGGGTACAGTAAAGCTGGTAGGCCTTACACGTACGCGGACGGGCTGCGCATGAGGTGGCAGTGTTTGTCAATAAATATTGCAATAATTGATAAAAAAAGAACACTTTCGCTGATACAATTTTTTACTGCAAACATGCTGTTCCCTTATTGTTTAAGAAAATAATGAAAAATAAATACGGTATTTTACGCCTCCCACAAAAAATGCCCCTTCGAGGTAATCGACTTCTCCTAAAGAAACAACCCAGAAACCACGAATTATGGAGAAATTTTCTGAATGACGCCCTTTGTATTCAGATTTTAGCCCAGAAAATGCCTACCGATTTTCACCCCAGAATTTAAAAACAAAATAAATCCTAAAATGAAGGAGGCTCATTTTATTGCCCTTTATTCACTTTCAGCAGACCTATTTTTCGTGAGCTGCATGCGATTTCTGAAACCTCAGCTTTGATAATTGGCAGCCCATGTCACTCCCCGGCTCCATTATCATAGCCTGGATTTACCAGTTTCATAAACTGAGAAAGATGGAAAGAACTAGTAAAGCTGCGTAAACAATTGCATTTTTTTTTCAATCACAATCGCCTATTTCGACCTCCGCGTGCAATAGCTGACATCAGAGGCCAGGCAGCTATGCTCACGAGCAGAAAGCCGCTGCACTGCAACACTGCTGTCCCTCCTAGCATTCAGGACGCAAGTGCTAGGAGCACGAGAAATTGGGCCCAACGTTTCCGGAAATAAACTCAAGTTACCAGCTTTGGATATTGGCTGCAATTTTTTAATGTCGTGTAGATCTTTATAACCACACGGCTTTTAAACAATTAATGCTGAGAGCTGGCTGCTCTTGCCTTATGTACAGCCTTTGTCAAAAGTAACCAGGCTGCATGGTTTGCTTCTCATTCGTATAACAGAGCCCTCACGGCTTCCTTAAAGATAAACAAGTTTTCTGAAGGTGAGAACAGGGATTCTTCTTATCATACAGAGATTTATAGCGTGAGAGCTCGCATAATAGCTTTAATATACGACTGAGAAGAAAAACATGCGGCTTGGTTACTTTTGACCAAGACTGTAATTTAGAGAATTAGGTCGCCTGATGTTTTGAGTTTTGCTCCCAGCTTCTAACGCATTCTTTTTGTTTCAAATTTAAAACACCCGAAGCGAATAAAATTGGGCATTTTTTAAAGGTATGATAATCTGCCCACAGGCCAGAGGAAACAAAAAAACTTCATTTTACGTTGCTAAGAAAGCTACATTTTTTTCAATAGCGTGTGCAATGAAGAAAAAACATGTCGCAGTTAAAATATTCCAACAAGGGCGTGTTCACTGCTTTCATACTGGTAGTCGTTAGAGTCAATAACAGACAAGCATCACCAGAATTGAGAAAGTGCAAAATACGTGCTCGGCTCACATATTATTACTTTCGTTCGAAACGCAAATTTTCAGGCGTGAGATTTTATACTCTCAATTCTCCCATTTCAAACACTTGAATCTTTAATAATCAATCAACAAAGCTTGTTTTTTTTTTTTGTGGCAGACTCTCAGCATGTCTCTTCACTGAGAGCTCAAAACTTGGCGAATTCGTCCAAAGCGCATTTAGAGAATATTTCAAGAAGCGAATAGTTCAAGCGCGTTATAATTTTGCTCGCTTTCCCGCAGTCTGCCAAATTTCTAACGCGCTGCCAAGCCAGGTACATGGCTCATGCTACATTGTGACCCACACTATTGAAACCCCCTCCGCAAGAGTTCAGCGCCATTCTTTGTTTGTCCCTCTCATGGCGCATGCTACATCTCCTCCCTCATAGCGTGCTTCGGGCCTTGACTGGGGTAGCTTTTACGTTTTTTCTTTGCTCAAACAGCGACATTTCGGCACATAGGTTGCACTATGCATTGCACAAAAGATCGCTTTACGTGCAGGTTTTTCGGAATCCATTTTTTTGCATATATCAGAGTAAGATTAGACCTGTAAACGCTTTTTTTTTTTCAGTTTGACTGGCACACATACTTTATCGGCGACCATTTCTTTCGTTGCTGCAAAATCCTGAAGGAAAATGGTAGCGTGTTTAAAACGTTCCGAAGGTTATCACAAATGACATTTCCAACCCTGCTTTCGGTGCATGATACCCCATTTCGCACACATGTCACAAAATCTACCAAACATAGCAAGCAACAAAATTGTTATCAAAAACTCACTCCGTGATCTGTACTGTGATCCTCGTACACTGAACCTCCACTAAGATATACACATCCTGCGAGGTTAAAGGCGAGGAGAGCGTCGTGGTGAAGTTGATAGCAAGGAGCCCCGTTCCCATATCGAGGTTTACGTTGAGGCCTTTGTCCTCAACAGTGAAGGAGTTGGTTCCAGTCCTCCGTATGGTTCCCAGACCTGTGATGCTCCCATTGTGTAGTTCGATGCTGCCCAGGATGGGAATCTCTATCGACTGGCCAGGCAGGGTTAGCGGGTCTAATTTTAAAAGCCGAATGGCGAGTCGGAGCAGCTTCACGACTGCGGAGGTCGTGTCGGCCGAACTGCAGCATTTACGAGCTGAAAGACACCATGAAAAAAAAGTTACGTAACAATTCATCATGGGGGAGTGCAGCGCGAAGAAGACGAAGGACGAAGCAAGAAGACTACACGAGCGCTTCTTGCTTATATCCTTCGTCTTCTTCGTGCTGTACCCCCCGTGATGAATTATTACAAACTTGCCCAGCTGTCCATCCTTCTTCTTTACAACACAAGTAAAACCATGTGTTTAGGCTTTGTGCTTCTACCAATGGGAGGTGCCAGACATTGTTCACCATTTTCCCGTTGTTCACCGCGGATAAAAGGCCTAAGTGCACATTTCTCGCTTTTATACGCGCCACTCATTCACCTGTTCACCCGTGCGGCACCCGTCCAAACTTTGCTCAAACCGCAAACGCTCGTTGGAGAACGCAAAATAGACTGAGTTTAACAATCGAGCTGTTAATGAGATTATGCGCATTGTAGTCAAGGTAATGAAGGTATAGAGGTGTGCCTACATGCCGCAGATCTGCGCGGGGTGAGCTTGAAGAGGCTTTGCTGAGCCGTCATTACTTTTTTTGCTTGACATACTCTCCAAATCCCTAAATTACTTTCATTGTGTGGAATAATCTCCACATCTCTAAACAGACATCTTAGCATGGAGCAGAGAGCAGCACTGTAGCCCTGCTGCGCGTAATAAGCTTTGTGCAACTGCGGTACTTAGGATTCAGCTTTTCAATACGCACCAAAAAATTTGGCGCGATGTTTACTAGTGCCAAAGTTCTAATCTCGGGACACTTGAGGGCGCCTAGCCATTGAACAGAGCAAGGTAATAAAGCTTTTTCTCAAAACAAGTATCACAAACCTTACCTGATTGTCCATTTGCACAAGACGCTGACAACAGGAAGACAGCAAGCACATTTACCGAAATTGACTGCATTTACGAACTGTCGTCACTTCGCAGGTAAAAGGAAGTCATGAATCGAACGTGGCAGTGCTTAACTACGCTTTGGAAGTCTGCGACATCAATAAAATGACGACGCAAAGCGTGGAGTATGCTTAGTTGCACAAGCGTACATTCATCTCTCTGGAGCTTTTCCCAGCACATAGAAAAGGGGACAGGTGTTTCTCATCCAGCCTTGGTTCCTCGTTGAAAGCTGCGTGCCACTGAACTCGATTTCAAGCCTCCAGTGCGAGCCAGCACATGCAAAAAATTTGGGCCGCTATAAACTTTGTTGCAAATCATAAAATTAAAATTTTTCATGAAGCTTGAAAAGCATTGCTTGTATGGTACGAAAAGTTGAGTATAATATCAAATTGCGTTTTCACGTAAATAGTGAACCTAGGAATACCACGAGCAGCTTGAATTTATGACGATCGCAATAATAAAAGTATCAGTGGTACAAGTCGACCGAAATACAATACATCACACAAATCTCTCTGGCACCTTTAGTAAGTTGCTGATTTTGGAAACAATAATCAATTTCTGCACGGGTGGTGTACAGTATAAAAGCACGAAGTAGTGATGGACGACTGTTTCAGTGTTCCAAAACAACGAGTTTTTGATTGAGTACAGCTAGCCCTGCAACCCGTTAAGATGCTTGGTAAGCTTACTTTCTAAAGCTACTACTCCACTCAAGCGGCAGTCCTGTGAATGAGTGCCGGTACAGCGCAATATTTTTTCAACCTGAAACTGTATTGCGAAAAATATTTTTTACGCCAATCCTTGGAAGCGATGGCAATCACATTGAAGTTAGGTTTGATTTCTCTTTGGAAGTGTTTGTGCGTTACATTCCTTTCAGTCTCTCATGAAGCAGTATTTCGTGAGCACATTGACTGACGCCTAATGAACTAATAAGAGCTTAATCATCACTGCATTTCGCTGATCATTTGCTATTGGCAGTTTAAAAAGTTAATCAATGTTATAATGTTGTCGCTGCTTTCTGCACCTTGTATTGCCTCCTAATGTGCTTATTGTTAGGACATTCCCCCCCCCCCCACCCCTGCCCCTCCGGCAGTTATCATTCTGGGGCCTCCTAGTGTAACACGTGTTGTTTACCAATGTAGTTGTATGTTTTATGATGAATAAAGATGAGCTTAACCTTAAATTGTGAACATAATATTTTGGATTAAACTAAAAAGTGTTTTCGCTCTCATAATGAAACACATCTAAGGGGGATCTGAAGCGTTTTAAGCTCAAAACCTGCGCTTTGCAACAGCTCCTGGTGCAAAGGAGGGACAACAACAGCACACCTTATGTACACAATGTTCGAGTGTACATTTTTAACTAGGTTTCTATTTTCTATGAAACATGCAATAGTTGAGAATAACTTTTTTGGCTTGTGTTCTAGTAAAAAAGAAGTTTTAGGCCTAAATTGGTTACAGCACTAATTTTTGACAAATTGAGTTCAATATCATCCTGAATCTGCGGCAAAAACGATTCCAAAACCAACGTCCTCAATGAAAAAACTTCCGCCTTCATTGCATTCACAATCATATAGGTTCTTCGCCCTGCTAACGGCATATCATCCAAAGCCAAGGCAAATTAGGTACGTTTTGGACTGAGGTCGCTGCACCTTCGTATCCTTTTTTTTTAGAGTGAAAACTGTAATACGGAGCCAATCCATGCTGGAGCTACAGTGGTATTCGAAGCGTGGAGAGTCGCTCTAGTCTACTCACGCGCCCGCGATTCTTTACTCTAGTTTGACAAGAATAAACAAAATCACAATTGTAGCACACTACACACACTGGAAAAACTAAGCTTCCGAGTCCTGTTTGTCAGGCTAAACTAGCTTAAAAGAAGCTTACTGATGCAATGCCATACGCCAGTGAAGAAGGTCGTTTTGACTTGTAACCACACCACGCACGAGAATGATACGCTACGTGCAATACTGTTAAATGTACCGTGCATTAATGTCAGCATAACAGGCAGCCATCCTCATTTGAAAGATACTCTTCAAGCCTGTCGCCACCAATAATCATGTGGCACGCTTTTCATTTCATTTCTTGGCAAGAGCGTATGCTAAACGGTGTTAATGGCAGGTCATTGTCGACAGTGCGCTAAGGAATGCTCCGCAAGAACGCTGCATCAGCGCAATCAAGGAAAATATGTTCCATTAAGACAAGCTTAAAGCAGATTAGTCAGTTAATAAACTCTGGTGGAAGAGTTCTGTTGGGTTGAAGCCGCGGTTTCACAGCTAGCATGGCCGTCTACAGCCATAAATATGAAAGATTGACCACAGGCTTCAACTTCCTCCGTTTTCCCCTTTTGAAACTTCGTATTCAGGACCGAAAGCAAAACAAGAGTCGGTGAAGGAAGAAACACGGGTTAATGACACCCTAGTCCAAATCAAGAGGAAGAAATTGGTTTGGGCAGCGCAAGAATAAAGGAGTAGACTCCAAGAGAAGGCCAGCGTTGCAGGGGCCGGCAGAAATTTAGGTGGGCGGATGAGATTAAGAAGTTTACGTGTATACGCTGGCCGCAGCTAGCAAAGGACAGGGTTAATTAAAGATACAAGAAATTATAATCTCTTTCCTACTGAAATTAACGAGAAGGATAATATCAAAATATGATCTCTGCTCTACCGAAATTAGCCCAGCGCTTCGATTACCATTCTTGACCAGCCGCACGACCAATTTTAGCATGCTACAACAACAATGAAAAGGCCGCGAAAAGCAAAGTAAAGCGTGTCAGCAGCAGAGCAGGAGGAAAACAACACATCCTCCTACCACACTTAGCGGGCCCGATTTTGGACCAATATGCGCGTGAAGTATATGTCATGCGGACACGCATCGCCCCCGTGTGTTTCGCTCCTCTGTTATCACGGAGGTTAATACCCCTTCGTGCGTTAATTTACCGCTATAAAAGTAAATAAAGGAGGCGCTGGTGCTGGAGTCGACAATGCGCGGTCAACGGAAGGTATAGGAACTTTCACAGCCATGGTAAAACCTCTCTAGTACTCTACTTTCAACTGTCTTGATATACGCTGATTCTCGCGTGCTCTATGCGCTCTTAATTTCGCTACATCTGTAAGGTTGGTAATAACGCTTTCGGGCTTGTTACAGGGGGCCGCACCATGTAGTTTATGTGAGCTTCGACACACTTGGGCTTCTATGTGCAACACAATCTGTTGGTGACGCTTGATGCCGGCTGCTGAATTCGGTATCATTTTTTGAGACACAAGTAATGGCCGGATCATACGAAAGCGCATGCACGATAAAATATTCTTGCCAGCTTTAGCCCACTAGTTACTGACGCTGGCAAACAACGAACTGTAGCTTTCCCGCGTCCTAACCAAGCGTGTAGCTTACAGCACAAATTATGCCTACAGCCACGAACACTGTTTCTATCTTACCGCAGTTCGAGTGCTCTGCCACTGATTGGAATATAGCTGCTTCCTGAGCTCACTTGCTGTGCCATATTTTGCTGCTCATGCGCCAATACAGGTAAGGCTAGTTCAGATAACTTCATTAAGTATGACCAAAGGCCCTCAAGGTACTTGACGAAGGCGCAGTTTTGCTAGCAAAAACACCAAGCGCATGTCAGCGGTGGGCGGCCTTTGCCACCAACACTAGAAAATCTCGAGAGGAATTCACGAAGTGAAAATATTCACTTTAGGTAGTCACGAAAGAACATGGGGCTGATGACAAATCGGTTTGGTCTGGTTTATGGGGTTTAACGTCCCAAAGCGACTAAGGATATGAGAGACGCATTAGCGAAGGGCTCCAGAAATTTCGACCACCTGGGGTCCAAATTTCTGGAGCCCTTCACTACGGTGTCTCCAATAGCCCGAGTCGCTTTGGGGCGTTAAACCCCATAAACCAAAATAAACCGATTTGTCATCAGCCCCATGTTCTTTCGTGACTAGCGAAAGTGAATCAATTATCCCGAATCATGCATCGTTCCTAAGCGGCTGCTACTGCAACGACCGACTTCCAAAGGGGCCAAATGAAACCGGTGCACGCTTATCGTCAGCCGCCACCTGCTCTGCTCTTCACGCCTGCCTTTATTTTCCTCGCTAAGCTCGAATGCACGTAGTCTGTGCTGTTGAGTTGTCCTATGCGATAAGCGGCATCCACGTCGCTCCACTTGTCGGCCACGCCACCCACGTCCGTGACCTACTCGGAATGCAACCTGCGCAAAATGACAACAGGCACTCGTGGCTGCAAGATACGTAGAACGCCGGGCGCGTGCGTTTTCGACCTCGGCCTGAACATGGTTTCGCCCTTGACCCTACACTGGTCCCTATTATTGCCTGATGTGTGCGTTTGTTGAGGTATTAGCGGGGTCGCAGCGGAGCACCAGAGAGAGACGACCAGCGTGGCAGGCTTCTAGTTCCGAACTGCGCGTGCCGGGCGTGCGCTCCGAGCACGCGCTGTCGTTCTTTATTTTCTTTTGTCGCGGGAACGCCGATCTCAGCGCCTGCGCTTTATAGCGTCGCCGGGCGCTACAGGGCCCCCCGCCTAGACGGAACGTCGGAATGTACGGGCCGACGGGGCAGAGATGGAGTAGCCACGGCAGGCAAGCAGGCAGCTAGAGTAACAGTGTCCCCACGGGGTCGCTACAAGGTCCGGTAAGTTCAGGTAAGAGGCCGGGAAGAGCAGTCGGGTGGAGTGCGCCGGCTCAGGTGGACGAGCCTGGCTGCTGCGCAAGGGGCGAATGATGCAGGGTGCCGAGCTGACAACGGACATGGGAGCAGGGGAGGCCATGGTCGGGCCGTCACCGACTGTAGTGCTGCCCGCGGACACAAGTGTCGTCGGTGTGGGGACGTTGGAGCTGGTGTCGGTGGGAATCCGGCGCGCCGAGGACGTCGGCACAAGCGCTGGAGTGGGCGAAACGGCTCCGTGGCCTGACAGCAGCTGTGTTTCGACCATCGACATAGCGGCGACAGCTGTGACGATGCCGGAGCAACTTGCTGGGCTCAATGCCAGGTGCTTGGGCGAAGCGGGAGTGACAGTCCGGAGCGACTGGCCAGTGCTGATGCGCGTGTGGGCACGGTTGGCTGTAGGTGGCTGCCAGGAGGTTGTGGCAGTGACATGCCGTGGAGCTGAGACTGCTACATCAGACGGCTGGCTGACAGCAACAGGCACAGCTGGTGGTTGGACAGTTGCTGCACTACTCGGTGTGGGTAGCTCGACCATTCGGTGCCGAGGGTGGCTCAAGTCAGGCACCAAAGCAGACGCTTGCTGCAGCGGTGTCGAGCTGCCAGGGTCAGAATCCGAGAAGCAGTTGATCGTACTGAGGGCTTGGGGTGGGGCCTCTTGGGCAGGCGGTGTGGTCGCCAGGGTAGTGGGGCTGGTATGTGGCATATGCTGCGGTGGCGGCGGCACCCTCACAGCAGAGGTCTGCAGAGCTGTTGGCGGTAGTGACGAGGTAGATGGGGATGCCGGAAGCCTCGGCACGGCTGCTGCCGCAGAGTCGTCCTTGGCTGCAGGAGGCTCTGGCGACAACGCCACTGAAGCGCAAGGAGGCAGAGCCAGAGACGCGGGTCGGATAGTAGTGGGAGCAGGACGCGAGGCGGAGCTCGTGCGGATCCCACCTGGTGTGGCGTCGAGAGAGACAGCCGGGCTGGAGACGCTGGACGGGAGTGGCGGCGAGGCGGCGAGGGGCTGCTGAGGCGGGCCGGGTTCTGATGAAGGCTGCGTGGGCGCGAGCGAGGCCGGTGCAGGGCCAGAGGCTGGCGGCGGCGAAAACGGGTCCGCTGCGTCGTAGAGCGGCGGCGGAACGTAGTAGGCGCCGAAGTACGCCAAGACGGCCGCACGCAGCTCATCGTATGGCCGGCCGCCGAAAGCAGAGTAGGTGAGCCGACGCAGGAGGTCGGCCAAACGTTATGTTTGTTTCACAAGTTTTTTTACTCTGAGCTACGACAGGAACCTTACATCTGCGCACCACCACCACGCATCTCCCTCCGCACCGGCCATCAGCAGCAAGTGTCACGACCTCGCGCCCGCACCACTACATTTTCTTCATCATTCTTCCCCCGGACCGCGAACGACTGGAACGGCCTTCCCCGAGAACTTGCTGCTATCACATGCCAATCATTGTTCATCGAAGAAATCACGCGTGTACTTGCTCAGTGATAATCTTATATTTGTATAACTTTCAACTTATTTGTTAGTCATTCTGTTTTTCATTTCTGTGTGCCCCACCCCTTATGTAATACCCTCTAACGAGGGTCTTTAAGGTATTAAAGTGAAGTGAAGTGAAGTCACAAAGGACTTCGTGTTTGAACGGCTGGATGGTGATGCCGTTCAGGTACATCGCAGCCTCCAGTTGGGCGAACCACCCGCCGACGCCTGCAGGCCGGAACGCCGGGAGCGGCGGGTCGAAACTTGGGTGCTGCCAGTACGCCATGCTGGAACGCCGCTGCGATAGAAGGCACGGTTCGCCAGGTCACCACTGTTGAGGTTTGCGGGGTCGCAGCGGAGCACCAGAGAGAGACGACCAGCGTGGCAGGCTTCTAGTTCCGAACTGCGCGTGCCGGGCGTGCGCTCCGAGCACGCGCTGTCGTTCTTTTATTTTCTTTTGTCGCGGGAACGCAGATCTCAGCGCCTGCGCTTTATAGCGTCGCCGGGCGCTACACGTTCATAGCTTATGCAGCAGTATTTGTGAATAGAAGAATACGCTCTGAGCCCGCGGACTGGAAAGCAGTGCCTATCACGAGGATACAATGAGCAAGTAGGCTCTGAAAAACTTCCTTTCAAATATTCTCAGCAACAAGCGCTAATCCATACACAGGTGTTCTCAGTTAAACAACCTTTACAACTTCTAATGAGGAGCTATCGAGAGTAGCAGGGCAAGCAGAAAGTCTGCTCGAAGACATAATTGCACGGTATTTTTAGGGGTCGGGTCGGTTTTAACGACTGGCAGAACGGCTCTCGAATTTTCTTACAGTATGTGCTGCCAGGCAAATACGAAATTTTCTATGGAAAAAACATCACGGATTAACTTAAGGTCTGGGATACGAGGTTTAGAAGTGTCACTAATCCTTTTATTAATTCGCTAGGACAGGTAGCTGCTTCCGCATCGCTAATCGTCTCTCAGACGCATTGTGTTAGGTTTCCGTTTTCCTGGTGCCTATCGAAAGGCCACGCAGAAAGGACCACCACCAGCGGGAATAAGTGCACATGTCTGATGCTGGATAGATAACCACGGTTGTACTGCGCCACAAATTTCATATCCTCTTCGTACTTAGATGTCTTTCACACCTTCGTGCGTCGCTCGCAGGACTGTGAGGGAAGCTTCAAAAAACTATATCTGCCCACACCGCAAGCACAGTGCACTGGAGGCATGTACATTAAGGAAAATGAGGCAATGAAAGTACACGAAAGTAAGCCTAAGTGCACAGAACGAATTATTGAATGTAGCCTAGAAGCATGGAATGTGTGATTAAATGTTGCGTTCAGTCTGCAAAACCCGAGCTGAACAGAACAAAGAGAAGACACTTCGGTTATCGGACGTCTGTCTATGAACTGCGCCCACGCCTGCAAGGAAAGAGGCTGCCAGAGAATGCCATCAGTGACTTGGGCATGCCTACATGATTGAAAATTGGTATCTTTTTGGCACTAAGAATATATATACTCTCATGGGCAGACCTATGTTGTTTACCTTTGACAGCTATCGATTTCCTGGGCGACTGCCGTGAAGCTGAGTGAAAGCAAATCCGTGAAAGCAAATCCAGCTGGTACTTTGTCAGCGGTCATGCAGTTGTTTTTTTTCGCTCAAGTCTACGCGACTACTGCGGGTGCGGAACTATTCTATCAGAAATGGAGCAAAGGAAATTCTTTCTCTTTGCGAGATTTTTTCACTGAGCTGTCAGTGGACGTGCGTAGACCGACACACTAAGTAAGCCTCGGTAGGGAGTAAACTGTCCCTTCTTCATTAGTTAACAGTTCCTATCTCGTTCTATACTTGCCTCCATGTGTATTTGCAGCTGCTCAATCCAATTTTGTTATTTGTATGTGAGCAAGTTTTTAGCATCTTTAAAAAAAACGAATAGAATTCCAATAAGGGTGTAACGGAGGGAGACGCGATCTCGCCAATGCTTTTCACCGCCTTTTTTCAGGAGGTGCTCCGAGGCCTGAATTGGGAACAGTTGGGGATACGAGTTAATAGAGAATACCTAAACAATCAGCGATTCGCTAATCACATCGCCTTCTTAAAGCACTCAAGTGATAAGCTGGAAAACATGACCAATCAGTTAAGCAAAGCAGAACATAAGGACTTAAAATTAAAATGAATAAAACGGCAGTAATGTTCAACAGTCTCGCAAGGGAACAGAAGGTCACAATTGGTAGCGAGGGGCAGAAAGAGGATAAGGGAATACGTCTACTTATGGCAGATAGTGACAGCTGATCCCGATCATCAGAGGGAAATAACTAGAATAACAACGGAGTGGAGCGCATATCAGATCATGAATGGCAGCTTACCAATATCTCTCACGAGAAAAGTATAAAACAGCTGTATCTTACCGGTACTCCCCTGAAAACCAATAACACAACTAAAAAAATAAAGGGAAGAAACGGTTGAGGTTATGTTAAGAACAACGCAGCTAGCTATGGAAAGAAAAATGAAAGGTGTAACGTTAAGAGATCGTAAGTGGAAGAGTGGGCGAGGGAACAAACACGGGTTATTGGCATCCGTCGAAATAAAGCGGAAGGAATGGGCTTGGGCAGGGCATTCAATGGGAAGACAAGATAACGGTTGGTTCTTAAGGGCAACAGAATGGATTCCAAGAGAAGGCAAGCGTAGCAAGGGACGGAAGCAAGTAAGGTGGGCAGATAAGATCACGGTGTTTCCGGGAATACGGCGGCCGCTGTCTGCAAAGGAGAGGGTTGATTGCAGGGACATAGGAGAGGCCTTTGCCCTGCAGTGGTCGTGTCAGGCTGATGATAATGAATCCGTATTAAATTTATACTCTGCTTCCGATTGCAGCAAGTACAAGACCCCTATCGCACGCACGTGTGTGTATGCGTCCGTGCGTGCGTGTGTGTGCGTTTGCGCGCGCGTGCGTGCGTGTGTGTGCGTTTGCGCGCGCGTGCGTGTGTGCGTATGCGTGCGTGCGTGCGTGTGTGCGTGCGCGTGCGTGTGTGTGTGTGTGTGTGCGCGCAAGTACAGCGATACCATATAACGAGCTGGTTAACACTGCCAGTTGATTCTACGTAGTCTTTGCAGGGTATCAACAGCTGTTGAAGCATACCACTCAAATACATCAAATTTGCGATTTTAGAATGCGCCGGACATGTGCTTAAACAGGTCGTGTCTCTGTGAGCAGATAATAGTTTTTTTTGCGGCGTCTTTCGGCTTTGACCATTAGCTTATTCTGCCAAGTTGCAAAATTTTTACTTGTGGTCCTTCGAAGCAGCCATTACGGGCACGAGTACCATCCCTGTTCGTTTCGATATGCAGGCAGAAATGCGCAGTAGCATAATCTAGCATAGTTCAGAATGATAAAGTTGGCTTATCTTGTTTAATAAGCCAGTATTTATGCTTAAACACTCTATCAGGAGTCCTTGCCGTGTCCTCTATACCCACTCCGAAGCTCAAAGTCCTTGAGGCGGCGTGTGATGCGCAGTGTGCTTGAAGCGGATAGAACTCTGCGCTACTATGGCCTGATGATTGCCGTGGGCTCCTTAGAGCAATTCTATGTTGCAATTTACATACTCAAAAAAAGTAAAACAAGCCAAAAAATCAAATTTCATTGTTCGGCGCTCATCTGTCTTGCACTAGTGCCTTTTTCGTAAAGAGGAGACGCATTTTGTTGTCTACAACGTAATTGATCGAGCGTAGAATTTTATTATACTCAAAACCAACTTACACGGATTTCAAGCTTGTCGAGTATGGCAATGACTTCACCGGCTTCACGTAAACGCTGTAGACTAGACGGGTTGTCGGTGATAAGTCTAGCAAATGTGCTGCTCGAGTTTCTTGGCGTGCATGCATAGAAAAGCAGTCCGTTAACTACACACTGAATATTGTTTCCTGCTGTAAACAAGGGAGTCGCTATAAAGGCGTTCGTAATCCTTGGTCACCTAATGATACAGGAAAAAAGACAAAGATAAATGAATCGTTCTTAACAGCAAGCTCTGCGGCGTAAAATATTTAACAACCACATGCGGTCGCAGCAAAATACAAAAATGTAGTGCCGATAGCGCTTCACCATTCACTTTGGGCTGATCTTTTTTTTTTTCCGCCGTCATTTTCACTTGGGTGACATTCATCCTTTCGATAGCAACTGCGGGCAACCGGTTCCCGCCTCTTATCTTTGAGTTACGCCGTGACTCACGCATGGTGCGCCACTGTCGTCCAAGAC
This sequence comes from Amblyomma mixtum, assembly GCF_055824585.1. NCBI lineage: Eukaryota > Metazoa > Arthropoda > Arachnida > Ixodida > Ixodidae > Amblyomma > Amblyomma mixtum. The sequence continues at coordinate 104,052,084 of NC_143013.1, forward strand.
ACTACAAAACCAGCGTTGTCTTCGAGTAGTTCGCATACTTCGTTGGACGCGGGGCGAGTCTTGTACGCTGAAATCACGATGGCAGCATTCTTCTACACTCTGCTTCTGTGCGCAGCCGCTACTGCAGGTACGATCTTGTTCTGCTTCTTATGCGTCCCGCACACTGCAGGCTCCTCGTAAGGTTGTGGGTCCCTGTGTCAGCACGAAACTACTGCTTTCAAAAGACCTTACTGCGTCTTTTAAACCCATGCATGAGTCCGTTACGCATCTGTTATTTTCATTTTCTAGTAGGTCGCTTAAGTTGCTTTTTAAACGGACTGGGGTTGTGGCTTTGGAACTGCCTGCGAATTTCCGTGGCTGTGTTCATGTTGATCGTCGGACGGCGGAAGGCTATAATGCTATTTATAACAGTTCTGTGCCGCTCGTAGTGCTATCTGCTTTTATCGAATTCTAAACCTTTCTGTCAGCATTACTCTCACGTGCACTTTGCACGCCGATTCTGTTCTCTCATTAGCACACTGCTCAATTTCGCGACACCTTGCAGATGGAGCATCAGCGAAAACAGACATCACCGAAGCGCGGAACTCGGACAGCGGCCGCACATTCGGCAGCCTGCTTCCCCTTACCCTGGGACTGATGCCGCTTCTGGCGCCTGTCATCAGCAAGAGCGTCTTCATGGTCCTGCTCTCAGGTTTCACCTACCTGGTTCTCTTCGTCGGCTCTTTCTTCTTCCCTCCACTGGGCGGCCTCATCGGCCTGGGACCGATGGGCATGCGTTCATTCGACGAAGCCGACCCGAGCGAGAACAGCATCGACCGCGTAGCCCGCGTCGTCCGCCAGGCCATCTCTTCGACCGAGGAGTCGGTTACTGGCGGTACGGAGCAGTGTCGCAGGCGCCTCGTCTGCGAACTCTCGAAATCCGTGTCCGACGGTGTCCCTAAGGTCGAAATGTTCGACAACTACTTCAGGTGAGCCGTTTATTCTGGTAGAGCTAGCGAACTTCGGTGCGCTCATCGCATACAGCCAGCACATTTACCTCTTCACTTTCCGGTACTGTGGTTTTGTAGCCACACACTACTACGTAAGTGCTACGCTTGTACAAGCTTTGAGAACCGGCACTGAACATTCAAGCGTCTCGTGTTACACCGGAACCAATAATAGGATCATGATTTTCTTTCGCATGCTGGTACTGGTATTTACTGGTATGTTTTCATCCCCTATTTACTGAATGACCCCTTTCCTAGCAACATTTCCACTTTCTCCCCCAGAAACCTCACCAGTGACGCCGATACCTACGCCGGCGCATGGGCAAGCGGTTGGCTCCATCGTGACTGCGCCCGCTTTTACAGAGAGTGCGACCGCACCTCGGTCGACAGCCTTTCTACAATCGTTGGTATCTTGGGTGGCCCTGATGGATACATCGGCTCTCTTCTGAGCGGCTTCACCAATAGGACGGTAACCGAGTCCTCCGAGAGGACCACTGCGTCGTGGATAACTACGTCACTGCATAACCTTCGCACATCTACGCCGCCGCCTTTTTCATCCGCCACGGTTCTCCCTCCATTGACGACCATTGTTCAGCATCTCGTCACCCTCGCCGCAGCTCAAGACTTCAAGACGCTAGTATCTTCGCCTACGACGCCCACCCCAGCCGCAAAAGAGACGTCCCAGTGACCTAGTTGTCTTTAGCTTGAAATTCTGCACGCAAAGTTTTAACACCCGGTGACCCGTGCAGATTCATTCGCATTTTTACACTATCACGCCGCAATAAAGTATATTTTAATGACCATTGCCTATTTTTTCCGCATCTTCATTCCGCGCCAGCTATGCCGGAGCTATGTTGCTCCAGCAATTCACATGCATGTCAAATACCATCGAGAGCGCATTCTAGGCAAGCACGCTAAGGCGATGTATACATGTATTTAACGCCGACAGTAAGCCACCATTGCGTTTCTTGTATCCGCGGACTCGAGGTGTTGATCGCCGTTTTACTACTGCTTTTTCTAGGCAATTTTTTTGTCTGCGATAGTGACATTTTTTTTTTTACGACCTGTTTCTCCGGTGGTCATATTTGGAAAAAAAAAAGTATCCGTGTGAGACCTTACAAGAAGGGTCGTTACTATTTTGTATTGTCTGCATCGCCCCATTCAAAGCCCCCGTCGTCATTAACGCAAAATTTTGCATTGTGGTTTCCTCGGTGTCAGTGTATCCTCCCAGGGGTGGAAACGTGTGGTTTGTCTAAAATATTTGATACTGCGCATTGCTGCGTTACTATAAACACTGATAGCTGCCATTAGAAAGTCGCTAATCTTTTTAGCGGCAAGCGTCCACTGGCGTTGGAAATCGTTTATGCCACGCCCTTTCAGCGATTGCAACTTGTTCACCGTGCTTGTCTTGCTGGTGCTTGAAGCAGTGCTAACGAAATATGTTACGCGCGTTCTGCTAAGCAAGCTATTCCAATCTTCGGTCACATGTGTCGCAATTCCTCTTAAATGCCAAGTAGCGACACAGCAATGATTTGCGGCTGAGTATTGAAGCGGCTTTACATGTACCACGATACAAATAAAAAAAAAATTGTCTGATCATTCCGCAGTGCGATGAGGAAAATCGTAGAGCGCTGAAGTTTGATGTATCGGCGAACTGCGAAAACATTTGCGTTTGAACGCCAGTAACTTTTTGAAAGAAATTTTAGTCCCGTGAAACTTCTCACATGACCCTTCGAAGCCTTCAGTGACTATTTTTGCAAGACACCCTTGTCTAACATCAGTACACATCCCCAACACACTTTACTGTCGTACACACCAAAACGCGTTCACTTCGTGTCCGTCTAAGCATGCTAGAACCAATTACTTTTCGTGGCGTATGCTTGCCTTCATTCGGTAGCTGAGCAGGTTTGATTTCCATGCAGTAAGGAAAAACAAAACATTTTGTGGCGTATGCGTTGAGTGCCCGCCTGGCACACAGAGGGCCTGGGTTCCAACCGCAATTCCGCAGAATTTGTTTTTTCCAATGGCCATTTTCGTCCGGACACGCTCGGATCACACGCTCTGCTGACACACCCTGTACACGCCACTGATGCGGCAAGAAATGCTTTGGCATTAAAAAGTCACTTTTGATAGCCTTCATCAAAAATGGTCAGTGCCCTAACACGGAAGCCCAGTTGTGTTCAAATGCGGGAAAAATGCTGCTGCGAATGTGCCGTCGCAAGTGAAATTCTGTCCAACAGGCGTATCGCAGCGCCTGGCCTTAGAGAACCAAACATTACCGATAATTATTCTTTTTGGAATGAAGCAGGACGTATGATGAAAGACAGCGCACTAGAAAAATGAACACGAGCAACAGCTGAAGCAACCAAAAAGCATTAACTGCCAACCACTACTTTTTACTTCCGGGATAATTCTTATTGAAGGAACAGAAAAGGGGCACTAAGCATCGCGTGGGCAGACGAACAGCCAAGATAAACAGACCCAAATTTGCTCCTAGAAGCCCCTTTCGTTATCGTGCAGGGAACTTGAAGGCTGCCTGACGCATGGAATCTTTTCCTTGAGCAACAAAAAGCCTATCATAATCTGACGAACGCCTCAGTAACGACGGCGAAACATCTGCGCGCTACAGGTACACGTGCGAAAATACTATAGCTGGTACCTGCGAATTCGCATAATTTTGTTTCCGCGCCTTACCGCGTATTTCTGTTTGTATATCCTGTATTTGTACATAGTGTATATTGCCGTCCTACCCCTATCCTTGCTTAATAGTGTCTCCTCCTTTCTTTCCCTCTTCCTGTCCTCTCGCTGTCTTTTTATTCCCACTAGCTGCAGCTCATGTCCTTCAGGTTTCGATGGCAGATGCAGCAGCTAGCAACATCTTTTCTTGCCGTTTTTATTTTTATAAATAAATAGCCGCTAACAAGAACAACGTTTCTGTGCTTCCCAAGGCTCATAATGAAGTCACTGAACCTTACGTTAAAGCATCTGCCAGTATGGCCGCCATTCATTTTCGTGCAAGAAAAAGGCAAGTAACAAATCACCACTCAAGCGCGCAGAACAAAATCGGGTCTGTGCGTATAATAGTTCACTGAAGCGCGGTAGGACAGCGCCCATTCTCAACAATTTTCGTTACGGCACTGCAGGCTCTATTCTGCATCGGGGTGAAGAAGAAGCAGTCCCACACGACTTAACTTGATAAACTAATGGGTTTTATGTAAGAAAACTTAATATAAATATTAGTCCCAATTAAGACCCATAACTTTTGGGTCGCCAGGTAGGCAACTTTGGCATGTTTTAGAGAGCAGCTCTTAAGCGCCCGTTCGTGGATAGTGCCGTGTGGCTGCCGTCGGTGCACCCGAGCAAAACGATTAAGAAATAAATAAAACTAAACGTTGCCGCGACTAGGATTCAAACCTGTGACGCCCCGAACGGGTCGGCGCTGGCCAATGCACGAGAGCACTAGGCTATCGCCGCGGTTTTTTTTTTTGACAATCTGAGTATACTTATGCCATGATATCAGGCAGTTTTAGCTGAGCGTTTTTACGGCCAGCGGGGCGGAGCGGGCGAGCGGATACGCCAGCGGAGACGCGCGAGAGAAAAGAGTTTTAGCCGTGCGGATCGCCCGTCTTCTCGAGCGGAGTAGAGTCGAATTGCTCTGCTGCTCCACCTATAGGTCAAAAATCGAGTTAGAGTGAAAAATAGAAAAGAGTGAAAAGAGTATCAATTAAGCCAGCTAATAATGCGCTGAAACTATTTAGTAAAAGTGGATTCTGTGTTTTTAGTTATTGATTGGGTAAATGTTGCGTTGTATATGCACAAAAGAGGCTGCCATCTTGGATACCCAAACACGCCCCCGCGCTCTTACGCACGCTCGCGTGCTGCCTATCGCTCCGCTGGAGAGGGCTTCCCAGCGGGCGTAAGATTCGCTCCGCAAAAACGCTGTCCGGCCCAGTGACGTGCGCATGCGCAGTGGCGTCTACGCTCGCCCGCTCCTCTCCGCTGACCGTAAAAACGCTCAGCTAAAACTGTCTAATACACCAGGCTGTGTAATACGAGCCCACCTACTAGCCTTCCGGTCTCGCACGCCGTAGGCTATCGCCGCAGCCGAGCACGCCTCGTGTTAAACTGAAACACACTCACAGTGCGCATTGCACCTCGTCATCTTTTTCAACTGATCCTGCTATCGGACTAATATGCACATTCTCGTGCGCTGTGCATTGCCCATCGTCGTCTCCGTCAACACACAACTATTGAACTAATATCGACGACAGACGTGCCGCCGACGCAGCAAAGCAAAACAATGAGCCTACAGAACCCGAGACAACTACAGAGCTGCGCTCAAATTTCGCATAAAGGTGTATCGCAATCTTCCTTAGAATCTTTTTCGTAATTGACATTTTTCCCAAAGCAAAATAGGGGCGCATTTAGGGTTCAGGTAAAAGTGGAGTTTTATATATATGCTATGTGATCTGTCACGTAAGGAGATATATTACGAGTGTAATCGAATAAGTAGGTGTGTAATTAGAGTAGTTCCAATTATGTGAATGTTAATTAGGCAAGTAGCAAAGTGCATATTGGCGGTTTTTTATTCTCTTTGTTTCAAGTAGCGTAGTGGCGCCGGCTTGTGGCGCCAATCATAATGTCTCCGCGATGGGATATGTGCCGCTTCCCCAAGAGATGGCGCGAGCAGTGTAAAGTTTTCTCAACGTGGAGCCTCAGTCCGTATGGAGCGCTGCACTGTGCACATGTGGCTGTGTTTACAGTGCATTGAGTACTAGACAATGTGTGTGTGTATAGAAAATCAAAATTATGTGCCTGAACAGTATGGTAGGCAAGAACGTGAAAAATGTGTTGATAAGTGCATCAATGTTAACAGACAGCAGTGAATGTGTGTGAAGGACAACTACTGAAGGTCGCCATTAACGCTATCCTTTCATACCCTTAAATGCTGAGCTTAAGTGGCCCCCTAATCTTTTATCACATTTACCGGCGGAAACCTGCCGTCTGCGCTCACCTCTCACCAATTGCATGATAATGCTCCCACGACCACGTAATCAGGTTGCCAGCATGTCATTAAAGCTATGCAAATTAAATCATAATAAAGCAGATAAAATTAAAGCTATCTATCGTGACAAGGCAGCACGACTTTGAAAGGACGGAACACAAACATGATGACGCAACGTCGACCTTTATCACCTCGTATTGCCCGGAAGAAAAATGTTTGGCTCTCAGAAGTCTACACGAGTGGGATTGATTCTTCGAGCGTTGAATCTTGGTCAATATAGAGGTACCCTGATACAGGTGCCCTGATACAGGCCGCGCAGTCGTGGCCTAGAGGCTTGGGCACCCGCCTCGGGTGCTGAAAATGGTCGGTTCGAAACCCACTGCCGGCCTTCCACCGGTAAAAATGGGCACACACGTCCTCCGGCCTTGTATACCCTGCTGCTTGTGTTTAGTCGGCAAAAACAGTTTCGAACACGATCAGCCTGCAAAGGTGGTTCCAGATTCAGTTGAGAGTTTCAACGGAGATTCGAGAGTTCGGTGAAGTTTAAATGAGCTCGCTCTACGGGAGTTCAGCATATGAGAATGAGTCTCAGTCTACGAGGCGAGTTTCGGGAATACGGCATTGCGTCAACAAAACTAAAAGGCTCCATACATCAAAGGAGCAGAGGAGCATGTAACTGCTTTAGCCAATTCACTAGGGACGCTCGTAGAGCGGCCGATGCAGCTTGTTCTTCCTCTGAAATCTGTGCAGGAGATCAAGAAAGGTTTTCAATTCGCGCTTACAAGATGGCAGGAGTGAACATAATGAAGCGTGGGTTAGCATACGAGAAATTACCCCTGGCTACTTTCCTCCCTCCTTTCAACTACCTGGAAGGCAGTTTTGAAAAGGCGATGAAGTGTTGCACTAACAAGCAAATGGAAGGCACTTAGCGCTTTTTTGGTAATTGCAATCTACTGTTGTGGCTGCCAATACCAAAAACACGGCCGATTCACGTAGAGTAGACGTTTCTGTTTTGCTAGCGCACGCTAGGCGAAACTCATTACGGAGCATAGGACGTAAAAAACAATCCCGTGACTTCCAACCTGCAGACCAATTAACGCGAACAGCGGTAGTAACTACAAAGGGAGGGCTCCTTTGCTTAGATCACTTCGTACCGCAAGTCGCTGCAAGGAACAGTTACACAGTCAGTGGCTGCCTGATGTGCGGTACTGCCTTTCACGGCCCCAAAAGAAGGCGACCGAAAATGCAGTCAGAAGGCGCACGTCATCTTATCCTTATGGTGCATCTGTCCACAACCTTATCATTAGGCGAACACGAGATTTACGAGTGCCAAGAACACAGTGGCTTGCCCAAGGCGTCGCACTCAATGTCATTTAAAGCACGTCGACACTGTGGTTAGAGTACTATGCTCGCGGTGGTTTGTAAAGAGCGAGCCTTCGAGTCCTGACTTTTTGACAGAAGGGCCGATATTCTGAAGCCTCTTCTTCTGCTGGCATGCGTAGCGAAAGAGAACGGAAGCTGCCGCGGTCAATGGCCCTGCAACCGTGCGCCGTGCTGTCTATATGTATACACGCGGAAACGATGTAAGGGGTGGGAATGCGAAATGGGCAGGACTCAAGGAGGAGTGGTTTAGCGCTGCATGCGCCGAGCTATGCCATTGAAAGAGGGGATTTATAGGAAATAAGTCAAACAGGGCCTATAGCCCTTTTCTCACAGTAACAAATAGCATGACACGGGAAAAATGAATTCCGCTTGGAACATTTGGTACAGTAATCCTTTCAGTGGCAAGGCGCACGCAGACGCTAATCGAAGCCGCTCGTCGGTCCGAGTTCATCTTTGCACTGCCATGGTGAGTGCATATCAGTGGATTCATGCCGCCAGTTTTTGAGCATAGTGAGCTCGTCAGGTGGAAGTAATATATTGCATCAAGTTTGAAATTCGCTCGCTAGGAAAAGGGAAAAAATAACTATTCAGTGGAGCTATAGGAATACATTTATGTTGATTTCCCAAACAGGAGGCAAATCTTGGAGATTGATTTAGGGAAGACAAGCAGCGTTTAGGAAGTCCGGACGTCGTTACGATAGAGCATCACAGACAGCAAAAGGATGGCAAATGAAGGCTTGGTGCGGACACACAGAAGCAAGTGATCTAGTCTCTTACACAGATGCATGCGCATGCGACAGTCCGCCCCCCGATGCGCCACTTCTGCGTTGAAAAGCAGTCGCGTATACTTCCCTGAATTCTCAGGGAAGCCCGCCCACATAGTGTTCTCCAGAGCACATGGTGCGCTGGAACAGACATTGTTTACCTGATTGAAATGTAAAAATGTTGGAAAAACGACAATAAAAAGAAACCTTCAGAAATGTTGCAGCAAAACAGTTTTTTAAGCTATTCGAGGTTTACTTAAAAGTGGCCGTTAGCGAAAACGACCTTTAAAGGGGTCATTCCTACTGAGGGATGAGCAGAGCAATATCGTGATCTTACTACTCCTGTCCATCTACTATGTCCCTTGCAGCACTCTTACATTTTTCTTGTGAATTTCGGCCTATAATAACCAGTAATTTTCATATTCTTGCCTTGAATTTTGCGTTCTCTCGTAGTGCTTAATACATTTCTGCTATACCATTCTGCCTTCCCTATCTATTGCCCTCGGGCGCTCTAAGGTATTTTGAACAAATAAATAAATTTATTAAGCCGCCGCGGTGGCTCAGTGTGGTTATGGTGCTCAGCTGCTGACCCGAAGACGCGGGTTCGATCCCGGTCGCGGCGTTCGCAATTCGATGGAGGCGAAATGCTAGAGGCCCGTGCACTGTGCGATGTCAGACCTCACTCACGAGTCCCAGGTGGTCGAAATTATCAAGAGTCCTCCACTACGGCTTCCCGAATAGTTGAGTCGCTTTGGGAGGATAAACTCCATGAAACCAAATATACTGCCGCATAGGCGAACGTTTTCTACGTATGTTCTGAAGGCTCCTTTGTGGGCCACGTTTGGAATGAAATATCTCGTCTACCCCTACTGGCTGCGCTAAGCAGCTCATCAGTTCTCTGAGTCGTTGCCGCTTTTAAAGAACAGCAGCGCCAAAAAAGGTATGGCATTCTCCCTCTTGTCGCTTTAAAAAAAAAACAGAAGTCTGCATAACATGCAATAAAGTGCTCACACTGCATAACAAGTGCATCTCGATAAAAGTTTAACCACCCTCCTCATTTCAAAACGCTCCTGCTCGCGAAATACACAGTAAGGTGTTTTGTTCTCACTGCTGCACGAATCAATTCAACACGAAGTACCGAAAGTAGTTTGAGTGAGTGTGCACACTCTCTCAGTGGATATCGGTGTGTCTGTCTTCCGCTGCATTCTTTTTCACTGGTAGCCAGACACAATACCTCTTATCACATCGCATCGCTCTCAACATCGGCGTCTGGACAGAGTGCGAGAGGGCGTACGTGCTCTCACAGAACAATGTAAAACACGACACAAAGAATACTCGCAGGCGAAAGGTTACTTTCGCCATCTGATACTTCCGGTTATCCGGTACCTTTAAGTGGTCGCGGAGAAGCCAATAACGCATCGGCAAAGGTTTTTTTTTTTCTCCCTGAGATCAGACCAGCAGATGCCCCTCTTGTGTTGTTTATGGAAAAAGGAAGGAATTGTTACCATCATATCATGCGTGTCCAATTTGGAAAATACTAATCTAGTCCCGAAACCAGCTTTTGTCAGGACCACATCCCTATTTAGAAAAATTCATGGTGAACTTGCTGGCACCGTGATTTTATTCTTGCTTGCAAATTTTCTTAATATGACAGATATTTGAGACAAAAGTCGACGAAAGCTGCCCATACGTTAGACCATTGGGTTCGCTCTACATAAGCAGACCGTACTGCTATCCCCACGGTAGTTACTGTCGTGGCCTGGCCGGGATGCAGAAATGTGCTCCTGTGCACAAAAAAGAACAGCGCGGGAGTTTGGGTGTTTTATAACTGTGTGCAGTGATGCGTTCGAACGAAACAGAATCAAGCGGTAGGAAAACCAAGACGGATAATTCATGCATTTCGTAATCACCCGCGTCAGCCACAAGTGACCCCAGAAATATTCCACTGGGCATAAAATTGCTGGCCAACAGGCTCCTTAAGTAAAAGGCGGGTTACGTCGGGCGGTGTGCCTAGCCATATTAGTCGTGTAGAGGACGATGATATCTTTCATATAGACGGAAGCTGCGGGAAAGCTTATTCGTTTCTAGTAGTTCAGAGCTGTCTGAGAACGGAATGTTCGACTATTTAGAATGGGAAGCGTGTAGTCGTACAGTTATTAGATGACATCGCAACTTAAAAGCGATTGTTTGCAAAGGCTTTCTTTGTTTGGCAGTGCTGACTTTTCTTGCAGAGTGCTTCCTGCCTTTCAAACCTACAAATTAACTTCTCCCGTGTATTTCTGGGCCCAGAATTTTCTTGCATATGAACAGAACGCGCGACAGCAAGCCACCGTCCTTCCCAACATGATGCGTTCTTCGGTATATGCCTACGAAAGTGCACAGCTGAAGGTCGCCCGCTGTGCGCTTCGTCCGATAAACTTTCTTTAGCCTGTCCAGATTAAGCGATCGCACGCAAGAGGGCAGCGCGAATTTGCCATACTATAACAGCGCGAAAGACGACCGAAGATGGCAATCTCAATTGGCTAATTGGCAGAGTGTGCCAAGCTGGCAGCGACGACGTGCAAAACTTGCGTGCAGACTGGTAATGCTTTGCTACTGTTGAGTTTCCGCGAGCGTACCATAGTACTGAACACACATGTAGTGAACTGAACCTCAATAGAAATAGTGTGAGCGGGCAAGCAGCACAATTTTCCTGTATATCAGTAGAATGGCCGCAACTCGCACTAGCGCCATATCCTGCACCATTTGCCATCACATGAGCGCAACAATGGCAGTCTATTGCGCGCTCTCTCTGTGTCTCTCACCTTTGCCTAAGATTCTTTCATCTGTCGCTAGAACTCTGCCTTTTACAATCCCTCGCCGCTTGCCTCGTGTTCACATCTAATGACACCAGAATAACCTTTATTTCACCATCATGTCTCCCATGGTAGTCGAATACATGATGGTCGGTCTGCCTCTCTCATGCGATAGCTGAGAGAAGGAGTGCAGCGTTACAGCCGCGCCACTTAGCGACCCGGAGCTCGTGGTAGCCTACACTAGAATGAATTGAAGAGCCGCTGAGCTGGAAGCGCTGCTCACGGGATTAATTTTCCACTAAGGAGTAGGCTTTTACTATTGCCTTGAGTAACTCCTAGGCGTCTTACGTTTGAGCGGAGCGCCTATTAGTGACAGTTGCAGCAATACATCGTCCGCTATCACTAAATCTAGCCTTTGGAGCGAAAGCTACACTACTGTAGCTGGGGCGCATATCGCAATGAGCCTCGGAATGACCTCGAAAGGACATTTAGATAAGTCATGGCTAGTTTTGCTATGCCCATATACCTAACCATGTGTGGTTCACTTAACCACATTTGACCTCGAGCTGTGACCTTATACTTTGCCCTTGACCTTTGACCTTAATTTTTGACCTTACACAACGATCTCAACTATATCTGCTGTCGACTCTGAGTCGCCAATGGAGATCGTTGCGGACAGAAGTACGATTCACGCGATTCGTATTAGTGAAAGTGCCACCGCTATGAGACCAACAGTTTATTATTGATAACCAGTTTGGCAGCGTCTGTGATGTGTGTGGCTGCTGCTCGTTTCATTAATTCGGACTTCTCTATGCCCTCCAATAAGAAAGCAAGAGTTGAAAATTGTGCCGATTTGGTTCTCTTATCGCTACGACGAAAACAGTACACAGATGCAAACAGAACAAAATAACAGTAAAAACTGAATCGTAACCGGATTACAATCAGAGCTGCAATAGACGATATGCGAAATTGCTTGGCGGTCTGGCAACACCGCGCCCACAACTTCCGGTTTCCATCTTGGCTCGGTCGAGCTCGTCGAGCTGGTGCATCGTTTGCTATGCGTACTTTCTTCTTGCGAGTGGAATTTCAACAGGCAAGCTTCAGCTGCTGCGTTGTTTTCACAGCTGATCTTTGACCAAATGTAGGTGCTTTCAGTGAGCGCCAGCTTACTCCTACCGCGTCCTCAGCTTCGCTTGAAGTCTGGCGCTGATGATCGCAATAATCGGCACTCGAAAGTGGGTTGGAAAGTCGAACCGTGACCATGTGCTGTTGTCGTTTTAATGCTCGCATTAAAGCACCAGTTCAAGCATCACGCATTATCATGGCTATTTTATTCACAGGTGGAAGCGAATTCATCTGGTAGGGTAGCGAGCGGTTATTTTGCGGTGAGTGCGCACGTGTTTTGACAAACTTCTGTGACAGTGCGAACTTTCATTCGCGCCGACGCCAGGAGCTTCGTGCATTGCAGTATAATCACACAAGACCCTCGACCAGCGGCGTAATTCGATTCCTTTACTGTAATGTGCAATGCGCATCCGCGGTTTTCAACATCACCGTTTCAGAGCCCAGCGTCGGTTGATTTTCGCCACAATTCGTTGAAACCGTGTCCTGCTTAAGACGCAGTCAGTCGACATTAACAAAAGGAAACTAGGCATGCACATATAATTCAAAATATTGTAAGCAAAGACGCAGCTTTTTTTTTCGCATAAGCACTGAGCCACCGCGGCGGCTTGATTAGAGAAAGATGCTACAGCAGTAGGTGCATGCACGGACTCGATACGCTGGTCAAGCTGTGTGTGCAGGGACGAAATTAGCATGTTCGGTTGCTTCCGAAACTTAATTAGCTTACTCCTAAACTTGGACAAATGGCTTTGTTGCGAAGCAAGTTGTTGGAGCTTGCCACAACGATAATAAAATCTGATGGCCTGAAGCGTTTTCAGAACACTGTTGCAAGTACTTTCTAGCTTAGAAATGCGTCCCGCCTTCATAATAAAGTAGCTATATTATTCGATTCTTTTTTTTTATATTTTCGTCGCCGCAGATATCGAAGGTATAGGAATCCTCAAGAAATAAACATTCGCACCTCAGTTTTTATACGTAGGGTGTACTGCTTCACAAAAACTCCTTAACGCGCATAACATATGCGTATGGTCCAGAGAGTTTGCTCGCCCTTCTAAAACTGATTGAACACGGGAAAAACTTAACTGAACATGTAGCAAACTAAGCAGTAATCGGCATATGCTTCTTCGATTGAACTTATTTCGCCACGGCACGAGCGATTTGCCCACTCAAAATAATTACCTTCTCTATTACGTTGTTCAAGTATGCGTCTATATATATTCACACCCGACCGGAGAGTTGATAAATGCACGAAATCGGCTTCTAATTTTGATCAGAGACAACAAAGGCTGTGGTCCTTATCTTAATTAAAACGCAAATCACCTCGAGAGATTTGTCAAAAATCAGCGCAGAAAGCGAAAGCTGCGCTCTGATCTGCGTACTGACACATGATACCTCGCATGGCGTTTTGTGTTACTAAAACGTTGGGACGGAGTAAAAAAATAGAAAAGCGAAAAGCTGGAACGCACCTAGTTCTGGCACGCATCGTAGTGTCTTTTCACAGTGGAGAGGGTAGCGCAACACTGCATCGGCATTTTACTTTTCAAACGAAGCGCAGCAGTTTTAACCCAACGCTGGGCAGCGGTTTCGTTTTCTCTACCGTACCAACATGGAGGACTTAGTTCTCGGAGCGCCGAGAGATGGCGCTGCGCATTTCGCATATCGTCTATTGATAGGTAAAAGAAAGACAGTGGAATAAAAATTGTAATCGAATACATTTGCTAGAGAAAGCAAAAAGCTCTCGCATTGGCACCGCATCAATCCAATTGATTGTCCCTAAATAGTATTTGAAAACTCTGGAGTTTGAATTTTCGGAATTGCAGTTTCTGCCTGGTTAAATTTTTTTTAACTCTGAATTTTGACCACACTTTGAATATTTGCGTTTTCGCATATTTGCTATGCGCTTTTCAATTGGTTCTCTATGTAAAATACCTGAAAATTTTTACAACAGCATATTTCATCCCCCCCCCCCTCCCCGCGCTATGCAATACCCTCTTCTAGAGCGCCTTTAGAAGTATTTGTATAAATAAACAAATCGGTAAATCAATACTTCAAGGCGCTGAATGTCAATGAGTATCAAAGTTTATGTAACATCATATAACTTCAACAAAAACTCTAGATACGTATGAGTTCAGCACAACATATTGATCTTGCGCATCTCGTTAAGTTAAAACTGATTAGCCCCAGCAATTCGAAGTTAATTCTACTTAGGAATCTGTCCCTCAAATCTCGAGTTTGCTTAGTAATTTGTTTTTCTTGTTTTTCTTGTGTCTACCTATACAACAAGACACTATAGGCGCGAAGATATGTACACTGTTTTCATGGGGCAATTTCACCCCTAGTCTCCTGCTTTCAGAGTATTAGCAGAGACAAGTTGGGCGCCCAGTCACTACATCATGCTGCGTCAGTCATCTTTTGATGGATGCTGAAGGCTCTGCAGCTCCTTTGCAGGCAGCGTAGAGTCATTATCTTGAAATCCATTTCGGGGAGCCCCAGAGCCGTCAGGCTGTGAACGTTGGGCTTTGCCCAACATCCTAGGAGTGTTTGGGTTGCTGATGTCACTATGACTTCACCAGAAGAGATTTGGTCGAAGTGGTCTTGATCGGAATACTTGTCGACCTTTTCCTTCGGGTATCATTCGGACTGATTCGGGCCCCACCACCTGGGCATCCACTAATACTGTCTGGTCCTCCTTTCTGAAAACCAGATTGGGGGTCTTTTTGCCTCTTTTTGTCCTGTAATGAGGCTCTACCTGAACTTCCCATTTCAACTACTTTAGTCATTTTGCCATCTATCTGACTATATCATCATGGCATCTAGTTCTGGCATTGTGGGCTCTTGGGCATCATTGGAGAATATGTCCTAATGTCTCTTGGCTCCTGCAGTTTGCCCTGCAGGTCTTTGGCAGGTCTCTTCCCATTTTATCCTTGTAAGGTTTGGCATTGCGTTGACTCTCATCTTCAGCAGCTTGGTAAATTCCTTTCCTTTGAGCAATCTACTGCCTTCCCCTATCTACTGAGAGGAGGCTTGGCTGGGCTTGCTTCCTTCAGTGCGTTTCTATCCCCACTGTTATGGAGCACTGATTTCCAATAACTCTTTGCCTTCGACTTTGACGATGTGTCAGCTGTCCGTTAAGCTGACATTTGCTGCACGTTATATATACTTCCATCTAGCAGGGGTAGGTTGATCGCTGTTCGGCATGCAGGGTGATGAGGCTTGCCCAGCCTTTTCATCCTCCTAAGTTGCATTGACGGTATTGACGTCCTGAGACATTGAAGCCCTAGCCCTCCTTCCTTTATAGGGGCATAGAATATTCCCAGTGGAATGTCATGTGGCAAGTGTAGCCATGCTCTGAGCGCTTTTATTACTTGTCTATCTATTTTCTCGAAAGACCTTACCGTCACCGGGCTCAGCACTAACCGATAAAAAGCCTTGGTAACAGATAGAATTTCAGAATTATCAATCTTTGTTGCGGCCGCAGTGGAGCAGCCGCTACTCTTGCCAGAATCTCGGTCACTTCGTTCGTAACTGAGGGGCTCTTGTCCAAACGGGGCATAATGAATGCCCAGGTATTTCCATGTACTCATAGCCTTTTCGTTTGGAATCACAGCTACCTCCACGATAAATTGCACGTCATCCCTGATCTTAATCTTCTTGTCGTGTCCGGATAGATGTAAGTTGACTTCCAGGCTCTTCGCTGGATTAATCTTCCAATCCTCTTTCCTGGTGGAATTGGCTGAGGTTATCCAACCTTTCTTGAAATCCCTCAGGCGTTGACGCCATGATGGCAATCTCATCAGTGAAGGCCGTGACATCCAGACTCCACGGCCCACACTCAAATTGGACTCCTCTGTTGTCTGCTGCCAGCCATTCATCCAACACCAGATTGTATAGGCCCGGCTACAGGGGATCCCCCTAGCGTACCCCCCTTGTCGGCTGAACCAACCTCACTTTCCCCTCAAACTGCAAAACAGGCTGCGTAAAATTCCTTGCTGTACTCCACTAGTGCGTTGATGCTGCCGTTTCGAGCCAAGCCTCTTAGTATTGCGCCAAACCATACGCTACCGAAGGCCTTGGCAATGTCCTTCGAAGCCTGGTATAGCGGCTGATGTTTCCTTTTTGCTTCATGTAGCTTTGTGACAAGCAGGAGGGTTTCTTCACAACACCCATCTACTGAAAGGGACGCCCTTTGCTATGGTCTAAGGCTACCTGTGCCAAAGATCCTTGATGTTAGGATTTTGTGAAACATCCGCACAATAACCGAAGCTATTGTGATCGGACGAAGATCAGTTGCCGCTTTCGCACGGGCAACTTTTGGCACAAAGATGGTTCGGGCATTCCTCAAACACACTGGCAGGTGTCTCAGTAGCATGAGTGTTTAGCACAACTCGGAGGATCGCCAGGGGCACAGCCCTGTGGTCGCGCCCATCGACACCGTCTGGGCCGGATGCCGTTCTCATTGGCAGCATAGCAGTGACAGTCTGTGTGTGTATTCTCCTGGTCCTGCGTCCATTTTCACTGGTTTCTCTCACTTGAATGAGTAGCATGCCGTTCCGATACCAGTGCACTTAAGCAAACCCGAGGTAGTTGAAATTATTATGCAGCCGACATCTACGCTGTTTTTCATAGCCGATATCCATATTCGGGACGTTGAACACCCCACTACATAACATATTGCCACGTATCACTGTAGTGTCCGTTCGTTCGCGCAAGGCCGCAAGAAAGGGGTGTTATCATTTTTATTCGTGACGCGAGAAGCGACCGCACTAATCTCGATTGATTACAGCCATGAAGAGCTGCATCTAGGTGTTTCCAGATTACTGTAGATGATCTTAACTTAGTATCTCGAAGTTTCCTTGCCGGCTTTAAATTGAGCGATGCTGCGAGCGGCGGGCATTCGTAGTTCGACGACTGACGAGCATGTTTGTTGCTTACGCCGCCGCTGAGTGATTCAGTTCTTTTGCGGGCGCAAGTCAGCCCAGATAAATAGCTTCGTTTGCAAGCCTTGTTACTGTCTTCCTGACTGCTGGACTACCGTCACTACAGCGTGACAATACAAAATTCGCAGTCTCAAATATCCAGGAGCCCGCATCGTCCTTTCCGCCAAAAAGGTCGACAATGTTAAGCAAAACAGCGAGCCGGACAGATATGCGCGCGTAGCGACAGCGCGTGGACTGTGCAGGAAGTCGCCGCGCGCTATCTTCCCACAACACTTGTCTATTTTTGCCGCGAGATAAACGCGGCACGCTCGCCGCAACCTTCGAGTAGCAGCGTGTCGCCACCGCCAGAGTCGCGGTATACGCCCGCTGTGGAGTGAAAGCATTCCGGTTTGCGCTGCGTCCGTTCCGCAGGCTCTGTTCTAGCTTTTGCGTCTTTTCTGCAGAAATCCAAGACGCCTCGGCCGCAGGGTTGACGGGGAAAAGATGGCCAGCTTCTGCGAAGGGCTGAAAGCCCTCTTCCTCGAGGCGTTTGTGTTCTTCTGGTGCAACACGGTCCGCTTGTTGTTTTGGCTGCGATACTGGCTGGTCAAGTCACGGCGCGCACCGCCCATCAAGAACGAGCTGCTTCTGCGTTCGGCCACACGACTTGCAGCTGACATCCGCGAAGGGAAGGTGGGTTGACTAGTTTTCATATTATGCGGTTAGGGTGAATGTGCTCTGCAGGCAGTCCTGGCCACGTTCGAGGTTATCTTTAATTGCTGTATATTCTCCGACGGCTTGACCTGAAACTATAGCATTAAGTTTTGCGCTAAGGTGGAAAAATTCAGATAAAAAATTAATTTATATTTTGTGAGCAGGAGTGACTAATAGGAGTTACGCAGCTCAATAACATATAATTAAGAAGCGAAGCAATTCTTAATTATACATGCAGCCACCGACGTTTCGGCCGGAGTCCGTTCTTTCTATACATAGCCAGCTTTAGGTAAATTCAGTTGACATTTTAATTCAGCTGATGATTTACCGCGCCATTTGCGAAAATTCTCGACTTTTACTAAAACTGCAAAAAAGGTGCACCGAAATCTTCCCACCAGTATATTCGACACCTGATATATAGAGAACCGGGCTTAGTTATGACTAAGAAAGAATATTTTTATTACATTGTGTCCACTTGGAAAATAAGGTGTAAAGGACGGAGTATGCCGTCAGGTAACGAAAAAATAAGAAGTTGCATTTGCTGTCAGTGTTTTCACAGAAAAATACGTATTACATGCGCTGGTTATCGTTTTTCATTCGCAATAAGAGTACTCACCATTGTGTTACATTATTTAAGCCCGTCATGATCAGTATCACTTTCGCGGACTGAGGAAGAAACTCGCCCATTCCTAAACCGATAAAAGGCTAGCGTTTGTTTTTCCTTTGCTGCAAGGATCCCTATCGGCAGACGTTCGAAGCGTAGAATTCACTATCTTAGTGCGTGAGACAACCTGAAGCACACTGCTTTAATCGCGTGTGCTATCACTAAGGCTGCGGGTGTAACGTTATGTACACAGAGCACTGGTTACCAGTCGCGTGCTTTTTTTTTTCATGAGGCTGAACGTCCTAGCGATATCCTTGCAGATGAAAATAGTAGCTAGCCACAGTAAGAAAGCCCATATCGGCCGAGGCGCGCGATGGAGCCTGAACTGCACAATTTCGAATTAACGATTGGGCCCAGATTATTTAAATTGGCTATTCTGAAAACGAAAATTTGTGTAGTTTGCCTGAAGGACAATCAGGAAAATGCAAAGTTTTGATATTTAAGCATGCATGGATCGCAGATAGTATTCTGAAAAATGCGGTCGATAGTGCGGTCTTCACTCACTCCACGCAAACAAAGCGAAAGTAGAACTGAGGATACCAGGCTTTTCAGAAAGTATTTCGGTCAAATGTTTATGGGAATCCCCCAAGGTGGAGTGGATTTGTAATAAGGGAGTACTCCTGTATTACAAAAAGTATTTCGCAAACAAGCAGCATCTTGAGGAATAGATAATTACCGAACCGAGCTGGCGACGTTTGCTTTTTTTTTCTTTTATATTCTAAGAACAGGAATAACGTTTGGCGCGCGAAGAAGAGCTGATAGTCATCCTAGCACCAAGAAGGCTTGGGAGGGATGATTTGTACGCAAAAATGAAGAAAGTTGTTTTTGGTTATTTCTGCTAGACTGTGATTCAACGCTCTTAGCTCTCTATTGTCTGCTTTTGGATAGATAAGATAAGAAAGTTGGGAAAATACACTCCACTAAAGCAAACATTTGGCACTCCTATCCATTTTCATATGGAAAGGGAGTGAAAAGCAGTAGTAAGTGGCGGTGTTTGCCAAAAAAAAATACCATGGTAGTTGTAAACAAGTCTACAGGGACCTTTTTACGTCAGGCAGCGAAGGAGCGTTTTTGTCTCGTTCTCTCCGCATAATCGGCCAGGTCTTTGCTCCCGGTTATTCTCCCTAGACAATGGCAGCTCTGCCAAACAACCTTGAGTGGTGCAGAGAAATTGCCTCTCCACACAACAGAAGGCAGTGACAAGAAATATGATCATTGTTCGGTTGGTGTAATTACCCAGCCAGGTTAGCCAGGCCGCCTCTAGCAACTCTGCAGATGGCGTTGAGTTATTGCAAGCACTTACTCGAACGCGTCGTGCATACGGGAAAAAGAGACGTTACTCGGTTTATCTAGATCAGGCATATGTCATGAAAATGAGGCGCCTAATGAGCGAAATATTTTGTTTATGATAACATACGCCGAGCCTATGAGATGAAGAAACTCGTGTCTTAAACTTCGTTTCATCTGTTGAGCTTGTTGAACGTGAAATGAAACTCGTGGTTGGGAGATTTGTCATAGCGTGCTTCCTGGAGGAAAGTACAAGGCTCGTTACACACGCGTGTACTTTGGCCCAGGAATTCAGTCTTCGGTTTCTAATCATGCATAGGTAGCCCGCGGTACCACTAAAATCCTACGCTTTCATGTTGCGTGCTCGCATTACAGCTACTAACGAGAACCACTTTAGGTTCCCACAGTATGCGCTGCAGAGACGAGCATTGATTCGTAAACATAAACTGCTTGCTTCTTGATGAAAAAAATGAAAAATGTTTTGTTTTATCGCCGAAATAGTTTTCGCCAGAATTCGCCTTAAGTAAAGAATATATTATAGTTATCAGGGTGGTGTAGCATCATTTCGTCAAAGGATTTTAGCATATCTCTGTTTCTAGTTGGTCTTCCTATCCTTTAGCCCAGTAGCCTTCACCAGAAATTCCGGTGTCGTCGCTCTAAGCGAAAAATGGCGCTCATGGCTCAGGCAAATGGTACCCGGAGAGCAACCTAGGAGGAAGGTAGGCCACCTTGGTCACGTGACCTTGTGGCGTCATGACACTCTACCCACCGAATAGTTAGGAAACTGCCCACCGTGGCAGGTGGCAGTAAGCGATTGGTCGCTCGGGAAGAGCAACCTGGACTCCAAAAGGCCCACCGCTGGGGGCGCGTGCCATCGCACGGCAGGGGCACATCGCTTCTCCGCTGCATCACTGCGTCAGGAGGGGTATGAGGACTCCCAGTGGTCTATCTTTAAGGCGGACCCCTACAGCTTTTGCTGCCGATATCTGCTCATTCCTTCATTCCGTTCACGGCTGCGATTGTATTACAACTCAGCACATTACCGTATCTGTCGCCAAAGCTTCGGTGTCTTCGAACACGCTTCGCACTCTAGGTGTGAGCACTTCTGCATACTAAGATACTAAATATTGCGCGTGAAAAAAAAAATGAAAAGGACATTTCAGCTCCACCTTAAGGCTTGGTTTGGTTTATGGGGTTTAAAGTCCCAAAGCAACTAAAGCTATGACGGATGCCGTAGTGGAGGGCTCCCGAAATTTCGACCAGCGGGGGTTCTTTAACGAGCGCTGACATCGCAACGTACACCATATAGCACTTCAACAAATTGGCAAATTGGTTTTCGAGGAAAAGAAATGGCGCAATATCTGTCTCATACATCTCGCTGGACACCTGAACTACGGCTTAAGGTAAGGAAGGAAGGTGGGAGTGAAAGAAGAAAAGGGAGAAAGAGGTGCCGTATTGGACGTTTCCGGTATAATTTCGACCGCCTGCATTGAAATGCGACTCCCGCGGCCGGGATCGAACCCACGTCTTTCGGGTCAGCAGCCGAGCACCATATCAACTGCGCAACTGTATCGGCCCGCCCTTAGGACGCAACGCGGCCGCGTTGTTGGCTAATTCCCATATAAGGAGAAGGTCATTCTCTACTTTACATTCATAGATCCATGGTAGTCTTCATACCTACCCCTCCCGGCGCTGTGGTGCAGCGGTTAAGCGATCCGCCACTGCCTTGCGATGGCAGGAGCTCCCAGCGGTGGGCCTAGTGCGACCCACCCAGCAAACCAAAAACCTCTCAGAGACATCTAGCTAGACGTCTGTGAGAGGTTTTTGGTTTGCTGGGCAGGTTTCTCTTTCCAAGTCAAAAATCATTAGTTTCATTGCAGTCTGCCATGGTGAGCAATTTCCTCGCTATCCGGTGGGCAGGTTGTAATGACACCGCAAGGTCACGTGACCTAGGTGGACCACCTGCCAGATCCATGGTCGCGATTTTTCGCTCACAACGCCGAGACCGACAACACCGACACCGGACTTTCGGATTGACGAGGCCTTCTACACTATCGCGTTAAAATGCCTCGTTGCCTACCCTGCTTTTGGTCTGCTCGCAGCTTTCCAAAGTAAACAAGACGAAAACTGTGAGCCGCCACTTGCTCAGCTACTGCGATATGATAACACTGCGAGGAAGGCCTTCGGTTTGTTCTGTTCGTGAAGCAGCCCCAACGCCAGTCCCTACAATAAAATAAATGGCCAGAAATGATGCTGCTCTTCTCGCTTATCTGGCTCTTCGTACACAAGGCCTTCGCACAGCCACGGATGGCAAAGAGCGGCCATCTCTCGGCAGGCTTTTCGAAGCGAGTCTTGAAAGGAAACCAGAGACTTGTTTTCCTGTTTCAAACAGAACACGTTTATGCTCACTTATGACTAAGGAGCACACCCAGTGTGTTAGCAGTGATCGTAGCAAAGAGAGTCGGAACTTACTGTTTTGATGATCATGTGTTGTTACGCCTGCTCATTGTGACCATTGTCTGTGCTGTAATTTTTGAGGCTTATCCAACTGCTGCGGCCGCCGAGCTGGCTTAGTCAGTATGGTGCTCGGTTGCTGATCCGAAAGGCGCGAGTTCAATCCTGCCCGCGGGAGTCGCATTCCGATGGAGGCGAAATGCTAGACGCCCGTGTACTGTGCGTTGCCAGTGCACATGAAAAAACCCGGGGGGTTCGAGATTATCTGGAGCCCTCCACTGCGCTGTCCTTCATAGCCTGTGTCGCTCTGGGACGTTAAGCACTATGACCGAAACCAAACTAGTAAACTGCAGCTCGCTGCGGCAAAGAAGAGGTCACAAAAGTTGTGGCACACGTAATGAATATCGAGAAAGAAAAGGAACTATGAGAAGTCACTCGCGTTGAGAATCAGTGTTTTTCAAATTTCTCCCGATTATTTGATGCTAACATTTTCTTTCATTTGAGGGAAGTCTCGCGAGGTTAAAATACAGGCTATTGCGGCTAAGGAGCTCTTCCTTAATTCAGGAAATAGCAGAAAGTTCTCTGCCCCTCTTATTTAAAAGTGCTCACACAGTCGAAAGCATTACTCTCCAGCGCCGAAATGGGAAGAAACTTTGAATTCGAAGCTTCTGCCTTGGGTTTATGCATAGACACTTGAATAAATCTATGCAAGGTGAGTTACTGCGCCAGCACAAGCAATCCCGGCCATAACGTTTTTTTTTTTTGCAACGGCAGTCGATCCGCAAGTACAAAGAAATGCAGATGGTATGCTGTTGCGGAAGGATTTTGCTACAGAGCAGTACCCAAGCGGCTGCAGTTCCCTGCGAAGAACGCCTCCACACTGGCATTTTTGCGCAGGTTACAAAACTTCAAGCGGTCGAAACTAGTCCCCTTTATAACAACATTCCTCGCTGCTTGGGTGCGGTTGTAACTCGTGTGAAAATATTGCATTAGTTCGAAATGCAAATAAAATATATGACATCAGGAAACATTACGTTGCATGAAGAAAACTGTTAATGCCCACTTGTAGAGCTTCCAGTTCTCGGTCAACATGCTGCTAATTGCCCTCTCTGTCGTCAGTTTTCCTCATCATATTCCTTGTTTTATTAAAAAAAATTGCAGAACGCACCGATAGGATTCTGTGGAAAAGCTCCTAGATGCAACGGTGGTGGTTCGGGAGAGTGGGTAATTCACATGAGGTTCCGTAGCGCTAAACGACGAAGGGACAAGACCAGAGAGTAAGATAGCCAGGAGTTCCTACCCTGACGCACTGCAATGCAGTCGGCGGGCACGATAAAAAATTATGTCGCCACCGCAGGCCTTTATAGCAAGCAAACCGCTGCAGAGGCGACTGGTCACGCGCGGATCCCTATGGTGAGATTATATTCCATAAGGAATCACGTAGTCGCGAAGTACTCGACGGCATTATCAAAGTGACGAGTTTTAATAGGAGCCAAAAAATCGACGCAATATAAAGTACAAATTTATTTGCGATACCTACGCCAACTTGATCAGAGAAGGGCATCAGATTTTAAGTTGTAAATAATTAGTCTCCTTTTGCTTCCGCTTGAAGGTGACACAATTCACGTGCTCCTATGCAAAATAAAGATAATCAAAAGAGTGCTAGACTAAGACTGCTCGTGTCTCTTCCAAGCTGCGAAACATACACCAACAAACGCACGAGAAGAATCTCCAAACATTATGTTTCAGGATCTGACTGGACACAGCAAGTAATATGCAAAAAGAAAAAAAAATTACTGGTGGTTCAACATTGCTAAGCTGAAAATATTGTGAGAAAGCAGTTTTCTGCAGGTGGACACCATCAACACGTACCCGAGAGCGCGATTGAGGTGTCCAGTTCCCCAGGGAGGCACTTATGGGCGTCCTGAACGTTTTCATCGTCAATGCCAATTTACCCATTGTACGCTGGTGGCCTGTACTCCAGTGCCGCATTTTTACAGCTATTTTTAAAGCCAAGCGCACATATTTCTGTCCCTACCACCACATAGCTCAGAACGCGAGCATTAGTTTGATAATATTACTACGAAGAGGGCAATGTGCAACGCACAGCGCGAGTGTGTGTTGTAGCTTAACACGAGGCGCGATTGGCTGCTCTCGTGCAGTGGCCAAGCGAAGATTATCTGTTCGTACCGCCGGGGTTCAAAACCCGACCGCGGCAATATTTATTTTATTTATTTATATATAGATATTGTTTGACCACGGTCACCCTCAAGGTCAAGCATCGCACAAACCGGTGATCCTGTTTGACCTCGGGAAGTGGAGCTTTCGAGCTAAAAAACGAAAACAATTTCCGATCAGTAAACACCGAGCAAGGTCTTGGGATTTTTCTCTGTTTGTGTCAGATAACAAATATTAATAAATAAAAAATATCACCTACAGGAATTCTAACCCGCGGCGGCGTGAACAGATCACCTTCTCTGGACACTGTGCGAGAGCACTAGGGGATTGCCACAGCCCAGCGCTACTCGTGTTAAACTTCAACACACTCTCGCGCTGTGCACTGAACATCGTCTCCTTCATCAACTAATAATACTATAAGACTAATATTTTTATTTTAACCTAAGTAGCGGTAGTGACAGATGCGTGCCGCTTTCGTTGGCGTCGACAAAGTTGCGGCAGACACAGAGAATTAGGGCGATACGTGTTGGTGTTGACAGCACTACTGCGGATAAGTGGCACTGAAGCATATAACGCCGGCGTACATTGCGTGAATTGGCACTGACGATGAAAAAGTTGAAGAAGAACTGGCTCCCTAGAACTGTGAACAACTCAATTGCGCTTTTAGGTACGTGTTAGTCATGCACGACACCTGCAAAACGTGCCCTTTCGCACAATATTTGACGCTTAGCAATGCTAAACCACCAGGTACTTTTTTTAAGCATTTAAGTAACATGCAGCTGAGTAGAGAGCTCAGCTGCAAAAGAGCCAATCCCACCATTTTATCTCCCGCACCAGTTGCCACTCGACCATCTGTTGCTTAGTGGCTATGAGTGCGATACACGCAGGTTGTATGGCGTTCTGCCAAAAGCTCGTGAGTTCACTTTACTGCGGCATTATTAGGTTACGGCAGGAAAGCGGATGGGCGGTAAGGAAGTGGTATCGTATGTGGGGTTTAGCGCCTCAAAGTGGTACGTAGCTAATGCGGGACGCCGTAGGGAAGGGCTCTCGATTAATTCCTGCAATCTTGTGTTCTTTAACGGGCACTGAGGTTGCACAGACAAGGACGTCTTGCGTGTTTTTCTTTCATCGATGTGGGGTCACCGCGGCCGCCATCCGATCCCGCGGCTGTCAGTCAGCACCAGAAGGCTATAGCACTCTGACATGGCGTCGGGCATTGAGCGACTGCGCAAATACCACCTGCATAGTACGTCGTAAAAATTGGCCGTCTGCTGCGACGCCGAGAGTATGTGTCAGCATGAAATACGATTGACAACAGATGTGAAAACATTTTGGAACGGTTACTAGGAGCTGCTGGCCGATATCTTAGTGACCAACGTCGTTTTTCTAAACATAGCGGGCACTCGTGGAAACCGGAGTCGGCTGGGGGTAAAAGCTTGGGCTATTATAATATGCCCAGAGCATAGATATAAACAAAAACTGTTAAAGCAGTTTTTTTAACTCAAAATGCAGCTGTGATATCGCCCTCCCGTGAGGAAGAGCCGAGTACATCCTAGAACTGAACCCGAAAGCATGAAATGCCACTTCTAAGTCGTTGTATTTTTAAAATACCGCGATATGTTTACGTGGGAGTCACACCCCGGTGTGGATACAGGGAATGAGCGCGACGCATAGAAACGCATGTAAAGAAAACTTACCGAAATATTTTTCTCGTTACAAACAGCACTCATGAAGGTGGGAGTTATTGAAGAGTTGGCGAGTACATCCAAGAAAAGGTTGGCAAATTATGCTGTACATGTAATCCAGTTCGATTGCTTTACATGTTCCTTCACAATGTGCCAATCTGCTTTGTTCCATCGCTTTGTCTTGAAACTTTAACTTCATGCTGCAGTATGTCATACTCTACGAAGTGCAACTGTGAAATAGTATCTTATGGTGATGTGGGAGAGCCTGTGTAAAAAAAAACTAATAAATATCCTTCGCATTCACACAAACATCGCAGCTGAAGAGCGTGGACCTGGTAACAGCGTACATCGGCCGCATTCGGGAGTTGCAGCCCTTGCTCAACGCCGTCGTGGATGACGTCTTCGAAGAGGCCCTGCGCAAGGCCGAGGAGGCGGACCGGCTCGTGGCCTCCGGAAGCCGCACGGCGCAGCAGTTGGAGCAGGAGCAGCCGCTGCTGGGTGTGCCCATCACCACCAAGAACTCGGTCGCAGTCAAAGGTAGGCACCGTGCAGCGCGAGAACTGTGAGCGTAAACAGAAAACTTTTCCCTCTACCGGATTACGTAAAGGGCGCTGGAGTCAAGAAGAGCCTTCAAGACCTTGAAGTTTCCGCGATAAAATAATTGGGTTATTGATGCGATTATACATCAGATGTAACTAGCCCGTAGCTTCGGAGACCTGCGGCATTCGCGCCAGCAGTAAACTTAATCAGAGTTGGTTGTTAACGCAGTAATGCATTCAATGGCTACGTTTCCGCCTCTTCTTCTACACAGTTTTTTTTTCGCCCATTCTTCTATCCACACCAGGAGAAAAAATGTAGCAAATAAAGGCGCGCAGTAAGATACATGTTTCTTGCATTCAAACACACGACTTTTAGGTGCCAGTACGGGTAGTGGCAGCGCGGCCTTGAGGACGCTTGCGTCGACGGGAGACAACCGTACTGCTACTCTTGTCACCTGGTTGCTAGTGGTGAGATTTAAGGAAGAGGAGGGAAGTGCAAGGGCCTGTTGACTGGCCCCGTCTGGGCCACTATCACTGTCGGGTGCACGCAGAAGAGAGTGGATAGAAATATATGCTAAAGAAAAGGTTGAAGGAATAGGGTCCTCGTAGCGACCACATCCACTTAATAGGTCGCTGAAGAAAGTGATGCCCCTCAATACCACCTTGTCAACTGGCACGCACGTCATAGAAGCTTATGCAAAGTTCAGTTGCTAAAAACTGGAGCTAATTTCCCACTCTGCGAAGAAGGAGAAGCAAGGTAAATATTTACATAAAAGGCGCTTTTCCAGGATAGACTTTATTTGCTTATCTGTGCACAATATCCGAGCGACATGACCAAACAAAGAAACATTGAAAACTTTGCTGTTTGTTTTGGAAAGGGCACAGTGTCTTTCATTGCAATGAGTGTTTTGTTGCGTTCGAGCGCGTTCTTAGCCTACCTCGCACTTGCTCTTGCCCGCACTCGCACTTTCTTTTAATGCTTGCGTTCATCCTCTTCGTATGTGGTAATTTTTTGTGTGCTTTACTCGTGGTTTGCAAAAAATGACTATAAACATGCTGGTGTCAACGCTACCTTCCTTGTAGCGTGTATCCACCGGACCTGCCTCCTGATACACGTAATGCTATTGCAAAGTAAATGAAACTAAAAACAAATGCTTCTGCCGAGATCCCGATAATAGGCGAGGATTGTAAGTAGATATGCCATACACACTACGTCACGGTTGCTGCCATGTGGGTGCTCACAAAGTACCTAACTAAAAGAGTGCATGGAGGTTTCTTAAGTGACTACGTTCCTTGTATTCATTCTCATTAATATCTGGTATCAAAGCATAGAACAGCACGAATGAAGTGCGTTTTTTTAGTTGCTCGCGTTGGTAGTTCCTGAAATTTTGCGGCCTAGCTTCACTGCACGCAACAGATGCACTGAAGTGTCTGCGTTTGGTCGTGGCACAACTGCTATGTGTCAGAAGGTCGAGGACTAGAGCACTTTCAACTTTGAACTCCGAGACATGGTTATTTTACCGAAGGAAATTTTCATAGCTCCAACTCTGGTACTAGTTGTTAGACGCAGACTGTCATAGAGGTTGTAGCAGTTTGTGGGGGTAAATATAAACAAAAAACAAACGTCCATCAGGATGATAGGAATGATCGCGGGTATTGTTTTAGACATACCCCACGAGATACCCCTAAATCCAGAATTTTGTATGAAAAACAGTCATTAGTCGAACATTCAGTAACAAGGGTCCATGGGAGACAGAGGTTGGTCAGATGGTTCTCGATAATTATAAAGTGAACAAGGCAGGGAAAACCTCGGGGTGCTTACCAACATTTCGACAAGTGGACTTCTCTTCGTCCTAGGCGAAGACAAGTCCTGTTCACTTGTTCACTTTGTGACCATCGAGTAACAAGCCTCAGTAAAGTTAAAGTTGTCCACTGCAATTTCCGCTCAAACCGTTCAAACAGACAGGGAGTATTGCTGAAGCGAAATGTCTAGTTGCATGGCAAGACTTCATAATACTGGCGTCTAAGTGTGGTCATACTGAGTTCATGCAATGGAATTTGAAGGTCGCGAATTAATTTTCTTCTTTTTTCCTCTGTTCAATTTTAATGCTTAATGTGTATGGTCGGCTTCTGAATTCGTTTAATTATTGTTACTTCACCATAACATGGAAGATGTTTTGCAAGCGTCAAATGCGTGCACTTCAACTTTTGTGATATCTGTATATCGTGCTTATGTTTTCTACTGTGTGCGTGGACGTGCGTGGACTTATCGTGGACGTTTTCGTATATTTTGAGTAATAGTTGCCTTTAGTCTTAACGCGTCGCTCTTATGTTTCTGATCTCGGCTTTACACGCGAGCGAGCTGAGACTTTGTTCAGTCTTACACATTCCATTAAACCTTGGTTTCCTCACACACCTGTGAAGGAAATAATATATGGACATTGACCTCACAGGGAAATATTTCCTTAAAAAAGTCCCTATTTTCAATTCCCTCTCCGCTCAACAGCTTAACGACGGCCTTGGTTCTGGCAATCTTGATGACATAGCCACCATAAGAGCAATATATATTCAGGAAACCTTTGCGCAGAATAACACAAGACTGAAGGGAGAAACACATACACACACACGAGCGCTCGTGTGCGTGTACGCGTTTCTCCCTTCAGTCTTGTGTTATTCTGCGCAAAGGTTCCCTGAATATGTCGCTACAACAACTGGCCCAACGTTCTGCTCTAATAAGAGCAATATCGCACATCATCCGCCTCACTGTTCAATATCGTTTCACGTGGCACTCGCGGTAATTTTGGACATGCTGGGTCCACCGCTACGGACAAGGGTGGTGCTAGTGACCACTCTAAAGGTTCACTTGCACTTCACATAAATATACCCGAAAGCAGAACATTTCACGCGTCGCCGTAGCTGAGTTGATAGAGCACCTGATGCGAAATTCGGAGGTGGTAGTTTCGGACCCCACCTGCAGCAAGTGGTTGTTTTTTCTTCTGCTTCTCTAATCAACCATCTCTAAGCAATACAATAACTACATTATTAGGCTCTCAATAATTAACATCACAAATTAAAATATTACATCCCGCAAGCTCCTCTGGTTGGCTTCCTTCATGCGTCACAATGAGCCCCTCTTTTCCCTTCTCTTGTCCGCTCAACACCTAGCAATACGCACACAGGAGTTGGGGAGTTCTTGGCGAAACACCAACACTCCTTTCCTGTTTCGTTTCTCACGGCTGCTTACTGCACATGGCTCTCACCAATTTGCTCAGCTGGGAACAGCCTTGAGAAGCAGTAAAATGGGGACAATAAGTCATAGTTTGCCTGAAAAAAAGACTGTGTATCATTTTCTACAGATTTTGACTCTTGTTTGAGAGCTACATGCCAAGCCACAATCTATTTTTTTTCACGGCTCCTGTGTTCTTGTTACTATTTCAGCCGGCTAGAAGTGTTAGAAGATGGTAGGATGCAGTGTTCGCTTCTGAACACTATAGTGCGACACTTTTAGCATTCTGGTGGCGATAGAATTCAGCTCGCCCTGAAAAGATATGTATCATGTTGGGTGCCGCCAGTACCGCAGTAACGTCACAACAGTATGCTCTCTCGATTGAAGATTATGATGAGGGTGGTGCCCACTTATTGGAGGCAAACGTCTGTTAAGGAGTGGTCGCCTGCATTTTCTACGCGCAGGAATGCGTTACGACGTCGGGTCTCCCTTCAGCAAAGGACGCCGCGCCAACCAGGACGCCGTGGTGGTGGCCAAGCTCCGCACTGCCGGAGCCATCATAGTGGCGATGACCAACGTACCCGAGCAGCTGCTCTGGTTCGACTCTGAGAACAAGCTGGACGGCGCCACCAAGAACCCCTACGACACCTGCAGGGTGCCTGGAGGCAGCAGCGGTGCGTGGAGAAGTTTCACTAGGACGCTTGTGTTAGCGGAACTGCAAAGAAATATCGAACGATCAATGCGATTGATACGGCCGAGAACACGTTAGAGTATGTGTACCCCCCCCCCCCCCCCCAAAAAAAAAAAAAAGGGAGAAATGACTCACGTTGACGGGATCGCACGATACACACGGGTGGCGTGATCCAGTCCGTCAATCACCGTGTTAAGCGCCTAACTCTCCCGATCCAATCCAGTGAAGAAAATGTGCATACCATGTCTCCACTTTCTCCCCATCAAGCCACATGTCGCTTACCAACCTCTCTTCATGTTTCCTTTCTCAACTATGCCACCTTCCGACCTAGCGCTTTAGACATGGGAGTTCCAATGCTAACGCTTCGATATTGCCATTGTGAGTTCAGATACTAGCGCCGCTGAAGCATTTTGCTGCCCTAGAAAACAAGTTATTTCTCAAGGCAGGCCTTACCTTGCAACACTCTATCATTTTAGGGGCGTGTGACAAAAAACTTCTAAAACTTCAAGTGCCACCTGCCTGCGACATTAACTTCTGGCTGTCTGGAGAAATGGTCGTTCGAAGGCAGAAGGGCTCGTAGGCTAGAAGAATCGTCTATTTTCTAACACAATTAAAGCTCAGGAAGTTGTGCGTATTAATAGGGCCATACATAAGGCCTTTTGAATGACGGTATAAGATATCGGCACCTGATCTTGGTGCGCAAAGTGCACAAAACTTGTGACGCTGGCCTTTAGAATTGCTGACTTTGGTCTGGTTTTATTCGTATAACTCGCTCTCTGTCAGACTTGTTTGAAAAATGTCGCGCACAAGCAGGGCTTTCCCCTGGTATGAAACGCTTCCTCTTTTTTTGCGTGTTAGCTTTTTCTACTCGGTGGACCTGGAGGGTGGAACAAGAGGGTGCCCTCCGTTACATCGGGGACAGAAATTTCGTTTTTTTTTTTCAGTGCAGTCTAGCATTCACGAATTTTTAATGTCACTCGTCGGAGCTACTTTTGCAGGCTAGAGCTTTTGGGGGGAGCTTAATTAGCATTTGTGACCAAGGGGTTCCGTTTACATGTTTACTATAGTACTGCGCTTGTGTTCTTTGTCTGCGCGAACTTTTCTCTCTTCATGACACCTGTCCGACCATGGTTTCGAAGGCATGCTGTAAAAAGTCTCGGATATTTTCCTAACAGGTCCTTGGCGATACAACTATCTCTGGCAGCAGCGGCAATTGTTGTGTATATGTTCCAAAACGATGTTTTGAGGTAGTAAATAATAACACCATCATATGACCACGAGCGAAAGGCCGCAGCTTGCATTAACAACTGTGAGCTAGTTCTGAAAAAAAAATTACTTCAGCGTGGCCACCCCAATAGAGCAATAAAAAAAAACAATGCAGTGTTCGTTGTTCTTAAGTGCCAATTCATCATTAACAAACTATAGCGGATTTGCGTGCGTAGATTGGTGACAATGGCGCTTTTTTTATGAATCGCGCTGTGTGCATGAATGTTTCATGTAGAATTTTGCTCCTTCATTTCGGATCCAACTGTTTTCGATAGGCGGTGAAGGTTGCCTCATAGCGGCGGGTGGATCCGTGCTCGGAATCGGCACAGACATCGCGGGAAGCATAAGGCTGCCCTGTGCTTACTGCGGTATCTTTGGCCACAAGCCGACTGCTGGTAAGAATGATGCAGGTTTACCAATTGTAGTAACTTAGAAACAACAGTATGCAATAAAAACGATCGGTATAGCTTACCTTTCCTATTCATGTGCACCGCAGGACATCTTAGCTTCATGGGCTGGAAGCTTGCTGCCAGGCATGCGGGCAAAGCTATCGGCAACATAATTTAGGCGAACAAAACATAATCATGGTGTTACTATGTTTTTTTTTGGTAGCGTTCTTGCACGCAGTTTTATACAGTAGTGATACACTGAAAAAATTCTTGTGCCGCTTGAGCTACCAGCCATTTGAATATACCACAAGAAGCAATATTGTTTTCACGCAGTGGATACGGTAGTGCTTAATTTTTGTGTGAAACGGAAAACAAATAAAACACTTCACAAAACGTTCCTACTCGCTACATAATGGCAGGTGTTTACTGAACACACGCAGTTTAAAACTGCAAGCTGAATGGAAGAGCGTAGAATGCATCCCTTGAAAAGTGAACGGCAGCGTTTAGCTGAGAATCTTCGTAAAAATGAAAATCTTAGCGTGAGACAGAGCTTGCGTGAACCATCGTAATTATACGTGCTCTCATAACCTCAGTCATACACTACACGCGAGACGGTTCCGATAGGACAGAAGAGCAGTTCTGGGTATGACACGTCGAAGTGTTGCGTAAGCCTCTGCAGTTTCGTATGCTCCCTAGAATGGCTACTTGACCGTGGCTGCGGATTATTGCTCTTTCCGCCCTCGCACAATTTCCAAAATGCGCGCGCGTGTGTGCGTGAAGGAGCGAGCATGCACGAAGCTCACAACTTTCCGATATTTTTCTCAGGTGCTCTTTCCCTCGATGGTCTGCTTCCCGATGTTGGCACCATGGTGAAGTACAACACAGCCGGACCTATGTGTAGGTATGCAGAGGACATGGAGCTAATGCTTAGGGTCATGGCTGGACCGAAAGCCCCGGAACTTCGTTTGGACAGTCAGGTGAGCCTTAAATTCCGCAATGGATGCAAAATCTGGTCTTGCACAATTTCTTCGCGCCCTGAGTCCTTTAACTCATACGCATCAGCAAAGTGTGGCCCGACCCCACCATTTCACGGCTGTGCGAAATTCAGCTTTCGCCATGCTTTAAAAACAAACGCTTAGTAGCGGATTATGTCGATGTTTCTAGCTAGGTATGCCTGGCTGCATATCACTGATGCACAAAAAGCACTACGCTTGCTGTTGTTCTTCTAAAAGCAATAAAATCAATTGCATAACTTGGCGTACATAGCTGTAAGTGTTCGTGCTGATATTTGAATCCTAACGGCGCGCGTTATCCTAGAGTAAAACGGCGAGTTGAGCGAGTTGGTACATCTTGAGAAAAAAAAAACAGCGCAGGAAAAGGGACACAAGAAAAGAACACGACGGGAAAGGCGCTGACTAGCAACTGTCCCAAGCAACTGTGCTCTGTTATCCTAGAGTGTTGTACTTGCTAAAATGTAACACGCCGGTCGTCGAGATATGGGCTTTTAAATGCACCGCCTGATTTCCACAGATCGCCGGGCAAAACATAGGACAGGTGCAAAGCGCCTCTTTGCTGTTACGGAACTGGTGCGTGTGGTGTTTCGTCGGTCATTGACTTGTACCATCGAGGGAAGCATGTGGCAGTTCCGCTTTCACTTTCAGCCAGGAAGGCGGGAAACACTCTACATGCAACAGCTACTTAGCGCCATTGCGGAGGTTCCTGACTGTCATCCCCTTCTTAGAAGCCCGGGTTGAGATGAAAACTTGGATGCGAATATCTATGTATGCTTGTGTACAATGAAAGCTGTAAATGAAGCCTTAGTTGCACTCTTACATTGTGCCCGCCTGTTTCCAGAATCTCAGTCACAGGACGAGTTTTGCGCTCAGCTCAATATTTTTTTCCCGAATAGATTCTAGTAATCATAAGTTTCAGCCTCTAGTATGCATGCATTATCGACGCTGACACTAAGCTTTCCTTTGTCTTTTGAGTAACTGCACGTTTTCACTGTTGTGTCGTGCTTTAATGGGGTGCTCACAAGAGTTTCTTTCACGCTTGCTAGATGTAGACATGGTAGAGAGAATGACCATTCGTCAAAAGGCTCAAAATTTATTCTTCGGTTTAAACACTCAAGCACATTGCGAGACTGCAAACCTAAACTTCATTCCGTAATGTAAATTATTCGTTACTTTTGAAGAATATTTGCTTTTTAGGAAATGCCTGAACATTAAAAATGTTTGGCGCTTTTTGTTTCCCTGCAAAATGTGCAAAATGGTCGAAAATATTAACCCAGCCAATCTGATCAGGAGAGGTAAATAATGCAAAGTACGGTGCGCAAACGATCATGTACACAATCCTGGTAATTTATAAGTATGATAAGTGTTAATAATCTGTGACAAGGGGCAAAAAGAAATTTTTTATTATGAAATTGCAGCAGGGTTAACGTGGAACTATTGTAGTTTTTCGGTGCTAACTCCGTAATTACAAACAACATGAAATAAGTATCGAGCGCACAAGTGTTCTGTTATGAAAACGCGTTCCTTGTTAACCACGCGAAGGACTTTTACCATGGAGCAAAACAATTATACTTTTAAAAACGAGATTAAAATTTTCGGTGCCTTTCCCACAAAATGAGTAAATGAATTTCAGAAATGAGGCGTGTCTTCAATTAAACGTAAAAGAACTCCGCAACTGCCTTATTCTAGCAGACAGAAGGTTTGCATGTGGAGGGAATGATAAAATGCTAAACTTGTCCTGAAATATGAAGGGACGTTTACTGCAGCCTCCTCGGTAGTGTTTCTGACAGTCAAGAAGTTTACTCTACCTGAACACAGCATTATGTCCTCTTCCATGCCGACTATAAAATTTGAACTGCCAAGTTTCTTGAAAGCTGGCTGAACGATCACTAAAGGGATATTGTGCTAAGTTTCGGCCTAAAATGTCGCCGCATCCAACGCGCAAATGTTGACACCTCTTTCGTTGCGAACACGTGCCAACGAATAATCAGACATGAGCCGTAGAGTGCCTGAAAGCAATCATTCGTTACGTCTTTAGTCAGACTACCTGCCTTGCCACTAATTATCACCACCAGCTTTGTATCGCTTGAAGGGAGGTTAGTTTTCGCGCACTGGAAAAGATACTGACCTCTTCACGCGTCGACTGTAGCTCGTATTAGCATAATTCCTATTTTGGGAAAGACTACAACGCGCATGTCTGAAACCGGATGTGGTGTAGAATCGGTCAAGTACCTCAAATAGTTATTTGCTTCAGGACAGTGTCCATTTCAGAACAGCTAAGAATATGATCATGTAATCAAACTTTCTCACCTTTAGTCCGTCCTCTAGCGTTCAGCGAATGTAAATGGACACCTAAATTTATGGAAATCAACATTACAGAAGAAGCGCGTGGATGTTTAAAGGAATATGGGCAATACTGCACACAAGCACTCTGCTCTATCACAGGAAAAGGGCGGCTCTAGTCGAGTGTCCTCCAGAGGTCTGCTTTCTTTGGACAGGCTTACTTAAACAAGGGGGAACGGTTGCGTTTTTCAGCAGAGTGCTGGGGAAAATTAAATGTGCCTACTCGGGAATATTTTGGTATCTTTGTACGGACCGAATGCTGTTTGATGCTAGTGTCATTTTTTTTTTCAGGTTCTACTGCGTAACCTGAAAGTTTTCTACATGGAGGACGAAGGAAGTTTCTTGTTGAGCCGCGTCAAATGGGAGTGCAGGAAAGCAGTTAGGGAGGTGAGTACGTGCCTGAAAACAGTGTGAATTTGCATTAAGATGAGAAGAATAAAACAAGCCCTTCTGCATAGAGGCGATGTGGATTTACTTGCGGCATTGCCTCGTTTCTTGGAGGGCGGGCGCATCGCGCAAGGGACGCAGGACACCGGCAACTCTCGTTTGGTCCTAGCAGTTTTTTTACACCACATGGAAGAGTGCCTGTTAGCAGACTCTGAAGAGCATTTCGCAGCCCAAGCTATTGCAGGAAAATTGGAATTAGTTTAAAATAGTTGATCTGATTTTGTTTGCAGGCGTACCATAAGAGAGCCTTGTGAATTTTTCAAAATATGTCGGCAGACTGCTCGGCGAACGGCAACACTGCTTGAAGTCCTAACGTGGACGAAGTGATCTGAAAAGCAATGATGCTTGTCGGTTGAGGGATACCTTGCCTAGCGAAACAATCCGCGTCACCTGCATCGCACAGGTGATGCTGCGTATACAGTATCTTCTCTCACCAACCGGCTCAGAGGCCATTATATTTCACTATGATTTTGGGGTGGTCGTATGTATTTAAGATTTGGAAAACAGCCTGATCAAAAAGGAAACAAGAACGTTCGCGAAATTTTCTCATAACTTATCATTTTGTCACAAAAGAAAAGAGTTTCACTATTACCCTTGCCTTATCCCTTATTTTTCAAAAGTCGCTTTAAAAATATACCCTCATAGAACAGGAGCTTTAAACTCGTGTCTTGAAGAGGTCCCTGAAAATGTTCATAACGTGCTTTCTGCTCATGAAAGCGGGGCTACGCACTAAAAGGCAAAGTGAAATCTTTTTGGCTCTGCGGAAACTTTGTTGCAAGTAGACAGCGAACTCCTAACAGGAATTTACGCATGGTTTTTTTTTCTTTGCCCACACTGAGCGACGCTTTAGGTGCTACATCTGCAAGAAAGGCAAGCTAGGAAATAAGGAGGGGAGGAAAATTCCCCTTGATGTCTTCACTCTGGGAATAATTCTTGATATTTTGTAGGCTTTGGCCATTGCTACCCTAATCTGTTGGCTATAATATATCAGTAAAAATTGAGCCCCGCATCATCATAGCATTATTCTCTTGGGATCTGCACTCAACAAATATCCGCCACTCAATGAGTCTATTGCGAGAAGAAATTAGCCAATGGAACGTTGTGTTATTTTCTCGCCGTCTTCCCTTTTTGCGCGATCTGGCTGGCAGTGAAGGTTGTAGGAAATCGCGTGTTTCGCTTTTAACCCACTTTGTGTTCCCTGGCTCACAGGCTCGAAATTAATATTACAGACCTTCTGTAAATCAAATTTACCACCTCAGAATTCAGATGCAAGTAACTCGTGCTGGTTCGAGCCACGGATTAGTAATATCCATGACTTGCACGTAGCAGCGTAAACTCTAAACTTCAGATAAGTCGAAGGCCTGTAATAGATTTTGTTTTGCAAAGTCTTCCTACCATGTTCCAGCCCAAATCATGTAAATTGTTCGTAGCAGTACTGTATTCTTCAGCTTGTGTTGTAGTGCATATTAATGATGGTGCCTTACGTATTTTAGAAAGCTTTCTTTTGTGATATTTGTTCTCTGCCTTTCTGCAAACGTTAACTCAAACAAGAGACTTTGTATCACATTGAGACAGACTTTTAGCATCACGTGATCATCTTTTAGCTTGGTTGTCATTTTCGCAGTCACTAAATGATCGACGTAAAATAGCAGTTGCATTTTTCAGAGATAGAGCCTGCAACTCATTGCTACAAATTTACAGTACTTGGATACGGATCATGTCTCTTCAGGTTGTCGACTTCATCCGCAACGACCACGGTGTCGAAGTCAGCCGGCTGGAAGTTCCAGAACTGCGTTACGGAATTCCCAAGTGGATTCTTGCCTACCAAGAGTCCAAGTCGCGGCCACTGTACGACTTGTTCAGGCCGGGCTCCAAAGGAATGAACCACGCCACCGAGCTCTTGCGAATCTTGACCGGGACGTGT
Source organism: Amblyomma mixtum (assembly GCF_055824585.1). Classification (NCBI taxonomy): domain Eukaryota; kingdom Metazoa; phylum Arthropoda; class Arachnida; order Ixodida; family Ixodidae; genus Amblyomma; species Amblyomma mixtum. Next base: position 104,089,875 of record NC_143013.1, read on the forward strand.
CCCAACACCGCCGCCGCCATCTTACTCTGCTGGGCGTCTACGCTTTCGTGTCTCAGCTCAGAGCGCGTGCTCGCCGCCTTCCGTGGCACGCTGGACCACCTGCGAGACTACCTGGAAACCCTGCTGGGAGACGATGGCGTCTTCATCCTGCCGGCGACCACTGCTCCTGCCGCGTACCACCACCAGGACCTGTTCTTTCCAGACGGCTTCAACTTCACGTGCGTTTTCAACGTGCTGCAGGTGCCGGTCAGTGCGTGCCCAGTCCTGCGCACAAGCGACGGGCTGCCTGTAGGAGTTCAGGTGGTGGCCAGCCGAGGAAATGACCGACTCTGCTTGGCGGTCGCCAAGGAGATAGAGAGAAAGTTCGGGGGTTGGGTGGAGCCCGCCAGAGCGACACAGCGATTGCGCGTATAGGCGAGTCGTCTTTATGTGAAGCTTCGATTAGCGTCCGCAGTGGGCTCAAGGAAGAATGCTCGACGACAGCCGTAGTAACGTTGCTCATATCCGATGGGCCTCCATTACCCACATCAGAATGTGCTTTGTATCCTACTACCAGATGTGTATGTGTTTAGTGGCGATCTTTTTTTGTTCATGTAAGTTTCCAAGATAAATGGAAGCCAACTGGTATACTGCTAAGGAAAAGTAGAGTTGGGATTTTTACAGGGTGCGTTAGGGTTGACTGAAAACTGGCAAGTGAAACTCGTCAGCGCAGTATCCCAAAACCTGAGATTAAAGCAATCGTGAGTGCTTTATTATGACTGTTAGTGATGTTTGCAATAAAAAAAAACACCAATGTTTTCTCCTTTGTGTTTATATGACAATAAGCGCGCCATGTCTGGTCAGTGCTATGGGACGGTTTTTATAGTAGCCTTGCCAGCATAAAAAAAAAACAGCGCAGGTTATCCATGCTATGATTGAAGAGATACGCACAGGTCTGGTCCTTAATTGGATCATTCCACAAGACTTGCAGCGTGCTATTGAGATTATAGGTTGCCGTTTGCGTGAATACGTCTAGTGCGAACACGCATTTTGTCCGGAACAGTTCCGGGAGATTTACATATTGTAATTCACTTCTAGCGGTCACTTTTATTTAACATATATATCGTTGTGATGTTGTTGTTCCTCAATTGAACTGATATTTCGTTAGTATTTTTTGCTCTCCCGTTAGCGTTTTGGACTGGGAATACTAGTTAATTAGGCTCGCAAAGAGTAATTTTTCAGATTATTGATTTTATGCAAACATATTGTGTAATTTGAATGGTCATTCAAAATCTGCAATCAAAATTATTCCAGTGGTGATCCACCGGTTTTATTTCGTCACGTAGAACTTTTGTCTTTCCTGCGTAGACATGGCACCGAGCGGCTTGGGCTGATGCTACATCGTCACACGATTTAGTGGCCCTGATGTAGATAGCACATACGGCGCTTTGTTTTGGATATGGAACAGGAAGCACGCTACTTAGAACTGGTAACAATTGTGATCTATGAAAACTTGTGCGTACAGTCATGAAAGAAATTTTGCGGAATGCGAATTCACGGGAAAAAATTACATCTTCGTTACATGGGTGGCCAGTCAGCAAGATAGCTGAAGTTGCCGAAGAATTCTACAGAGATGTATCCAATAGCCGAAATTGTGAAGAAGCTAATGGAGGCAGTAGTGTAGAGAAATTAGAGATCTCACCTTCAAGTAAAAAAGGAAGTGAATAAAGCCTTACATGTGTTGCGAAGCGGGAAAGCGGCTGATGAGGATCAGGTAAGTCTTGAACTGGTGTAGAAGGGTGCGTAGATTTAGCTAGAAAGCTTGCCAGCCGGTATACGCAATGATTTTCAACCTTAGCCGTGCCGGAATCTTGAAAGAATTCTAACATTCTCTTGATCGGTTATAACGAATACTTCAAAGATTTCAAAACAATAGATCAGTCAGATCTATTGTCCGGAGCTTGTAATGTATTTTCTAAGGTTATCAGCCACAAACATTAAGAATGCTTACTGCCCGGTCAAACATAAGGACAAGGCTGGCTTTCGGAAGGGCTGCTGGATAAGGAACCATATTCACACAATTAATAGTACGGTAAATAATTGCGCATAATATAACCTACCGCTACATGTGCTGCATAACAGTCACAAGTTACGAGACAGCATTCGACTCAGTCAGGACTTCAAACGTTATGCGGGCACTGCGGGACTAGTGTGTGCAAGAGCCGCCATATTACTCAATAGGAAAAGCGATAAAATCGCAAATTGTGTAGGTAGCCACGCAGGGAGACACGATCTCTCGTCTACTGCACTCCGTGTGTTTGCAGGACGTATTCAAAGATCTTGATGAGGAAAAGTAGGGGATAAAAGTTAACGGTAAATTTCTATTTGATCAGAGCTTCACTATTGCATTGCGTTGCTAGAGAACTGAGATCACTAACTGCAAAGAACGATGGAAGACCTAGAGAGGCAAAGCAGAAGCGTTGCTCTAAAATATTTTACGTAAAAATATGAAATAATGATCTATAGCCTCGGACGGGCACAGGAGTTTACTATATGAACAGGAGCATTAGAAGTGGTACGGTAATACAACCAGTCAGGTCAGATATCAAGACCTGATCCGCACAACGGTAGTAGAATAACTTAGCAGTTGCGCCTCAGTAATGTATAGCAGCTCAGCAGTCTCTCTCAAGAATGGGGTATACAACTGTTTCATATTGCCAGCGCCCATTTATGGGACGGACATTTTGAGGCCAACAATAAAGCTAGGAATTCAGTTCGTCACAGCCCAATGAGCTGTGGCACGAAAGATAACAGATGAAGCGTTAGACATCTAGAAGAAAGCAGAATGCGACAAGGAACGAACTTGAATTATAGTACCTCTTTGAGATGGAGAAGAAGAGATGAAATTATTAGGGTATAAAATGCGAAGGAAAGAAAAGCGACACATCCGTACGGTTACGGAAGGATTCCTAAGGAAGGAAAGCTTAGCAGTGGGGTGCCATAAAGTCAGGCTGTCCGGCTAGGATTAGGAAGATGTCGGGGACAAGGCAATTGCAGCTGAATCAAGACAAGGTGAACTATATGTATATGGAAGCGGCCTTTTTCTTGCAGTGAATGTAGTTATGGATGATGATGATATCTGAAAAATTTGTGTTGGAAAAAATTAGTCGTGAGGAACAGCCTTTTTCTTGAAACTCGAGCTTACGCGCGATCTAAAAGCATAGCCGTCACATCCGCGAGAAATTAAACACATATTAACAGCAAGAACTTAAGGCGCTATGAGACACTGTGCTGACGCCTAGCCGAGAATCCGCGAGCCGGGACAACCGCTTGGAGTCTGCCAGTACACTGCTGGCTACCCATCATCACATAGAACTGATTCATCTCCGCTGTTTGACAGCAACTATAACTCTTGCTTACCAAAGGCACCGTGAAGAAATTTAGTCATTAGAAAGAGCGCACGTCAGTTTCGTACCAGTTCCGTTGTGTTCTTAACCCCCTGTAGCAATAGCAGTAAGCGGTAAGGTACGATTTTACAGTGTTGTCCCCCAGCGAGCACCGCAAGCCAGTGGTGAGCTTAGGGCAATGCGGATGCAACATAATACCGGAACTTCTCTGTTTAGCAATATTTAATAACAAGAGGCTGTATCACCTCTTTTCGCATAAAATTAACAGCCAAAGAAAATGTCGCGGCTCTATTCCAGCCATAAATAGGACCAGGCTACTTTACCAGGCTGAAACCGAGCGCTCGAAGAAAAAGCGCAAACCTGACTGCCTGCTTGAGGCTCGTTGTCTGTGTTTCATAAATTAACAAACGGAAATAAAACTTAGCAACCACTAGTCTCTACCTTGTGCATCTGTAGTGCAGCTGATACATCACTTTTCATAACTTGTTGCATACTGTAAATTTGAAAAGATCTTTGAAGATTTCTTTTTTTTTAACTTTAGCACTTGAGCTAAGGCAAAATTGAGGCTAGCTTTGTACTACAGAAAGTCGTGTAAGATATTTACAAGCAGGAACCTAAGTGGCGCCCTCCTGTCATCATTTTTCACCAACAACTTCTTCCCTTGTGGCCGTGAGTAGCACTTCCTGTGATGTTCATGACCTTGAAGCCTTTGACCCTGCACAACTCCACGGAAGCAGGCGAAGATCCACCATTGCAACCAGCGGGGAACACTTCGGGCATGTGGTGGGCCTTGCGTTTTCTTAAGAGCCCGATAGCCACGTCGCCGACGGCGGAAGGGCCGTGCAAGCCCTTATACTTCTGACACTTCCTCCAGCCTCATTAATTTATGAGCTAGGGGGAAAGTGCACGGAAGAATCAGGGAACGTGTACTTTTCCTTCAAGAAGATGTTAAGGTGAGAAGAGTGGAGCGGGCATCAAAAGGCAGGCTGCTCTGGATGAATTAGCGTTCGGGACCTGGTGTGTGACCTCTGGTGCACTATCTGAGCATATTTATGAGACAAATGTATCTGTATACGTTCCTTTAATTGCTCACTGACTGCATGTATCCCTTCCCTTACACTTAGTGTCATTGTCACTGTTTTTAGTTTTTGTACTCGGTAAGGAGTTTGCGCAAACATGGGCATCTGTTTTTGACGCTAAGTCATTATGTCTTCTACGCGTCGCAGGTTTCGTAGGGCTCCCTGACAAAAGGGTCCGGGTGGACTGATACGTATTCACTATGTATGTTTAGCTCTACGTGCGTGGGGCTAGTAGCTACTTTGTCTGCCGCTCTTGTCTATTATCGACGCGTCTGTATATGCTGTACACGTTCTAGGACATACATAAACAGGAGTTCCATTTGTCAGCTTCACTTTGCGGCAGAGCTTAGTCGTCGTTCTCATCGTCTACCAAGCCCACCGAGGGCGTTGCTGTATTTCCTAAGCAACTTTAATGGTGCTCAGCTGGTTGGTTGGTTGGCCTCAAGTAGAATGGCACATACCCACTACGGGGGAGTGGCCAAGACACAGGCGGTGAACTGTTGGAATGATTAGGAGCCTTAGAGGAAAAGGAGTATTAATAGGGTATAGGCTGACAGATTGGACGACGCAACGAAAGGGGTCCTGTTAGCTGGGAGATCGAAGATGGGACGACGGCTTTATGTGCAAATTTGAATGCATCATATGGAATGGTTCAATTTTGTATTGACTGAAAGAGAGACAGAAAAAAATGAAATAAAATAAAATAAAATAAAAAAATATAATATTAATAATAATAAATGAACTGTTTTATAATCAGAAAAATGAAAACAAACAGAAAAATAAATAAAATTTACATTAGCATGGGAGTCGCTGTGTTTCTAGAAGAAATTTTGGAACTGCACAACGCGCACTCCTGTTGCTTCGTCCAAGCGAAGTAGCGCCAAAGGAAAGAACAACCTCAGTGGTCACAGGCAGACCCAGCTGGTGAAACGGAATTTCTAATAGGCGCCTCCTCAAAGAAGAGAATCGGCGGCAGAACAGCAGGTAGTGATCCACTTTCTCAGGCTCGGCAAAAAATGGGCACAGTGGAGAAACCGCCAGACCAGATCTGTGAAGGTAGAAATTTAGCAGAGGAACTCGGCATCGCAAACGCGTGAAAGAGACCTCCAGTCTGCGCGAACTCCAGTCTTTGCTGCTCCAAGGGTGCAGAAGGTGCTTATATTCAGGAGATGAAGTAAGCGCCGAGGCTGAAAATTCGTGAAATATTGTGTAACTGCGAAACCTCACCGCAACTGTATATGCGCAGGTTGGCAGGACAGCAATTATTGGGCCACAGAGAGAGGCCCTTGCTAATGAATCAGCAACCTCATTTAACTGAATGCCCACATGACCCGGTACCCAAAGCAACCTCACCGAATTTAGATGGAGCGGGATCAGCTGCTTAAAGAGGCGTAATGCCCGAGACTCAGAGGGTGATGATAACGAAAAGCAAATAGATAGAGAGTCCGTCATAACCATGACTTGGGAAACGACAGGATCTAATTTACGTAAGGCTAGAATGACAGCTAATAATTCGGCCAGATAAATTGGAGTGAAGTCAGGGAGACGGAGAGAAAAGGACCATCCCAATGCAGGCGAAAAAATTCCCACACCTGCCTTTTCACGATACTGCGAGGCATCGGTAGCAATGAGAATATGAAAAGGAAAGGACCTTAGGTGGTCCTGTAACAAACCGGTCCAGCTCCACGGGGTCTACAATCTTCTTCGTCCTTTGTTTATCTCGTTTTGCTGATATCATTACGGACTTCCTAGGTTTCGCGCTCGGTTTGAACGAAAAATTACGCTCCGTACGTGCCTTTTATGTTTTCTTTTTTCGGTTATGCGTAAAGTACTAGTTACTTGCAACGGTTCAATGTGTGACACTTCCTCAACCCGCCTGGGCAGTCCGCTCCGAGTGCAGGCGCCTACCTGACGTGGGCACCACCTCCCGCGTGTTTCGGAATGACAGTGAAAGAAGCAGAAGCAAAAGAAGGATGCGTACTTGCACCGGGAAGCTCTTCAGCCTCCTGCTGGTTATCTTCGCCTTGGCCTGCGCCACCCTTCTCGTAATAGGTGGCTGGGGCGTGATGTTCTGGCCTGCTGAGTACTGGAGACAGGCTCTGCTACCGGAAGTGGCCACCGTGGGAAGGCACATCGAGCCGTTAGAGCTTGTGAGACGCGGTACCGGCGGCCTGGGTGAGGAGACGGGATCCGCCTGGGCAGTTCGCTCTGAGTGCCGGCGCCGACCTGACGTGGACACCATCTTTCTCTTCCACTCAATGCCCGAAGGATGGCAGAGTCGGGCGGCTCTCCGGGACACGCTTCTGTCCAAGTGGGCCAGGTGAGCGAAATTCGGAACAATAACTGCCGCGCAGGTTCACCAAGAATTCGTTGAGATTTCAGGAAAAGCCCCTGCAATACTGCTGGGATGCACGTAGTAATACGGCATGTTGATGTCTACGTCTTGCGAGTAAAAGTTGCGCCGAAGTTGGCTAAGAAAAGTTGTCCTCGGCGGTGCAGTGCTAGTTCACTGTTTTTCTGAGGTTGCATTCGTTCCCTGTTGTTGATGCGCAGAAAAGACTGGATGAGATCACATTTATTTGCAGGTGGAAAGGGGGCAAATTTCTGTACAAAGTATTGTACCACCAGAGACTCCTACGTAAGAAGGAAATATGGAAAATAATGATCAGGTCTGGCGATTCGTAATCAACTTAACTAATAAAATGCCAATCAGTGGTGCACCTGCATCATACATATGGCTCTTTATTATGCTTGTAAATGTGGCAGTCAGTGAGCTTTAAAACACACAGTGTGTTCAAATAGGCTGAAATAAATACTAGTATACAAATAATGCTTTCTGTACCTAAGTTTTACGCAAGGACCGAGAGGAAGCGATAATATAGTTGTTACCGCCAAGCTTCTAATTCACTGTATACAATAAATGTACACTGTCATCAGCTTAACTGGCATAACTACGTTTGCATGGTGGTGATGATGGGCGCGAATCTCTTAACCCATGTGATGAAGCTCCTGCATGGTTGTGATTCGTCGAACAATAGTATAGAGGAACGGGTAAAGCTTGAAACTGCTTCCTGTCCACTATTGGGTCTTAAAATCAAAGAAGCACTACCTGCAACCCCTGCTTCAAGCAGGGAGGAGTTTCACGGCGATTCTCACTGTTTTCCGCATGAAAATACCACGTCTGAGTTCAAAGGACGCGAATATCTCGGAAGAGGGGCAGGCTACGAGAACATTGCTAAATAAAATACGGCATGAATACCACAGCCTCTAACACAATAGAAATAAGCACGCTAACTGCACTACACAAAATGTTTATTAATTATTTTTAGGGAAAGCAAGATCCACCTTTTGAATTTTCCGGCCATGGTGTCGCAGCCAACGTCCAAAAATGGCAGTTGTTAGTGACTCATTGTCTCGTTTCAATTCATGCATCTTTACGCTTTCCTTAAAAATATTTTCGTAACCTCCTATTTGTACTGGAGAAGCTTTATACACCCACGCATAGCTTTAATTCACAAAACTGAACAAGCAGGGTCCTCTACCAAGACGTGCAATGATTTAGTCACGTTCTAAACGCCATTTGAATTGCTGCAATAGTAATTGGCGATTATTAGAAGCACCACGTGGCTGTAAAAATCACGAAGACAGTCTCGTTTACAAAAGTACGCTGTAAACGAATTGACGTTAGTTCTGCATTCAGCGACAGCTACGCTAGTTGAATTCAAGTTTAGGAAAGCTGGAAAAGAAATTGGTGCGAACGAGCCATGAAGAACTTGGTCTTTCTCGCCACTTTTGAGGCTGCTATTGAGAAGATTCGGCTTGGTATTAGGGACGCAGGAGCAAAGATAAATATCTAAACCACCGAATGGTCTTCGTGGTTTTGTTGATTACTGGCGACATCTTGCCGCTCATCAAGCATTGCTTTATACGACTTCAGAACAACAATGGAGGCTACGAAGAACTTCGTGGTTTAGGTCTGCAGAACAGTTTGAGTTTTAGCTACATTGGGTTATATAACGCGATCTATAAAGTTGCAGAAACGGAGGGTTTGCATTTAGCCACTATCAAATTGCGGGGGCCACGAGTGGAATCAAGCCTGTTAATTTACAATAAAAAGTCAATGTTTATTAACTCAACCATGCTATATATTCTATCATAGCCACGAGGGTACACAAGTAATGCATATACTTCCCAACGCAACGAGTGTGTACTTACGTAGCTTTCCCAAATCTGCATAAGAAACGGTTAATGAACCTTTTCGTGTTACAGGAGTTAATGACAGCACGACCGGTTCACTAGAGTAGCCGATCTTAAGACTCATCGTATCAGGCGAGTTAAAGGTGGATTGTAGCAACCAAAGAACACCAGTGAGGGGAATGAGTGGTTGATCACTGATGGGCCATTCTAGTGGTCAGTGTAACCGGAGTCAGTATTTTCAGATATGCGCCATTTGAAACGTTCTGCAAACTCATAGCAGTTCACACAGCGGATTGGGTTTCTTGAGAACTTGGGAGCTTCATTTTGATGCAGTTCAAAAGAAAGCAAAAATCGAAAGCTGGGCACATGGGACTATCATGTTACGAACCTTTCTACTCTCGGAATAACTTCGTAGTGCGCGTACTGCCAGACATGTCAAGCTGATTTCTCAATCATGTTCTGTGGCTGTCGCCATTTTCGTCAGCGGTAATTTCCAGCCTTCCTCGGTGCAGTTGCGTTCATGCCTTGCAGCAACCAGAATTCGCGGCAGTGAGACCATAACGACGCCTTTTATTTCCTTTTAGCCAGCCAACCCCTTTCTTCTCCACGGGGGGTAGTTATGGTTACTTTGCATTGTATCATTGACCCGCAGATACCCTAAAGATCGTACCATAGCAGCTCACAGTCCTTTACAACTAGATGCAATGTTACTTATTACGCTTGTGAAGATGTTCAAGTTTCAGGAATGTTAAAGCGAATGGAGAGCAAGAGTACAAAAAACCATCACAAGCTAATAGACTAGTCAAGCACGAGCGCTGAACGTTGAGTAATAATTCACTTCGAGCGATTCAAAGGCGTTCGTATAATTCCGGCGCTCAGTTCATAGTTCTGCAGCCCAATGCATCTTCACAAATGTGGCGTCAATTAAAATGTATGCAATGCGAAAAATTCTCTACAGAGGTATCTGAATCTCGACTTGGCAGATCCGCACTGAAAATCGTTAATGGGGACACCTCCGCAATTTAAAGGATGTTTGGTATGTAACTGGTGAGCATTTTCGCTAGCTTGTTTGACAAGAATCTGGCCTGCAAAGGCTAGCTTGAGATGATTTTTTTACATCACTACATTTGAGAGGAACTGGTAAAAACGAATGCAACTGAGGTCTGAAAAGCAGTTTAGAGGCACTGTGTGTTCACATCAGGACTCACAAATATTAAATAATTATCCTGGGTAGTGCGAGCTTCTCGACAAACTTGAATGCTTTTACAAATTCTAGAAATTTTGAAATCTCTCCGATGCGTAAGTATTGAGCGGCTATAGGGGTGTATGCTGTATTCCATCATCAAAAGTATCCTGGACGCATGCGGCAAAAGCTAGCCGCTAACCAGATTGTGTAATAGTCGAGCTCACGCTGTCTCAATGTAGCGATTTGTTGGGAAAATAAATTTTCGCAGAAGACACATACCTTGTTTTTTAGGCTGATTACGGTGTTTTATAAAGTCGTTGTACAGTGGCCGGTCGCACAGCGCTTGGGAAAAAAAAATTCTTGCTTTTTAGTTTCCTGCTTGTGTAAATAGGGCGAATGCAATATTCCTTGAATTTCTTCAGTCCTACGTGCCTAACCTTTCCGTATGTTACGAAGACATTTTGAACCATGTGTTCTAGTCACCACCCACGCAATATAAGCTGTCACACTTATATCTTGAAGTGTTTTATTCGGCATCCAAGCAATATAAGGTGCCACACTTTTATCTGTATTTTCTGGGCAGGCACTTTTTCAACTGGACTGGCATCTTCCTCGTGGGCCTTGAAGAGACAGTAGGCTCTGACATCTCCACCGACGCCTGGACGGAATTCGAGGCGACTACCATTGGTGACATGGTTCGGCTTAACATGAGCGACGAGTACGCCGCCGTGAACGCAAAGTTCTTAGCAGGACTAAACTGGGCGACACTGCACTGTCCACGCATTCGCTACGTCGTGAAGCTGGATGACGACGTGGCGGTGGAGCCGTTCCTGTTCCGCCGTTACCTGAACAACGTGCACCCGACCGTTAGAGTGATCTACTGCACCCACCAGGAACACAGTCGACTGCTTCGGCGCAGCCTTCAATCGGGACACAGCTTGGACTTAGAGGGGAAACCGGACTACGGGTACGCGTACCTTTTAACTTTTAACGCTCATGGCTACTAGGGATTAAGTGGAGGCTTTCTGTTGTCTGCTCACGGCGAGCTTGGCTGCAGAGCGCAGTTAAAGTATAGCGCTTTCTCAGCTCGGCATCTGGCTTGACCTGCTGGAGCTTAGAGATAAAGTACTAGCGAAATCATTAAATGAAACTTACGGTCTTCTTAGGCGAATTCTCTAAGTGCGATAGCCTTTAGACTGCCTGCTATGATGTGTTCGATGAGTGTATAATGTCATTTTGCGATTTTCCCGCCAAAATTCCGGTTGGAACCGGTTCCATTGCTCTTATATGGAATGCATGAGTCATCAATCTCTAGAGTGTTCGAGTGCCTACCACTGAATTGTCATATACACCCAATAATCCCAACTAATTCCCCTTAATGTATTTCCTGGGGTGGACCTCCTTCCAAAATTAATATTTCGGGGCTCTTTTGATTTTGTTTGGATTTTTGGGATCCTCCTATCGCCTGCCACAGTTTGCAGGTTGTGATGACGTCATAAAAGTCACGTTGCCTCTCTTGACCAATTAGTATGGCCCGTTAGGACAGGTTGTGATGACGTCACAAGGTCCCCTGGCTTCTCTCGACCTATCCTGGAATTTCGTTACGAAGAAAGCGGAAACTGCATGATGACAGCCTAAATGCGATCGCATCACAAAGATTTTCAAAAAAAGAAAAGCCATTGATATACTTTTTCTTTTGGTTTGGTTTATGGGGCTTCACGTCCCAAAGCGACTAAGGCTATGAGAGACGCCGTAGTGGAGGGCTCCGGAAATTTCGACCATCTGGGGTTCTTTTACCTGCACTGACATCGCACAGTACACGGGCCTCTAGAATTTCTCCTCCAAAGAAATTCAACCGCCGCGGCCGGGATCGAACCCGCGTCTTTCGGATCAGCAGACGAGCGCCATAACCACTGAGCCACCGCGGCGGCACATTTTCTTTTGTATTCTTAAAGTAAGCGCGCTAACATTCAACGGTTTGAATTTTTTTTCCAGTGCCTTGTTTAAAACGAAATACGCAGCAAAAGCTCGTATTGTTGCCGTGCGTGCTAACATAACTAGCCTGAATACATTTTCCTGCCTCTAAAGGCACTTGCTTTTTGTGTCCTGGTGTGAGTGAAACAGTTGGTCATTGTGCGAATCATTCGATAGTAGTGAAAATAAGCGGCGGTTTTCAGTGTTGCTGAAGGTAGACCTTTGCTAGGGGGCTAGGTTTCAGGTAGAAGTTTCAATTGGCAAAAAGAAACCCCCATTAAATAGACTATAATGAACACCTCCACTTTCGAACTCATGATTAGTGTTGCACACACTTCTGCATACACCGCTTGCGTTTAGACCTCTTCTGTTTGATAAACGCCAGGGCACGCAATGAATGACCGGTGAAAAGTGACCTTTGCGTAGCCGTAGTAAAAATTAGTTATATGCATCACCGGCGGAATTTATCTGGTGGTGCACGAATTCAATAAATATTCTGACGTACTTCACCTCCTCATGTTATAGATACATTTAATCAGTCATTGTTAAGTGTGCAGCGTTGGCACACGATTAACATCGACGAGAGGGACCCACAATTGAGCTGAACTTCAGGCCCGTTGAAGTTGGTGGAGCTATTGTTCGCTACCTCATGCTTTAAACCAAGCGCATACAAAGATCCAGTCAATAGGGCCAGCACATAGTGATCCTCCTGCACATATGCACTGTCATGACCGTCTGAGAGGATTACATGGTCCTCCAGATACCTAAATATTTTAGGAACTCGTAAGTTTCCAACTTTATGCTCTTTTATTCACATCCACGCACAGGCCGCTCACGAGGAGAGCAATACCTGACGTTGCATTAAAATATTGCTATTTAAATTGTAATGACAATGCATTTCTTTTCGACGTTCAAAACATGTTAGCCCTATTTACTGAATTCTTATCTCCCCTGGTCTTAACACACGAGGTGCCAGGTGCTGGAAGTAGTAAGATAATGTCTATTTAGGGCAGATAGTGACAGCTTATCCGGATCATGAGAGGGAAATAACTAGAAGAATAAGAATTGGGTGGACTGCATATAGCAGGCACTCTCAGATCATGAATGGCAGTTTACCAATATCCCTCAACGAAAAAGTCTTACAACAGGTGTATCTTACCGGTACTCACCTATGCGGCAGAAACGTGGAGGCTAACAAAGAGGGTTAAGCTTAAGTTAAGGACAACGCAGCGGGCTATGGAAAGAAAAATGATAGGTGTAACGTTAAGAGATCGGAAGTGGGCGGAGTGGGTGAGAGAACAAACGCGCGTTAATGATATCCTAGTCGAAATCAAGAGGAAGAAGTGGGCTTGGGCAGGTCATGTAATGCGAAGGGAAGATAACCGCTGGTCCTTAAGCGTAACGGAGTGGATTCCAAGAGAAGGCAAGTGTAGCATGGGGCGGCAGAAAATTAGGTGGGCGGATGAGATTAAGAAACTTGCAGGAATATGGTGGCCGCTGCTGGCGAGGAGCAGGGTTAATTGGAGAGACATGGGAGAGGCCTTTGCCCTGCAGTGGGCGTAGTCAGGCTGATGGTGATGATGATGATGATGTTAGGAAAATGTTTTTTTTTGCCTTATGGTTTATGAAGTTTAAGGCTATGAGATTTTAGCATCAAAGCGACTTAGGCAATGAGGGAGGCCGTATTGGAGTGCTGTGTATATTCGACCACCTGGGGTCTTTAACGTGCACTTAAAGTACATGGTCATCTGGAATTCTTCGCCCATCAAAATGCTACTGCCGCTGCCGGGATTGAACCCAAGTCTTTCGGGGTGCCCAAAAATAGCTCCATTCTCCTCCTCGAAATGAAGTTCAGCGCTGCTGCGTGTTCTCTTCGTCTATGTCAGTGCTCTGCCAGTGCTGCACATTCCACAATGAAACGACCCAACAAGTTACCCTTGCAACAGACCCTGCTGAAATAGATTGAATTTCATTGCAGAAGCAATTTCGCCTTAAATGCAAACTGTGACGGAAGTTACATTAAATGCAAAACTCAAAAAGGAGTCATCGTAGGCACGACGCAAACCAGACATTACGGGAAATGTAGTGACAGATTTCGTTCACCAATACAATGTTAGCTAATCCTGCTTTTTTTTTTGTAAGTAGACATGCCTCATCCACTCGGTATGACGCCTGCGAATATTGGTGGGTCTGTAATGAGGTAGGAGCCTCTACTTAGTTCTGCACGTCGGCCTGGTGCTTCATTCATTTTCCACTTTCCTGACATACAAGGTGCTTGAAATAATGTTCACCAAGATTCAATAATTATTAACGTACTCTTCAGGGATTTGGCTAGTGAGGCATTCCAGGCAGTCGTTTTGATGTCTTGACCATGTTTGCAGATATGCGAAATGGGCCTGATTTCCCAGTTATCAAAAATAATCATCAGAAAGAGCAACCAGGGCCGCACAGGGCCCACCTCTGGGAGCACCTGCCATCGCAGGGCAGTTGAACACCGCTTAACCCCTGCACCACTGTGACAGGGCTAGTAGGAGGACCTCCAGCGATCTACCAGTATTAAAAGGAGAATTGCCGATACCGCATATATACGCATTACCGAATTAAGCCATTAAAGGTATCGCTCCGCCGCGGTGTCTGGGATGTGCTTCAAAGCACATTAAAGAAAGATTTACCGCTGCACCCGCATGGCATCAGGTTCTTACCGGTAGGAAAACAGGACATCCCTTATGACACTATTATGCTCCTTGGCTTCCATAGTTTATGGAAAACAAGGACACAATTCAACAATGCCGAAGTAGTTGCGAGATCTCCACGCGAGCATTTCATTGAAGGTGTCATACGTCTCATAAGTGTCATAAGTGTATCAGGCACTGCCTGATCAGCCAACTTGGTTAAATGTGTTGGAGGACTTGGTTGAACTCTAAAAATTTTAACCTGCCGTGTCAGTGCAAGTGTTGCTGACAAGTTTTACTTCTTTGTACCCGTTGTGAAAATGCAATAAAGAAAAAAAAAGCCGCGGTGTCTCAGTGGTTACGGCGCTCGGCTGCTGACCCGAAAGACGCGGGTTCGATCCCGGCCGCGGCGGCTGAATTTCGATGAAGGCGAAATTCCAGAGGCCCGTGTGCTGTGCGATGTCAGTGCACGTTAAAGAACCCCAGGTGGTCGAAATTTCCGGAGCCCTTCACTACGGCGTCCCTCATAGCCTGAGTTGCTTCGGGACGTTAAACCCCAATAAACCTAAACCATTAAAGGTATCGCATCATGCCGTTGTGGCGGAGCTTAAGTGCGCCCTTAGATTATTTTTATTTTAAATTAAATCTACTGAAGTAAACATTTCTTAAATGCTCTTAAGCAAGTTATTTGAGGAGGATGAGGATGAAAGTCGGGGAGGTTAACCGGTAGATGAACCCAGTTTGCTACCCTGCACTGGGGGAAACAGATGAGGGGATATAATGGTGAAGGAGAAATGGGACAGATAAGAAAAAGCCGAAGGCGAAAAGGCTTCGGCAAAGTAACAGCCTGTCGTGCAGGCCCAACACTCATACCAAACGCAGGACAGTTCTTCGAAAATTTTGTCTAAATATAAGGGCTAGAACTGAGTTAATTGTGTGTGCTATGTAATAAACGTGGAGCACTTAAAGATGCGTTGACATGACCGAGACGACATCTAGAACACTTCGTAAGTCGAGTTTGCATTCAGCTCATTGTCTTCTTTGAAGCAATGCACGGGGTAGCTTAAACAATCTGAACTCGATTACGTGAGGAGTTCACCTGAGTGTATAATTTTGAAACCTGAAACTTTGACAGAACAATACAATGCAATTTTATTCAGCATAAACAAGTGCACTAGCTCAGCCCAGTAGAAAATTTCAGTTCTGTGAAAACCCAGAAGATTTAAATAACTCCAAAATGACGTGCGCACGCAACCTTTGTCTTCAAATGCATTTGACAATAAATCAGGGCCTCCAGACCATAGTATCGGCTACACACAAACAGATGTGCATTCCAGAGAAATGAACGCGACTTCCAAGGCTTTCTCTTAAGGGGAGACGGGGGTCTTGAAATATTAAAAAAGTGCGAAAATTTTGATTTCCTAAAAATGACATATTCGAGATCAATGCAGCCTAATGTACCTGCCTAATAAGTTTCAAGGCCTAATTGGAACTCTAACTACTAAAAAATGTATATATTTTGCGCCTGTGAAGAGCGGGAACAGCGATTCCGAACCGAGATGCGGAAGAACTCTACGCCCGTCGCTTTCCATTACCGCGTCCCCGATGCCCACCATCTTGGTTTTGTTGCAAAACTTGGTCTCTTCCCCACCCCCTGGTATAACTCACAGCTGTGAAATGTTTTTCGAACGTCCGCATACTGCCGTTTTTTTTTTCGGTGGGGGGCCTCACAACGACCGCCGAATGGCAGGCGCGCGCACTTCAAAAGCGGTTTTCTCAGCTTCTTGTTTGTTGCCATCATTACTCTCCTTACAGAAGCTTTTGTGTTTTTATCGTTCAATTACAATTCATCTTATACCGTTGGATGCAGAAATAACTAAGGTGTGAAACTATGTTGTTTTTTTGTCTGTGTAAATCATTTAAAATTTTGTGAGCCATAATATTACCTAACTATATTTCATATTTTGGTTGCTAGTATATAATTGAAAATTTTTAAATGAAGATATGTTTCAAGAACGGTAAAATCAGCATAGTTTCATGGCACGTCTTTGGCTACGGCTCCATTTCAATCGAAACCATTTAGTGCGGAAGGTGTCTTGACCCGTAAGAATTCAGCTAATTGTGTTTCTGTTATTTTCCATAATATGGGAACTAATTGAGATATAATAAAACAAGCTATATTTTTGAGAAGAAGAAACAAACACTACATTCATAAAATTAAACATTAATTTCAAAACTCGCGCCTCTCTAAGTTTTAGACTGGAAAAACCATTGCGCATGCGCTTATCGCAACAAAACTGTTCCACCAGAGCATGCAGGATTTCTAGGTCCAGTGATGCGCAGCTCCAGGACGGCAATGAGACAGTTTTTGCCCTCGTTGAGGGAAGACTGCCGGCTGGGAGCCTAGACATCATGTAATTTAGTCAATTCGTTTTTTGTGGGTACTTTTGTTTAACTTCAGCACGGTCTGTCATACATTACGAGGCGTTCAGGCCATGCACTTCTGCACAAGTAGGCTAAACTGGGCGAGTTGGAGCATTTGCATTTTTCGAAACGTAGCGCAAAAAAACAAGGACACAGAAGAAGGCAGATACTCGTGTCTTGCCTCTGCCTTATTATGTGTCCTCGTTTGTTCGCGTTGCGTTTCGAAAAATGCAAAAACAACCGCTTCTAGTTCCCTTCGCTGCTGCCTGGTGGCTCATACTGCAACATTCAATAACAGCGCGCTGACATGATCCAAAAAAAAGGAGGTGCGGCAACAGTTGAGATTCAATGACATGCCCTCGCAGTTCGGATGTGCAGTCATTGCGAAAAGTAACCCGGCAAAGGTGGTTCGTTTCTCAGCCGCGCAGCGAAGCACTCATGGCAGCCCTTAAGCCCTGATTCTGTGTAAAGTATGATGAGCCCTTGCCCTCATGTTCTGATACCTTTCGGCTTTTAGGGGTGACTTGAAGGCTCCGTTATGCGGTCGAGAAGCAAAAACCTATTGCTCGGTTACTTTTGGGAAAGGCGGTACATGTTCCCACCACGTGGCCACAAAGCAACGCATGCCAAACGGCGGACAAGTTGGCTTTTAACCCTACTGCATGAGATTGGAAGAATGTGTTCTGAAAATGTCAGTTTGGGACACGTGTTTCCTTGTTCTGCGAACAATAGTTTGAGGAATCGAATTCTGAATACCTCATCCATCCGCTTCCGCTGGAAACGAGAGATCAGATCATTCCGTTCTTGAGAAATCAAATTTCAATCTCTAAACTTCCTTACAATATTGACTGTTGCCCTCGACTCCCATTGTAAAAACATTGAATGATCTCGAAGATCGCCCAAAAGGATGCATCATCTGAGAAAATTCACGAAAGTCCGCTAGGCTTAGCAGCACTGCTGGGTATGGTCCCGAATTCCTCGTAGTGCGTCCAACGCTATTTATCCTCAAAGTTTCTGTGTCTTCCTAGCCTGTGGTCTAGTATGATTGTTTAAAGTCAACGAACTGAGGCCGCGACCTTTTCATCTATTCAATAATCGGTTCAATCATTAATTCCCTGCATATGACTCTTACACAGGTACTGTTCGGGCCGGACTGTGATCATGAACACTCCCACAGCCGAGGACATAATCCGGGCATCTCGAGTAGTCACGGCTCATTCGACCGACGACCTCTACGTAACGGGACAATTGGCGGTGGCGGCGAAACTGACGCACGAGTCACTGGGCTTCACCGGTCCTCGGGAACCCGAAGGCATGGAAGTGGCCATTCAAGGGGACGACATGCTCGCGCACATGGAAGGCGCTTTCGGCCAAACCAGCGCACGCCGAGCGGCCTGGCACACTGCGATCTGGAACGAGACGCACAGCTCCAATGGCTCCAATGCGGCGCTCCTCCGCGGTGCGCGTCTCTCGGCGAGAATACTTCGGGGACAGTCAGCCATTTGGGATTTGCTGCAAACACGCTTAGCGGAAGACGCTTCACCAACAGTTTTGGAAACGACACCAGGTGTATTCAGCAACGCGTCGTCCCCCGGTGACGAGGTGTCCCAAGACAATGACTAAATTTGCGTATCTTGCCAATTAACGACTCTCTTGGCGTTAACAAGAGCGAAAATGTTACATCTTGTTCACCAGGGAGGCATAAAAAGAATATTTATTTGCTACCTCTCGACTTACTTACTTCGCGCATGTCACATCACGTGCAAAAGTCAGACAGTGCGTTGCCACTGTCTGGAATAAATTTGGTTTTATTAAAGAAAATATGCATAGATCGAAACTAACATGACTCGGTACTATGGGTCAAATTTCAAAATTTTACGTGTGCGAAAATTGATGTCATAGTAGCAAAATATTTCAGGCCTCTATATTTATTTCACTACGTTCTGATTGTTGGCATGAGCTGTAATGATGAAATCAGGCTACTTTTTCTTTTTGTCTCGCATTTCCAATCGTTTCTCATCGGTGCTGTGATAATTTGTTTTCCTTTTGAGAAATGCCAATGGTCATAAGAGTACTTTAGTCATCATGACATCATGATAATCGCTACGAATTTAGCACGCGCAGCTTATCCCATGCCGCTGACATATATATTTTTTTAGGTCTCCTGGGGAAGAATAAACAGCCGCTTCGTCCTTCTGTGATGGTGTTCACGTGTGTAGCGCCGCTCTACCTGAAAACAGCAGGCACCGCCTCAGCTATGACTGCGGCTTCCTAAACATTGCGCAGAACGCTCAATGCTTTCTAGGCTGGAGTATTGTTCGAGGTAGAGGAAAAAAATGATAAATTAAATGGCCCATATGCAGTGATGAAACGCACATTAAAATTTGGCGTACTAGTCGGTGGTATACCTCGTTTACCGCACTGTATCAATGCATGCTTACTGCGCCATGTTCGGTGCCATACATAGGCACCGAGCATTATCAGTCAACAAACTTTTATGCAGTAGTGTCGTGGCGCTTCTCTTTCGCACTGTCACGCAGGACGGTGATAAAATGGGCAACGTTGATTCCAAGCAAAACCTTTTCATTCTTTTACGCTTCCTCGGCGGCCAACTGTCCAAGGGCGTCGCGAAAGCTTGGCTGCACTCCAAGATTGAGACGGTACTGCATAAAATGTTCCCAGCTTTGCGGTTGCCGCCTCTTTTAGTGAACGCGATCCCACTGTAGCTCCGCTGGCTTTCGGGGCAGTGTTTCTCGTTTCTGAGCGTTGCCTTTCTGTCGTGGAGGTGTTGTGGCATGGCCGCGGAGTTTGTGGCGCATTCGCTGTCATCTTAACTTCGAAGCCCGAGTTCGGACGTGACTGGTGGATCGAGCTAGGCTGTTCTCCATAGCCAAGTGTGAAGGCACAAACGGCGCAGCAGACATGCGCGGGGTTCCTGTTCCAATCAGCCGTTGTCTTAGCTGCCACGCGACACGCCTTTTTCCCTTCATTTTCTTTCAACGGCTTTGCATTTTTGCATAGAGGGGCGAAAAACAAAGAAAAACATAGACTAATGGTTTGGTTTATGGGGTTTAACCTCCCAAAGCAGCTCAGGCTATGAAGGACGCTGTAGTGAAGGGCTCCGGAAATTTAAACCACCTGGGGTTCTTTAACGTGCACTGATATTGCACATTACACGGGCCTCTAGAATTTCGCCTCCAGAGAAAGACGAATGCTCAATAAAAACTTCAGCTGACAGCTCGTTTCCTCTGGCGTCCGCACGTAGCCGCTGTGGCCAAGCTTGGAACTAAGAAGCGAGGGAGTGGGACACGTTCTGGTAAGCTTTGGCGCTGTGGCTCGACAGAATTTCACATTTTTGCCAGTTACGTGCATTGAAAAAGGTTGCTTTGCCTGCATGCTTTTCGAGAGTGCATGTATTTTGGCATGATGTAGCCAAATTTTGTGGAGCCATAGCGCAGAGGACAGTCACTTTTGCGAAAATCTAAAAACTGATATAGCTATTATAACGACCAGCTGGAAACCTCTAATTGCAACTTGACGCCTAGCTCTAATAGTTGAAAAGTTAATTAATAAACTTAGCTAACCAGCTGAATACTTAAGACGATTCAGCGGATTTCTGGTGTCCGTCAACACCCATAATACTATGCCGAAAAGGCCATAATTTAACCTCAAAAGACTGATCCTTGCAAAAATACTTGGTCTTGTCTGAAACACCTTGTATGTGCCTAGAGTTACTCCAGGTGACACTTGTCGAACTCTAGTTTTCCCGGTGGCTGTGGATGTCAACGCGAAGCTAAGTGGATTGTAGAGCCATTTGCTGAAATTCCGTGTGGCTAACTGTCTCATTTTCAGTCAGCTGTTAGTGAAATCTGCTCATGGCTTCCATAATCTCATCCTTATGGGATGTGGCTAAGCTTTGGAATGCGAGTAATAGACGATGGAAGAGGAATTTTTTGCGGATTGTTTTTTGTATGGGTGGTGGCTCGCGTTGTTCAACTCCTCTATCGATCTCACACGCTCATCAAGGCGTGTAAGCTCTTGCATTAGTTGGTCTTTAGACTAGCTTCAGTGAATCTGTGTATGAAGGATGTAAGGGATCGTTAGTGTACGCGGCGTCATCGGAACGCGGCTGGGGGCGCTCAAAGCGAAGCGTCTCCTTTCTCGGAACGCGCCCGCTCGCGAATGCGCCGGGAAGTACGGGTGTCCCCCGCCCCGCGGTACTGATTCGCGAACGTGCTGGCACGAATGTATATATGTGTTTGTTTTTATTTTATTTTGTGGTAGAGAGGGTGGTCTACCTTGTAGAAGCCGGAGGGCTGGACATGCCCTTGAAGAGCCAATCATGTTAAGAGTGCAACATGATTGGAAGCTACCAAATGTGGGCCGGGCCTTTAGGGCTTTAAAACCGGGCCCCGGAGCTGGAAGCGGGTTTCTGGGCTAAGGTGAGATGCTATGCATCTTCGGCTACGCCGAGTAGGGGCCTCCCCTAGTGTTAGCCAGTTCCACCTTTTTGTTGTTTTGTGTCTTTGTGCCGTTTAATGTCTCTAGGGCCTTAACTTGTATATGCTGTAAATATCTGTATATAAATCTAAGTTTCCCTTTATCCCTGAGTGTCAACTCATCGCGTGACCGTCTCTGACGGGGCACCCCTGGTGCGAAGATCAAGCTTCAGTCTTCGAGATAAACCAACCGTCTCTGGCGGGGCACCCCTGGTGCGATGAAGAAAAAGAACCTGAACTTTACTAAGGGTTTGAGCGGCGTGAGATGGTGAGGACGGTTTGGACGTGAGTGCGCGAAAGGGTTGTGAGATGAAGTGTGCTGGGATACGCAAAATATTAAGCTGCCCAACTCACCTTCTGTGACGTGGTCGGTGTTGACTTCAACCTGGAGTTCCGAGGTCTTCTCCAAGAGATTGAAATAGACGTGGAGTGCATTTGGCTTAGGCGGTTCATGGTGCTGTTACAGTGCACATTTGGTAGCACAGGCTTGGTCGGCTGGGGCTTCTCATTATTCTATGCCCACGGATTTTGATAATCACTTAGGGCTGCCGCCTATCCGTTATCAGTCCACTTGGCACAGAATCGGTGCAGAGATCGATACGGGAAGGAACGTTGTGTGGTGATGCGGCACAATCTCATACTGCCTTTTACGTTACCGTCCCCTCAGTTGATTTATTTATGCGTACCTCATGTTGCTCTACTTGTTGTTGCTCTGATATTCAGAGAGAAGTAACGCTTAATGATGGTCGTTTGTGCTTTTCGTATATCTTCGTCATTTATTCTGGTGCCAGCTTCAAGAAAAGAATCACCACTAGTTGAGAGAGTTTTTCACTCTCGTTGAAGTTGAGCTGACGTGCTGCTGACGTGGCTGGCGGCTGTTTATTTGCTCGTCGCCCTCGCCTGAACCATACTGCAGTTTTTGCATGGCATCACTTAACGGCGGTCTTCTACCGACGTTATCGCTTGTCACCAGCAGGCGACACCTATGTGCTGGTACGAACTGGGATTCCCATCACTAGGCAAACGTTTTTTGCACCTCCTCCTCCTGCTGCCTTCTGTAGCTTTTCTTTCATTTCTGATTCGCCTCCTTTCTTTAGCCAGACATTTACATCATCTGCGTAGAGGCTGATGTTTAAGCCTTCTATCTCTCTAAGCTTGCGGGGAAGGTCCCTCATTACCAGATTAAAGAGAAATCGGGAGAGGACAGCCCCTTGTGGGGTTCCTCTACATCCCATGGTGAACTCATCGGATGTGATGCCCTGAAAGGTAATGATAGCAGTCCTGTCCCTTAGGAACGATCGGATGTAGTTGTAGGTGTTTTTTCCTACAGCTATCTCATTTAGCCCATCAAGGATGGCGTCATGGCTGACATTGTCAAAGGCTTTCTTAACATCTATACCTAAGATCGCCTTCAGTTTGCCGAGGTCCAGCTGATCTACTATATATCCATAGAGTCTTAGCATTGTATCTTGGGTGGTGAGCCCAGGCCTAAATCCGACCATTTCATCTGGCCAAAGGCCGTTATCCTCCATGTATTTGGTCAGTCTGATTAGGATGACCTTCTCAAGCAGTTTCCCTACACATGATGTTAGTGAGATCGGCCTGAGGTTGTCCAAACTAGGAGGTTTGCCCTGCTTGTGTATAAGCGTGATCTTGGCCTTCTTCCACTCTACGGGGACAGCGCCTGCTTTCCACACTTGGTTGAGATACCTAGTGAGGCTATTTGTTGATTCTTCATCCAGATTTCTCAACATTCTGTTAGCTACTCTGTCGAGCCCCGGGGCTGACATTCGTTTTAGCTTCAGCAGTTGCATCCTGACCTCGGCTCTTAATATGGGGGCATACAACTCCTCATTTGGTCGTCCCTTATAGTCGTCATATTGAGCGGCCCCATGGGGAGCAATATACAGTGACTTGAGCGTGTCAATAAGTTTCTCATCTGTGCCATTAAACTTATACCTAGCTTTTATTTGCTCAGTTCTCATAGCCGTCTTAGATTTAGTTGCGTCTATAAGAAATTTGAGCAACTGCCATGTACTGGATTTTCTCATACTTTTCTCCATTTCCTCGCATCTATTATCCCATCTCTGAGATTCCAACTGTCGAGCATACTTTACTAATTCTGTATTGTGTCTAGCTATTTCCCTCCTTAGGTTTCTGTTCCACCTTTGGCGCTTCAGCTGGTTATTTAGCTGTTCCTTCCTTTTGTACATGCTGAAGAGCCTGCTGTCCATTCTATCTTGGGAGTCATCTACCTGAACCTCCTCAATTGCTCTTTCTACATGCTCAAGCAGCGTTGCCGTCCAGTTCTGGATACAGCTTATGTCGCTATGCTCCTGTTGTTCTCTGATTGCTCTGAATTTATACCAATCCGTAATATTCTCCTGCCTGTAGGTTGTAGGTTTCACGCTGACTTTTCTGCTGAGCTCGAGCTCCAGCAGAAAGTGATCGCTACCCAAATCTTCCAGTCGGTTCCGCCATTTCACAATACCAGCGTTCCTACATAGCGTAAGGTCGGGAGATGTGTCCGCTGTGACGCTGTTACCAGTCCTCGTGGGACAGGAGATGTCATTGGCCATGTAGAAATTGGCTGCTACTATATCATCCAGTAGGGCTTGACCCTTGGCGTTGTTGCTTACGTAACCCCATTCCTGGTGCCTGGCGTTGAAATCGCCCATTATGATCAGGGGATTTTTCCTGCGAGTTTAACTGCCCTTCTGAATATGGGGCCAAATTTTACTTTCATCTTTTTTGGTGGGCTGTAAATATTTAGAAGGAATATGCTACCCCTATTCTTTTTTCCAGTTAAAATTTCTACGCATACTGTCTCCATCTCCTGGTTTCCAATGTCGTGTTGGATTACCGCGATGTTGCTTTTAACATACGTTACTACCTTGGTGTCGTTGCCATCCTTAGCAGCGTACCCCTTATATCCCGATATATTCCAGTTCCCTCCCGTCTCCTGCATTGCAATTGCTAAAGGCGGGTAGTCCTGGCTGAGGATGTACTGTTGCAATAGCGATCGTTTCCTGGCAAGATGGCGGCAGTTCCATTGCCATATTTTCGACGTGCTATTGGCCATGAATTTGGATGGTAACGTTACAGGCCTGGCCTATGACTTGGATGTGCCTCGTCAGCTGTTCGAGTTGTCTGCACACTACCGACTCGAGGTTCTCTAGTCTAGCGCCGAGGATGGCCCCGTGCTGTTTGAGCTCTTCGAATGACTTCTTCATTTTTTCATTTTCCTTTGCTACTATCCTTTTAATTTGGCTCTCAATTGTTATCGTTTCATCCTGCTTTCGTTTGGCATGCCTGACTTGGTCTACGCTCATCTCTTCAGAGATATTTTCAGCAGAGTCGCTGAGTTCACCTGCTTTGCGGATTGCCATCGGGGTGGCTTGTCTGAGTAGCGGTTGCGGCTTTTTCAACTACTTAAACTGCTGCGCAAGTTCATGAATTGCCTCGGAAATTTTATCTATTTTCTCATTTAGTAGCCGTATGGCATTAACGAGCATGCGAAATGCGTGGGTCTCAGCTGCTCTCCGCAAAAGTCGGAGCTATTTGTAGCAATGAGCAAGCGCAGTCAAAGGATACCGGCAATCGAGGTTACACTTGAAAATATAACGATACCAACTGTCGAGGAAATAAGAATCATAGGCATGTATATTAACAGAAAAGGGAAAAACAAAAGTACGCTGGACAAGCTCAAAGCGCAAGCTGAACTTGTCGTCAGAGCCTTCAGAAAAGTATCTAGAAGGGGGGAAGGACTCTCGGAATCCAGCAAACTAAGACTCACGCAGGCCTTCATCGTTAGCAGGATATGCTACGCAACCCCATTCCTGAAAATAAAGAAAACCGAAGAAAAGGCATTAGACACAATCATCAGAAAATGTGTCAAACGAGCGCTAGGGCTGCCCATTTCCACGTCCAATGATATACTGAAGAAAATGGGCCTGCATAACAATTGGAGAGAACTGACTGAAGCGGTTAGAACATCGCAAATCGAAAGGCTAACATCCACACCCGCAGGAAGGAAATACCAAGAGCTGGCGAAATGGGTAACCGTAGATAGCACAGTGAACACCAGACCAGATCTGGGAAGAGAAATAAGAGAGCATCTTATTATCGCTCCCATACCCAGAAACATGCATCCCATCCACGACAAAGGCAGAAGGAAAAGCAGGGTCGCACAGCTGGCTGCTAAGCTATGCAAGATGCCACTGGGAACCGTGGCCTACACTGATGCCGCGGTAGGCACCCTAGGAGACACCGTCTCCGTAGCGGTCGGGGACACAGGCAGAACGTTAGGCGTTTTAAGACACCTTGACTTAAAACCCCTTGTGGTGGAGGAGGTTGCAATAGCGATCGCTCTAACTCAGCCAGGTACCAAATACGTCGTAAACGACTGCAAAGCCGCAATTAGAAATTACAGCAAGGGACGCATCCACGAAATGGCGGCTAAATATCTAAAAGACTTTATCCCAGCCCACAATATTCTAATCATCTGGACCCCAGCCCACTCGGGTGTGGTTGGAAACGAGGCTGCCCACAGGCTCGCCCGCTCCTCTTTACCCCGGGGAGCCGTGGACACCTCATACGAATTCAGCACTAAAGGAAACCAATACCTTTAATAGCATCACAGACATTCAGAAAAAGAACAAAAGGATCTATCCTCCTCCGGATAGATCGCTTAGCTCGGCTGAGGCCTATGACTGGAGAAGACTCCAAGCTAGAAACTTCGCATCCCCGCTCTGGAGGAGCTGGACAGGAGGTGACACGAGGGAGGATGCGGAGGTGTGCGAGTTCTGCGGGCATACCGGTACACTCGAACACATACTATGGAGATGCCCCAGTGTCCCAGGATATGGCAGAATTAATAATGCAGAGGAATGGGAGACCATACTCAGAAGTGCCGACCTTAGCATACAACGATACGCTACCCGCCTGGCAGCAGAAGCTGCGCGACTATATCGTTGCTAGTCTTCCAGCTGCGACGCTGCCCCTCCCCGGACGCCTGCGTGCGGACCCGGAGGGGCACGGGTCTTCTTCTGGCGGAAATGAAGTTTCTTCACTCACTCCTCCTCCTGGTGCCGCGAGGAACGTGCGCAAGTTAATGATTACGTTGTGTTCTGGCAAAGTGAGTAAGGAATATTTTTTTAAATATCTATAGGTCAGATTGCATTTAAAGGAGCTACAGCATTTGAAATTTTATTCTTCGTTCAATCTGTACCTGGTCAGCGTGATTTATTTATCAATTATATAATTTACCCGCGCTTTATCGTTTACTGCGTTGCACTGGAAGGGACTTTCTCTGGATTTAAACGGCGTCGTACCATGCCGTGGGCATAAATTCTTGCGGTCACTTCCTGGACAAAACGAAATGATTTGGACAGGAAATGTTTTAAAGCGATAGTGTTATACCACCAGCACTGCATAAAATATGGCGTCACCGTGTCTACGGTGTTGTGAGCGCAAATATCCCCGGAGAAGGAACCCAGTTGGGCGGCCTAGGTTTTGTGACATTGTGGCTTCATCACAAGCTGCCCACTGGATTGTGGTGAAACTGGCTATCGCAGGATGCTGTAAAGCTGCCATCGCGTATTGCGTCTGGGGAGGGCGAACTTCCCGCAAGGTTTCAAAATATAAGGTAGTATTTTTTTTGCTTCCAAGTGAATAGAACTGAGGCGAACGTATAGCTAAAACTAGTGGTGTAATATATATAAGTTGCCACCTAGTTTCTTAATCTCTGTTGAGCTGTCATCACTTAAGCCCCTGCCGCACTGCAGGCATAATTGTGCTCACTTGCATTTCGCCTTGTCAGACTGCAGAAATTGCACCATGAAAGGCACCTGAGGTTCCTGCTGGGCCCCATCTTGATGGAACAACTGATTCACTTCTCGGTACAGTTCAGAGGACCAGCGACTAGCTGACGTCTCAGGGCGGGCCAAAATACCTACACCCAAACTGGTGTCTTTAGTGGGCCTGTACTAAGACATCTACTCACCGATTCTTCTGTAGTCTATCTTGCCACAGAATTGTGAGCGACCTGCCCACCGTGGCAGGTGGCAGTTCAATTAATGATTGGTCGCAAGAGGTTGCTCAGTATGAGCAACCTCAGTCACACAGTCCGGACCGGTAGCAGCACCTGTCTTCGCAGGGCGGTGGCACATCGCTTAACCATTGCACCACTGCGCCAGGAGTGGTTTGAGGACTCCGAGGAACCTATGTATGTAAAGGAGAGGGTCACCAATTTCCCATATAAGAGGCTGGAAAGCGAATGTACTTCTAGATGTGCTGAAAAATATGTGCGACATACCACATGTATGCACCGTTATCTAGTATGCACTTGTATGCATCATTACCATTAAAGAAGTTCCCCAGCATGGGTCATCGTGCACGAAGTACATGTGTCCAAGATTATGTGCCTGCCAATACCCTGCCAATACCTGTAGCCGGCAGGCGCCCGACTACAATCGGGCGGGACGTTCCCTGACTCGTTTGTACCGACAACCCGCAGGAAAGAATTCACTAAATTTGAAATCGCAACGACAACACTAGAGTCAATCACAGATGTCTGCGATGACACCTACTGCGTAGTTTGTCAACAAACAAGCAATAATCCACAGCCCCGCGCTCCGCTTGCTGAGAAATGAGCATGAAATTTTTCACTCGGATGTGGGGCTTAAACAACTTCGTTAGAGCACGATTGCTCGGCGCATGCCTTTCGAGGATCCCTCGAAGCTCTCGTTTGCCCTTGTTGCGTTGCAAGAAACTGCTGGCCTGTGGCCCCTCGAGCTCCAGAGGCTTTGTGCCGCGAGCGTTGCGACCTTTACTCGGCGTCGCAGGGTGCCGGCCTCGTCGCGGACGCGGGGCTCATGTTCTGCGTTCGAAAAGGCGAACGTCCAAGGACGCTGCCTTCCGAGAACGCGCGGCTTGGGCGCGTGGACACAGCGTTCGAGAGCGCGACCGTCAGCGTACAGGAACGCTTCCTTCCGAGAACGCGCAGCTTGATCACGTGGGCACGGCGTTCGAGGGTGCGTCTGTGAACACGCACGAGAGTCGTCCTCCAGCAGCGGAAGAGAGCAGCTGCTCGGGGAGCCAGCCTGTACCTTGCAAGGGCCTGGGGCCCTCTTACCTTTTGGGTCACATTTTCTCCTGGGGCCCTCTTACCTTTTGGGTCACACTTTCTTAATAAAGACCCATTTCCCAGCCTTCACCGAGTCCACAGCCCGTACCTCGCAACACCCTCCAGGACACGAAAAAACGTACCGAAAGTAATACGCTCGCATTGTCGTCGCCGATGTGTACCTGCGTGAACGCGATGAGCAGGGTGTTCTACAGTCTGCAGCTGCCATCGATAATTTTACGCAGTTCCTTTCGTATCCATGCAGCCTACTTCTACCGTACGCGCTCGTTGCAACGAGGCGCAGCTCCTCGCCATGTTGCGTAGAGCGCCCTTCTAAATAAAAGTGGAGGGAGGGAGGGAGGTTGGCGAGGTGGCTTGTACTTGCCTCCTGCCGCCGTGCCCACTGATTGCTGACATTAGGTTTTCTGTTTACGGCGGCGTTTCCAATCTTTAGAAATAGCGTGTCTGATTGGTAGGATTGCAGACTTCAGCGAACTGGCGTCGGGCCAGTTCGTTTGTCGCAGGCGCTTTGAAAGTGGAAGCGTTTCGGGACTTTGCGGTTTCTTCAGAAGCGCAGCCTCCTTTCCGCATTGAAAAGCGAAACGTCTGCTGTGTTCCTAAGGAATACTTACTTTTGTTATCAGCTTACACTGCTCTCACGTTCCTCAGCCTTTATTTCGGCATATTGCCTTGTGCAAGGTCATTTTTTATTTTTAGTTGGCGCTTTGTCTAGTTTCTCAAAATTTTTTTATTTTTCCAGAAGATTTTGAACATGCATTCCTGCACGAAAAACGGCCTCCTTCTTCCCTAATTTCTTTTACTTCTTTGTGGCTTTTGGGCATGCACAACCACAATGCCATATCTGCCGAACCGGCCATCGGGTGTCTCTACGCTTAATTCTTGCAGCAAGGCGTGGCTGTCCCTCCTGAGTGCTTCGCGCTTTTCCTCTGGCACCTGGGCGTCAATCTTGAAGAATTTCATGTAGAAACCTGCGAACGGAAACAGACAGCATTCCTCGTAATGCTCCACAAAATAAATCTTCTATTTATCAGCAACATTTATTCCTGTGTCCTTTCGATTATAAGGTGAAATGGGCGCCGGACATAAAATAATAGTAAACGCATCATTAAGAGATATCGCCACATTTCTTCCATTCTTGCACGTCGATATCTAAGATTTTCACTGTTTTGTTAGCGTAGCTACAAAAAACGGTTACCTATATACATTGTTATCAACAACATTCCCCTGATATCAAATCATGCAGCTGTTTTCATGAGTCGACCGACTAAAATGCCACTTATTTTGCCCCAGGTATCTGTGCTCTTTGCACACGCTTAGTTCACGCACCATACAGGTATTTTTTTATAGACTGATCCTTAAACGTGGCTCTTCTGCACGGCTGTGGTGGCTTAGAATATTTAGGGCTGTTAGTATGCGCAGTAATTTAAAGGCAGACTTTTCTTATTCCCCATAATCGCAATCAACTTTGTACTACAGTGTCCGTAATTCCAAGACAAGCAAAAGCGCAACCTCTACTCGAGTGGTAGTGCTGAGTTTCACTAAATTCATTACTGCAATCACGAATTTCACCCCAACAACTATCAATAGTTGATATTGTTCTGGCATAGCTGTAAACCAGAGAGAGTTATTTAGTATCACACAATAATGAATTAATCATCTTGCATGAACCTCCAAATTTCTCCATAAGAAAGCAGCCGCAGTGCAGGATGACCCTATTTCGCGTCTCCTTAGAGAAATAGGCTCGCAGCCAAGCTATAATTTGCCTGTAGCGTATATAACAGAAAGCATTTTGTAGCGAGAGCTACATTACCCGCAGGCTCGGCGTTTCGCTGTGGGCCTTCGGCGCCACTTGTGCGCATGCGCGAGGAGCCCAGTGACGTCACAGCCGCGCAGCTGGTGCGCCGCCCGCCGCGTCGCGCATGCGCGACACGCAGCTGGCGCGCCGTGCTCTACTGCACATGCGCGGTAAGGAGAGGAGGAGGGTCGCGGTGTATAAATGATGATGCGGTGGTGGAAAAACACACTGTCATGGCGGCCAAGGAGAGCGAGGCCGACGCTGTGCGGCGTAGGAGAGGGGAGAAACTCGAGTCGTCGGACCCCGAGGTTGTAGCACGGCACTTAGCCGTCCTGGCAAGGAAGAACGAGCGGCGCAGGGCCCAGGGAGGTGCAGAGACACCGGAGCAGAAAGAAGAGCGCATCGCCAAGCGCAGACGCCAGGACGTGGGGCGGAATCAGCGGCGCGCCCTGGCCCTACTGGAAGACCGGGGCGAGAAGAAGAGGACGTCAGTAGAAGAAGAGGACGTGAATGGACGGCGCTTGACCGACCACGTGATCAGACTGACTGAAAATTTCAATGCCACACGCGCGTTTGAAGCGGACTTCCCTCGCTACGTATATTCTGGCATGGCTGAGTTAAGCCACGGCCAATTTTTCAAATGATAACCTCCGTTAGACCCTTCAATCTTTCCTGTTTTAATGGCCAGGCTGGACGAAACTTAGACTCGAAAGATCTCCGACCGCGATAAGCCGTGAGTTCAGAAAGTTTTAATTGCAAACTTAATGCATTTATTATCGAATGCTAAGCTCAAAAATTCCCATTTGTAATCAAGGATTAGGCCCTAGGAATTCAGCACGTCTGCCGTCAGCACACGGTTACTGCCTTACCGCACTTAATATCAGCTGGCGTCGGATCAGTGGAGCCGTAAAGAGGATGTCGATTGGTAAAATGACACTGCTAATATCATGCCGTTATTTTTCACACGGTCTTTCTTCGCCGGTGCACATCTCAAGCTATGAGGCAGGAAGCAATGTGGGCTTCTTTGAATTCAAACACTTCAGTTAAGTTCATCTGTAATCACTTGACAACGTGTCTAGGTGTTTCACATCGGTGACACGCGCAAACGTGGTGACTGCTCACGGAAAAAGCAAAGAAAAATAGCACTAATATGTCTACATTGCAAACGGAGGAAAATTCAGGCTGCTAATTGGCGAAGTTGTTACTAATTTATTGTTAAACAGCGCGGAAAGACAGTACAGACGACCAGCTAATGAGGTTTTATAAGCCTTCCACATTCAGAGCAGCATAGACGGTTGCATAAGTGATCCATCGATAACTATTAATGATAAAGTGATCACCTATTTATCCGGCAAAGATCTTTGACGCATGCTTGCAGCAGAGCGAGATGAAGTTTTTCACTGTTATGTATGATGAGTAGCATAGTTTTATTCTTTTGTGTTTAGCAATTTTTTCCTGAAAATGAAAGCTACAAGGGCCGTTTCTACGATTAAATAATCAGTTAAGAGTCAGCGCAAAAGTTGCGTGTTTTTTTCTTCGTCTGTCTTGTCTTCCCGCACTGTTTAACAATAAAACGGGGATAAAAACAGGCCGACCACAAGTATCTGTTCCGCATTTCTAGCTTTTTTTTCTGCATGAGCGGCATAGCCCTCTTGCGGCGAAAATTCGTATTCTGCGCGTGTACATGTGCGTCTGTATGAGTGTGCGTGCGTGTGTGCGCGCGTGAACCCCAACCCTTGCTACCCTAGCGGATTCTAGTAGATCGGGGCACCCTCAGGACCCGAAAGCTGGCTTCTCTTGAGCCCCTTGCGGCGATTGCACCTGAGGATACCCACAAATAAAAATGCATTGCCACCTACGAACCTCACCAACCAAACCCCCACCGGATGCTCCGGAAGCAGCGGTGCGAAAAAGTGGCGGCGAATTGAGCTTGAAAGACTCAGTGGGAAGGCGGTGGAGGCAAAAGCGAAATTTAAAACCGATACTACTGACGCCGATTTGTCGCATCCAGTTGTATGATCGCCCCTTGCCATTTTTCACTTATATAGCTTATACTAAAGTAAACTGTTCCTTCTTTCTTACTTTTACATAGATGACACCTCGAAAAGAAGTGATGTGTAGTACTAACAGCCTAAGCCACTTTCTTGGATGATACAGCCGCAGCATCGCATCTCAGGGTCAGCCCTTCGAACACTGAATAAAAAACTTCGACCAGTACTTACTGAGGTAGGCGTCAGCGTTGCTCACGTCGCGCAGATTGTGGCCTACGTAGCAGCCCACAAAGTCCAGACCAGCTGCCGTCACGGCTTTCCTCTCTGCGGCGACCACGTTCTCTGTCGGCGTGGAGTCGTCAAAAGACAGGCGATCCGAATACAGCTTTCTTGGATCCTGGCAAGAAAGCTTCATTCATGGTGGGTTCTAGCAGTTAGTTCCGAAGGTTGCTTGTATGTGCCACCAAACGCGCAACCATAACTAAAGCGTCAAGAGTTTTACAAAAAGCAAAACAGCTTTTGCTGCTTTAATACTGGTTTAATAGCATTTATATGCCTTTTTATCACTTTGTGTCGCGATACCCCTCGTAAACGAAACCCAACCATAAAATGGTTGGGCTTGGTTTATGAGGATTTAACATCCCAAAGTGATTTAGGCTATGAGGAGGCCGTAGTGAAGGGCTCTGGTAATTCTGACCATCTGTGGTTTTTTAACGTGCACTGACATCGCACAGTACGGCCGCCGCGGTGGCTCAGCGGTTATGGTGCTCGGCTGCTGACCCAAAAGACGCGAGTTCGATCCCGGCCGCGGCGGCTAGAATTTCTTTGGAGGAGAAATTCTAGAGGCCTGTGTACTGTGCGATGTCAGTGCACGTTAAAGAACCCCAGGGGGTCGAAATTTCCGGAGCCCTCCACTGCGGCGTCTCTCATAGCCTTAGTCGCTTTGGGACGTTAAACCCCATAAACCAAACCAAACATCGCACAGTACACGGACTTCTAGAATTCCGCCTCGCCTCCACCGAAATTCGACCGCCGCGACCGTTTTACGATAAAATGAGCTTCAGGGCAATAAGTTATGATAATTTTTTTAACACTTTTGTCTTTATTTTTCATCTGCGGAGAACAAAGTGTGCTTTTTTCACTAATTGAAAAGTATTCCAGTTCTCTGAGTATAACTACCTCCTGTAATGTTTCAGTTGCGGGTCTGAGAGCCCGTCAAATGTAAACAATACGTAGGCTTAATCAGGAGGCATTAAAGCTCATTTTCCCCTATTCTATTCTATCACTTATTCCATGCTGAAATAAAGTTACATTTGTAGTTTATTATTATAAACATGTACGAAATTTTTTACAATCTCTGAAAATACTTGGAATACGTAATCATAAAACCGCCGCATGGACGAAATGAACAGCCTAAGGATTGCAGTATTATTTTGTGTTTCGAAAATGCAGATGACACAAGAAATCGAAAAAAAAATAAATTGAACCTAGTACTGGTGTTAAAATTATTTCAGCATGGCAATGTTGGAAGGCATGCTACCAAACTCAATATTTTGTGAAATATTTTTAGAGGCGTTCCCTTGTTTAAAAAGAAAAAGCGTCGTATTGGTAAGGTTAGGGATAATGAATCTGCATGAAACGAACAAATAATCGCTACTCAGAGCACACCCTGAAAAAAGTTGTAAATTTACCGCCCACCAAGCGCTTCCATAATCAAACTCTAATCTATAATGAAAGATATGTTTTTCCCAGTTGCGACTAGTCATTCTGGTTGAATTATTAGCGGAGATTTTAACATTGATTTGTTGAAAGATAAGAAATGTGACTCTCTTGCTGTTACGGCGTTTTAATCTGATAAATGTTATAGCTGAGCAAACTCGAGTAACTAATCAATCCGCCTCTCTGATTGACCACTTGCTCTGCAACAAAGACATAAATGTGCTTGCTGGTGTCTGCAACATTGCCATTTCAGATCACAATCTTACTTTTGTGCTTAATTCCCGTGACTCTTTGCGCTGTCACTCCACCCAGTCTCGAGAACGCGTAACTCGAGCTTATTACACTCACGTGCGATCCTGGCTTCAGGGAACAGATTTCGAAGGCGTGTCCGATAGCGACATAAATATTGAAAGCAGAATCTGGCGGTTAATATCACTGACGTCATAGATAAATTCACTCGCACATATACTAGACGTAATTACGACCGTGGTATGTGCCCTTAGATCACCAAAGCTATATTTGAAGTCTTGAAATGAAGAATTCTTTCTGCCAAAATGGGCAAAACAATCAGGCTAATAATTAAT
The DNA here is from genome assembly GCF_055824585.1 of Amblyomma mixtum. Taxonomy (NCBI): domain Eukaryota; kingdom Metazoa; phylum Arthropoda; class Arachnida; order Ixodida; family Ixodidae; genus Amblyomma; species Amblyomma mixtum. The sequence continues at coordinate 104,124,528 of NC_143013.1, forward strand.
CCCGCGAGGAGTTTCTGTGCTATCAAAATTACTGTCAACTCAAAGCAGCAATACTAAGTCACTGTAATTAAATATCAGCAAGATAATTCCAAAAAGATATGGGGAATCGTAAGAGGTGTTTGATTAAAGAAAAAGAAATCTACTTGTTCTCGAGGTTATCACTGAGGAAGTCGCTAATATTTTCAATAATCATTTCGTTGATTCCATAAACTTGGTGAATGTAGTCCTTTCAATAAAACCTTGGTTAGGACCACCTACAGTAACAAATAATACCTTTGCTTTCTGGAAGATAACGGAACAACTGAGGTCGGTAATGAAAGCTCTGCAAGAAGTCCAAGCTTTCGGTTAGGACGGAATACCAGCGAAGGTATTAAAAGACAGTGTTGACACTCTTTGAGTCCCCTTGTGCAACATATTTAACCACACAATAATTAGTTGCTAGTCTCCCACAGATTTGAAGATCACGTAAGTTGTGCCTGCCTGCAATACTGGTGATCCCAATGACCCCATAGGCAGAGACAAATATGTGCGCTTAGTGTAATACATTCAATTTTCGAAAAATCAGTAGTGCTACAATTTGATAAGTTTGTTCTTGATAATAATGTAAATTGTACTGAGCAGCATAGCTATCTTTTAGCTAAATGACCTACTGCCGAAATAACACTTTCGCCGCGAATTAACTCTGCTCTTCGCATAAATCACTTTGAAATAGTGACATTCTTCGGCGTAAGAACCCGTTTGAATGCGCCTGTACCTCTGACATGTTGAAAAAATGAGAAGCATGCGGCTATATCAGTAGTTCTCTCCAGTTAATCGCCAGTTACGTGTTCCACAGAAAACAGAAAGTGGTACTGAAAAACACGCATTTCCCATTCCTACCCACAACTTTCGGGGTTCCGCAAAGATATGTATTGGGTCTGGTTTTCTGATCTCCCGCAATCGTTCTATTTTCAGAGGTCTTAATATATGCGGAGGACACTCCTCTTTTGTTCTGAGCAGAATTGCTCTCAGTCCTATAAGACATGATAACAACTAAACTGCATAATATTTCCACTTTGTTTTCTGAAAATAAACTAAGAATAAATTCGGTAAAATTAAATATATACTATTTCACTCTAGCAGAAGAAATACTGACAATGATGCGCTCTATATATCATTAAAACAACCATAGGATTCAGGAGGTGTCTTTTTACAAATGCCTTGGCGTCATCTTTGACCAATACCTACATTGATAAGAGCACATCGAAAAGGTATGTAAAAAGATAGCTTTCAGCTGGTATGTGCTTATTAAGGCAAACAAGTATTTTCCCTACAATGCACTCCATTCCTAGCATTTTTCGTTATTTCACTGTCACATTAGCTAATGCTGCGAATCGTGGGCCCAAGGATAAAAAACCCATTTCCTTCCTATAGAAGGACTGCAGAAAAGACATTGCGGGTAATAGGCTATTCTTCTTCAAATAATGCCTACACTAGTCTATATGAGGAGCATCGCGTACTTTCCTTTCAATCAATGTTTAATTACACAGTATTTGCATTGGCAAATAATAATATTACTACCAATACTGCTATAGCACTAAGTTTTTTCTTGTTTCGATATCCTAACATAAGACATGCATTCAAACAACATTTCAATTTGCCTCTCTATCGCAATACATGCGGGAAGCGCTTTGTTGAATTTTACGTCGCAAAAATCTGAATCACAGTGCCTATTAATGTGAAGCTTGCAAATAACTTCAAGCTCTACTCTAAACTTTTCTCTGCTAGCAACCAGGAAGGGCTCTTACCCCTCACATTTTATCGTTTGTTGACCTTTGTGAACTTTCCTTTCCTGTTCGTTATCATTCGGTAGTTCATTTTGTTCTGTTTTTAATCGTTGTGCTATAAATTGTTGCTTCAAGTCCCTGCTGCTTAATGTTCCGAGCCTTTTTTATTCATGTTTGTTTCTTTTTCCTTTCTTATTTTTTTTCTCATTATGGGTGCGTGGTGCATTTTATTTCATTTTGCGCTGGAGCCTTTCACTAGCCACACGGTGTCAGTTCAAATATTTTTTTACGTACTCTCAAGTACGTTCGATAATAAAGAATTCTTTGACTTTGAATGCACACGATTCTATACAAAGTACTTTAAGGGTTTAGGTTTAGGTTTATGGGGTTTAACATCCCAAAGCGACTCAGGCTATGAGAGACGCCGTAGTGAAGGGCTCCGAAAATTCCGACCGCCTGGGGTTCTTTAACCCCAAGTGGTCGAAAGCTTTCCTTAGTTCGCTTACAAAGACAACCAAGGTAGAGGCAGTATCACTGAGTAAATTTTTGCTCGGCGGCTTTCAGGCTTCTAGCCGAAGTGCCGCTTTTCGCCTTTTAACAAGACGTCCGAAAGGCGTCACTCACAGGAACGTACGCCTTCGACTCGTCCATGCAACTGAGTCGGTACCACAGCTTCGAGATGAGCGTGTCGGTATAGCACACAACCGCGCTTTCACCGCCCTCTGTGAGCATCCGGTAGACGTTGTGCTAAGCGCGCTCCAGGTCCCGGACGCAGTGGAAGGCCATGAATGAGTAGACACGGTCGAACGGCCCGTACTTGCCGAGGAGCGCCTGGGGGTCGCCTGTCTCGATGTCGAGAAGCTCGTAGGCAATGCGAGGGTCACTGTGGTGTTTTCGGGCGTAGTCAGTCATGGCCGCCAACCGATCTATGGCCACAAGCCTATGGCAGGGCTGGACGTGTTCCATGAGAGCCTGTTTTGTGAAGCTCCCCACACCACAGCCTACGTCCAAGTACTGACTACGTTCGCTGCCAGACCGCCGGAACTATATGTGGCTGAGGGCAGCCAGGTTCGCCCGGAAACCACGCTCCTTGGTGCGATCCAGCATATCAGGCTGGATGTAGCATTCCGGAATCGTCACTTGGGACTTCTTTACATGGAATGTGTCCTGGTGTGCCATGCCTTTCTCTGAAACTTTCTGCTCCTGTGCCAAAAGCCACAAATTCATGCGTTAGTTTGGCAAAAAATTAGGTATCCTTTCCTCTGTATGTTTTTTTTAACTGTGAGTTTTTTGCGTTCTAACTCCACTCATTTCACTTACCGACACAGTTAAACCTTGCTTCATGGTAGTTGCAGGGTGCCTACAAAAGAAAAAATAAGGAAATCTGATACTTCGTTACAGTCAGGTAAGATGCCTGTGCCAGAAAATATTTGCGCCAAGATAGAAGCCAGCACCACAAATTATCTATCGAGAGTTCCAATTTCTCAACATCGGTGTGAACATCACCGGCAGGGATGCGTTCTAGATTTCAATGACATTAGGAAAGAAGGAATACCGAAAAACATCAACACGAGCGCCACAAAGCCTTAATGCTCTGCTCTTGTTAATTTTCGCGCTCAGTGTTTCAAGTTGCTTAACGTATATGTCAATTTCTATTTTCATTGCCCTTGAAGCATCTGAAAACTAAAGGGCTAGTTTGTTTTTTTCCACCTGCTTTTCAGTAATTAGAGCACACATGAATATCGCATTGTCGTTACTCAGTACATCTTTCTATACCTTGAATAAATGAAATGAACAGCTAATCTTTGATTTCTCTCTTATTTTACTTTCAAACCTATTTTTGGGGACTGCACATAACACAAAATTACTCTAAGGGTGGACGTGTGAATGTCTGGTATCTTGCATATATCGCATTTCGGATCTCTCACAACATTGTGTCTTTCGTAGCATCTTCCGAACTTTTCCTGAGAAAGTTGAATTTTTAAGTTGTCTAGAACAAATTATCTATACGTTTGTGCCAGAGTAAATTGTTTGTTATTTTTAATCCTTAACAGCTAGAAGTGTCCACATTTCTTAAGTTTTCGCTTCCAATGGCTTAGGAAACAGGCAGCAAACTCTTTTTTTAGTAACATGCATAGAAGTCGACTTAGTATGATCCATTTCCATGCCCCATTTTTTGCACCAAAGGTGCAAGGAATACAAGACACTACTTATCTTGATTTTTTCGTCAGCTTGTGTTATTCGATAATAAATTAATCTATCATAAGCAAAAAAGCTTCAGTTCCACACGAAACTCTACCACCGCGGTGTTGTGAGTAGCTTACACTAATTACAGTAACGGAACTAAAATAGAACCTTGCGGAATGCCACAAAACTTTTCTAAGAGGAAAAGCACTTATCTACACGCCCATGTATTAGTGCATAGCCAGTCATGCATAGATTTTGAGCTGCTATGCACTAATTGTTCCCAAGCATGATTTCACCTGAAGGTTGCGTACTTTCAATCTGCCTTCTCTTTCCTCTCCCAGTGTGCAGTACATTAATGAAATTATGATATCCATCGATATACAAGGTGTGTCCAGAAAGTAATCCAATTTTAGCCGCAGAAAAAAATTTATTTCATATCGTTGTTCAAGGTTTAAAATTCTTCGAAGTAGTCCCCTTTGGCATATACAGATTTCTGCCAGTGTCTCTGCCATGCACTGTATCAATTCAGGAAGACGTCGACAATAACCTCTTTTAGAGCCTTTGTCACGGCGGCTTGGATCGCTTTGATGTTGCCAAAACGGACTGCATTCAGGGCGCTCTTGATTCAAGGGAACGAAATCTGCCGTAGCCAGGTCAGGACTATAGGGGGCTGGGGCAGCTTCGCCAAGTTGTGCTTGGCCAGGAACTCCCGTACGCGCAGAGAAGTGCGGTTGGAAGCGTTGTCGTGGTGCAACTGCACGTTATTGGCCATCTCCTTTCGCGCTTGAAGGACACTTCTCGAGCACATACACGCCTTTACGATGTCGTGAACGGTGGTTTTTGCAATACTGAGAGCCTCTGCTACCATCCGCACTCATTCGACGGTCGATGTTCAAAAGACCACGAACACGAGGCACATTTTTGTCCCATTTGTCTCGTTGATGGGCGTCCAGAGCGGGATTCATCATCGACGTCTTCCCGGCCAGCCTAAACGCCTTCAGCCACTTTGAAACTTGGGAATATGACAAAACAGAACTCCAGTAGGTTTTTCAAACCATATGGTAGGTGTCGGCAAGACTGTTGCCGAGTTTAGCACAGAATTTCACCGCGTACCTCTGTTCGCGTGCGGATGCCGTCGCATGTCGTGACACAAGCACTATAAGTAGGCACACAGAAGCAGCGATCCTGACGCTCCCACAGGATGGAGCAGGCTGCGCTAGGCGGTCATGAAAAGCTGAATGTCGCCCCCTCCTAACCCATACATTTCGAGTGCGGTAAGACCGATAGCAGTGGCAGAAAAAAAAAATAATTGCATTACTTTCCGGACACACCTTGTATAGTCAGGAATGAATCAAAAGCAGAACACTTTCCCAAACCACAATTTATCGTAGAAATTAACCCACTTTTTTTCTTAGCAGCACGACAAGAGTATGCTTCAGCACTGCTCTAGAACCTTGCCGCAAAAGTCTCAATATAGGAGAAGCCAAAGCGAAAGTTGGCACTTACCAGCCACAAATTGTTTCATGCATACACTTCGGGACAGTGCTCAGAACTAGGCGAAGGATACCAATACAGTGAGCGGCTTTTACGCAAACACTCTACAAACAGCTGCATTGCCCCGCAGCCCTCGGCGATCAAGCTAAAAAAAAAAAGGCTCCCGGCTGCAGCTTCAAATCAGACATTTATTTGCCTTGAAAGTGGAAGGTTATCGCCCTTCGGGGGAAAAAAAAAACACCAGTGGAAGGCTGGATCAGAAAAAACAAAGAGCTTACCTTCCCATGCGCTTGCGCATGGGAAGGCAAACTAAAACTGCAACAAAGGGGGAAGGCCGGATAAGAGTGCGGAGGGGGGGGGGGGGGATAAAGCTCATTAAACGTCAACATAAAAGCAGGATGCACTTAAATGTTTTCTTTTATGGTTCCTTTTGTTTAAGAAAAAGCCGTCCATCTAAACGACCTGCTGCCTCAGGCGAATTGCAGTTAAAAACAGACGATGTTTTGAGCGAACTGTCCCTGGATTACCAAAAATAACGCCGGCTCTCTATGAGGTGCGAGCAGAACTGTGCTGCACAAAAGAACAAAAGAGTCTGTACGCTAGCTGCCTCCCCCCTCTCTCCCAACTTCCGGTTCCTGCGTAGGAGAGCTGCAAACAACAGCGCCGGCAGCTGAACATGATTGCAGGCTATGCTTTGTTGCGCTGCTCTGTTTCCAGATGTGGAGCGGATATCTGCTGATCCTAATTCCCAGCGTAGCGAAACACACTAGGCGTGTGCAGCCACTTGGGTCCCTACATATCTGTAGGCACACGAGCGGAAAAGCGGCAGTGAACTGTACGTAGTTTTTAATGGAATTAACGCGCTACACTAGGAACCTCGTAGACATAAAACGGGATTCACAGGACAAATTTTTGTGGCGCGTAAGTTTCTAGTGAAGCGCGTTATTTCCATAAAAAACGTACAACCAACAACGCCGCATTGGTGCCTTGGTTATATGTAGTTCAGCGCCTTATTTATGTTTTCCCACCACTTAAAACTTTCCTTAGCTAGCTTAAATTTTAGGATTGCATTTGTGTTCTGATTCACAGTTCGTTTCACCCAGGACTGTTAATAATTTTCAAAAATATGTTTTTTGAATTAGAAGGGCGATTTCATCAGCAGCGTACTGTCACTAAGTTTCGGCACCAAAACACACTTAAGACATGTTAACTAGCAGGCTGGTTGACTAATATTGTAATCTAGTAGAGTGCGGTGAGGGGCTAATTGCTACGACATTATGAGAACAAATAATAACTGCGCAAAAAGGACGGTACAAGAAAAAGCGAACCACACGGGACAAACGCATTCTGCGTTTGTCCCGTGTGGTTCTCTTTCTCTTGTTCCGCGGAACTCGCGCCAGCACCCAGGGAATACTCGGCCATACTACAAAACTATAGAGGCAGAAGAATGCGATATCCCCCACCGCACAAATCTCTCAGCAGAGAGGAAGCTGTCACTTGGAGACAATTACAAACAGGCTCTTTCCGAAACCTACATATACTAAACAAAATGCACCCTACGATATACACGAAAAAATGTCCCTGGTGCGACGAAAAACCTACACTATACCACATCACATGCGCCTGCCAAAACATAGACGTGGTCCCCAAAATACAAAACCCGAGTGCGGAGCAGTGGGAGACTGCTGTCCAGCGACCGCTGCGAAGACCAACAAGGTCTGGTACAGCGAGCTCAACGGGCGGCAGTGGCCAGCGGAGCCCTGGACTGAGGGCAACCGACCACTGATTAGAGGCGGACGACTTCGACAGAGAAGGCTCCTGGGGGTAGAACCAAGACGTCTCTGAAGATGCCCCCAAACCGCAGGAAATACCATTAGTGTAAATAAAGTTTTCCCTTCCTTCCTTCTTGTTCCGTCCTTTTTGCATAGTTATTATTTGTTCTCATAATGACTAATATTGATCAGCAAAATTCTAAGTATTACAGATAGCTTCCTCATTTATTTAGCGACTTGTAGCTCATCATAAGCTTTATCGATATCAGTTTTTATGATTTCGAAACTGCTGCTCTCGTTCCTGCTGAAGCGAGTGAAATTTCAGGATGCGCACTGACAAAATCCAAAATACGCGGTCCCTCGCAGCGGGTGAGCTCCCCATGCCTGGACAAACAGCCTTTCTAGCCCACGTTCACTATCTGTCTAACCTCCCCAGCCCCCGAATTTCGTTATACTGAGCAAGCGTACTTCTTTAACAAAGTTCTGCACGTCAACGGGTCTAACTGTCTTTAGCACCCAACCTACCTGAACAGCAGATTGTCAAGTTCACGTTTTCTAACCCACCGCCCTTTAGTAAACACATCACAACCTTCACCCTCTCACCGTGGATTCCTTCTCGGAGCGAAGGGCTCACTTAACACCCGCCAATTATGACCGCTTTGCCCGAACGAAGACAAGTCGTCTTGTTGGAACACTCCCCGCTCAACCCTTGTTCACGCATTTATGGAAACATGATTTTACGATGCCAGAGATAAAAAAAAATTCACCTTGAATGTAATAGAAACTACGCTTCAATTAATCCAACAGCAAAACACGTTCATGAAATCAATGCTACAATAAAAGATTGCTTCACCCGGCCCCAATACATGCTGTCCGCAAAACACGCGCTTAAATCCATGTTGCCGGTCTGAGCCTGCGTGTTACGGACATCAGGGATCAGAGTATGGCTTAAAGAAGGTGGCTAAATAATCTGCCACGTTGATAAAGGAAAGAGGGTGATGGATCAGCCCTTCAAAAATGAATGTAGCTGTACAGGGGCTCGTTTACATCATACCTTTCCATGTGTTTTTTCGTGTGAACAGCGGTAATTTACAACACTATTAACTCATTTAAAATACACAAAAGACCATTCACAGCACTGCAGTTGCTCGCTACTTCATCCTTGCGCTACACCAGTTCTCATAGAGTACATGGACAAGCTCTGCGGGTAGCGCATTCCTTTTTTCCCACTGCCGCCGGGTTTGGAAGCTGTACGGCGGCCGCAGTAAAAGAGCATTCCAACATTTGGCGGGAATTTACATACAGCGGCGGCCTCCCAAAGGCTCTGGGCTCTCGTTTAAATCCTGCATAGATGCACAAGGTGCCACCAGGTAAAAAAATTGATTTACGCTTTTTATTAGCTTCTTTGAAGATACCTCTCAAGTTAGCAGCGCCCAGAAATTCAGTTTGTCAAGGCCATCATGTGGCCGTCATGCGTCATTATTGATATTATCTTTGTTTTCATTTTCGTTTGCTCCCATAACGCTACACACGTATGCATATAGATTTATGTACAGATCAACTCCGATCCGGCGCTTTAGCAAGATGTTGTTACTGAGATGGGGCAGTGGATGGGATTGTATTTTCCAAACATTTGGGGAACCGTGACATAGGCCATAAGCCACATTTCGTTACTTAGGAATCCTTAACATACATATGTAATCGCATTTGCTTTACGGTTACCTGGTATGATGTTATGACATGCCGAATGTCCTCTACAATGAAGCTTAATGTTGAAAACATTCCCCTTTTCTAAGCAGAGAAAATGGCTCCAAAATGAACTTTGGCAGCGCTCGCAAAGGCACGAAACTCTACACGCCAATTTTTCAATACCTTGATGGTCATTCCACCTGTAGTGTTAGAGTAATGTAGTTGTTTATTTGCACAAATTCTTATCCGCTGTATCTTTCACGATGTGTACGATTGTTTCCGCCGATGCTTCTTAAGATACAGTCATGTTAGCAGCAGGCTTCACATGGGGCAAAACACGACATTCTGGTGTTTTGCAGTAGAGCACTGCACAGGCTGGGACATGATGTTTCGGGCCTGGGCCGGGATCGGGTGCGTAAATAGACGGCCCGTTCTCACCGGCTTTTCATTGATTATTGCAGGAAAAGTACTTAGAGCACTCCACCACAGATCCAGAGGAAACAGAGCCACGCTGTTGGGGGAAAAAAAGAGATTACTAAGCGCTTGTTCCCCCCCCCCCCCCTTTTTTTTTCTTGCGCGTGATATTGTTGCAGTTTCATCACGGAAGAAAAATTACAAAGAGTGCAAGTTTTTTTTTGTTCGTGCTGCCCGCAACGTCTCGGAAATAAAACAGTCCCGACGATAATATCTCGCCCCAGAGTTTGTTCAGTAGCTATGAGAAAATGCTCAACATCATCACTTGTAATTGAGTTTAATCAGCGTCGCTCTGAGCTGTATGCCTCAATATAATCTGATGCGCATGGCTGACGAAAATGCAGGATGAGAAGTTCAATGGTAGATTTCAGTTATTGAAGAGCAGAAGAGCAGGAGCTAACGAACGCTTTCCTGGGTTTTTGAGTGCAAGCTTCAGCAGCGGGCGGCACTACTCCGAAGTGTTTTGTGCAGAGTTGTAACGCTTGACACGCAGTTTTTTTTATTGTGCCAGTTCATTTGCTTAATGAACTGCAGATCACCGCCGGCCTCGGCTGTTTCATATACCAGCGAGCACACGCCGTCGGCTCTACCAGAATTCGGATCGTAACTTCTAGGTTTCGTTTTATCGCTTGCTAGTCGGCATCTAAAGTCTCCATAGACGCCGCTAGGGTAGGACTTTCATGTGAATGCTCGACAAGCAGCCGTTTGTTGTAAGGTCGTTTTACAATGTGTTCCTTCAGGTGCCCAAAACACATCTTTATGCTATGAGAATTGCTACTGTCAAAGAGCATACTTCATTGGTTTAGTACACTTCAGGTCATTTTAACACACACATGCAATAAATAGGCTGTAGTGGACCTATAGTCTGTAGTGAATAACGAAGAAAAAGCAGCGCCGAGTTCAGTTTCTCTACAGTGTCTGTCAAATGTTGTCTTGACGCGCATGAACCCAACTTCGTGTGCATCCATCGGAAGGATGAGTAATGTGTGGAGTTCGGAAGCGCGTATTATGACATATTTCCCCTTTTTTGTGCTTATTTTGCGCCTCCAGAAAGGGCGAAATACTTAGAGATGAGCGGTTAGTATTTCTTTAGCGCCGTATCGAGTACGAATAATGTAGCCTAACAACCAATCAAATGCGAATCGAATGATAAAACAATTGAATCGAAAACAAACAATCGAAAGCAGAACAAACTGCTGATCAAGCTTACGCATGTATACATAATCCAGCAACGAGAGCGCGACCCTGTGGCCTTTGGTGCGTTGTGTGCTGTCGTGAAGGGCACACGAAGACTTCGAGGGATCTTCAAAAGCGTGCGATAAGCAGTGCAACTCTATGCCTTTCTTTTAATACTACATCTGAGTGAAAAACCGCACATGCGTATGTGATCAAAACTACGCCCTGCGCTGCGATTGTCACGTTTTTGTTGACTGACTACGCACTAGCATGATCGCAGACAACCCTTGTGATAGATTCTGCTGTGTTCGTTGTGATTTCTGCTTTCATCAATTGCTTCCTGTTGGTTCCAAGCGGGTGGAAATCAGGGTACGTTCCGCCCAACTGTAGTCGGCCGCCTGCCGGCTATAGCTGTGCGCTGATAACGCACGCAGAAACATGACGAACGCGCATGAGCTGGCTTAACGTTTTTCACTCGGAAAACCCTGCCTTGTTTACCGGCGCCTGACGTACGGCGCGTAGAATGAGCAACACTGGCAAACTTGGTGCTTTAATGAGCCAAATGGGAGAACATGGTGCATTCATGTGGTACTTATAAGATAATTTCCAGGCCGTCTAAAAGCATACTCACCTCAGTACTGAGCAGAAAACATAGAATACCACTTGCTTCACCCGATTTAACGGCCGAAGTGAGAACTAAACTGCTACAACTGCTGCGTAGCAAGCACACACAGCGTACAGTCTTTGTCAAAAGTAACCAGGCTGCAGGGTTTGCTTCTAGCTTGTATAGTGGAGCCCTTGTGGCTTTCCTAGAGATCAAAAAGTGTTGGAAGGTAAGAGGACTGCCAGTCCTTACCTCTAACGACCATTTCAGCTTAAGGGATGCTGTAAGGGCTCCACTGTACGAGCTAGAAGCAAACCATGCAGCCTGGTTACTTTTGACAAAGACTGTACATAGCGTTGAGGCAAGGCGGTTCTGAATTTGCCGCATGCAATGGCTCCATGCAGCCTCAGTGCACAAAATGCAAGGCTAAAGATTCAGGGTTCGTGTTTGCGACTAAAGTTTCTCTCCGACGTCTCTTTTGACCGGTTAAATTAGCATTGTCTGATTTATGCCCGCAACGCTAGCTTTCCTCTTATTTCGACGTTAATTGACTATTGAGACGGCGAAATAGAGTTCGCTCATGAATACGCCACTCATCGCTGCTGCACTAATCTTGAAGGGCTGGCTCCACGTCTACCTCCTTTTAAAGCGTTTTCCTGGCTTATAAAAGCTTGTTCGCAGTAAAAAAGGAACCATTTGTTATCAGGTGATGCTACACTACGTCTAGCCTTACTTACGACTCCCCTTTAGCGTCCCTTTCAGCTCCACCGAAAGGGTATCACGCGGCAGCGTTAAAAAGTAAATGCCCATGTATGCTGGATTATACCTTCTATGAACTCATATATCTCTGGGAGCCGCCATACCACTAGCAGCGCAGTGGTGCAGCGGTTAAGCGATGCACCACTGCAACGGCAGGCGGCTGTTTTCAACGCGCTAACCTGTGGAGCTTGCGAGACGCAGGTTGGTCTTCCCGAGTAGCTTGTTCTCTCGCAACCAGACATTAATTTAACTGCCACCTGTCAAGATAAGCAGTTTGTTCACAGTTCGGCGGGCAGGTTGTGGTGACCTCAGGTGGTCACGTGCCATGGTGGCATCGCCGCCGACAACAACGCCTGGTTTTCGTCTGAATGACGCCCTTAGCGCTACCGCAGCATAATACAGTGCGGAAATGGCAGGGCTGCCATTGCTTTCATCAGACTCCGGCTCGATGCTGGCGTCCGGTGGACATTTGCTTCAGGGCCAGGAAGGACGGTGCTCAGCCAACCGCGGTTAGAGAATGTCTCGGTGGCTGCGACGGGCCGCCGGCACCGCGATTTCCACTGGCAGCGTGACCATGTCGCAAGACGGCTCACACCGAGCACTTCCTGTCGGCTGCTTGTTCCGTGCTTATTAAGCCTAACCGCTGTGATGCACGCGATGCCACTTGGCGATGAAGCGGCCGGTCATGCGCCGTTCTGTCGCACATGAGTGCATTCGATTGCACTCGGAAAGAAACGGATGGGCTGAGCCCTAAGTAGCCGTGAGGCCCACAATCTATAACTGCCAAGAGGCGCAGCTTTGGTCTCCAATAGAGTATACGCAACAGAACGTAACAAAGTTAACCTGTTGTCGTTATTTCTCTATTTATTTATGTACATACTTCAGATCGTGGTTAGATGCCGGCAGAAAGGGCACATAAATAAGAAGCAAGATCTGGGCAACAAAATAGAAACAGTAATATAAAGTTTGGTTTTGTTTATTGGTAATATAAAGGACATATTATAGCAATATAGTAATATAGCAGTTCAATAGCACAGAAAAAAATATAGAAACATGACACATGCCTAAAAGCGTGAGTTAGGTAGTTTGCTCTTATGGAGGTTCGATTATTGAGTTCCAGTAAGCTGTGGAGAGTGGAAAATATAAAAACCCATACAAAGCGCGGCGGGGAAAAGTACGGCGTTAATAAAGTTTGTGATAGTGGAGCTAAGAAAGGAAACTAATGCCACCTCTGAGTAGATGAGTAGGCCCAGAGCTAGCCAATACATTCGAGATCGGGAATTAAAGCATGCTTTGCTAAACCAGCCAGGGTTCTGCAGCGTACCTTAATCTAGGAGGTCATATATGAGCATAACGAATGCCTCCACGTGAAATAGATTGCGTCGCGCGAGGGAATTTCATGTAGTCCGATCGAGGCACCATGCTGTGCGGCCTCGGAGTGGAGCTTGCTTGTGAAATAGCCGTCGAAGAAAACTGCTTTGTCCGTTATTAGAACTTTGTGGCAATATTCGAAAACTTATGCACCTATTCGATTCTTATTCAAATAATTTTGTATGGTCATTATTTGATTCGTTGGGTGAACCGAATAGGAGGATACTAGATTCGGTATTCTAAATTTTCAAATAGCACACAAGTAAATATGCGAAATTTTGAAGTTCTAAATACAGTTAAATTTTACAATGTTGCCTTCAGCCGGCATCTTAACATTTGGTGGACGTAATGGCAGGACGGCAGGAAAATGATTATCAGCATTAGCTTCTGATATCATATAATATTAACAAGAAGAGGGCGGATTGCAAACCTGTTCCGCGCACGCACTAAGTCCGCTCTTAGTTGGCGACTGGGGAGAAGAGAAGATAGGTGCACGCAACTATGTTTCGACAGCTGTTTGCAATTTTTAGACTTAAAAATAACCCTTAAGGACGAAGGCTTTTGCTGGAAGTACCAACCGCGTGCACAGAAGAAATTGTTGCCTTTCGATTCCAAGCAATCGAAAACTGTTAAACGTGCTATCGCTTTGATGTGCCTTGAGTCATCTCTAAGAAAGTCCTGTTGTCACATGGCGCAGGAAATCTTTCACGATCAGATCGCGAAGTTAAAACAGGCAGGCTTTCCCCAGATAGTAGTGAGTTCAGCTGCTGAAGCTCTTCTCAAGAAGATCAAACAAGAAAGGAATAGGAACCAGACAACGGTTGCTGTAAGGGATCGTTAATGTACGCGGGGCCATCGGAACGCGGCTGGTAGCGCTCAAAGCGAAGCATCTCCTTCCTTGGAACGCGGCCGCTCACGAACGCGCCGGGAACTACGGGTGTCCCCCGCCCCGCGGTACCGTTTCGCGCACGTGCTGGCGCGAAAGTGTGTCTTTGTTTTTCACTTTTATCGTGCAATGGAAAGGGCGTTTTGCCCTACGGAAGCTGGAGGGCTGGCCATGCTCTCGGTAAACCAATCATGCGAGGAGTGTAACATGATTGGTTGCTACGAAATGTGGGCCGGGCCTTTAGGTCTTTAAAACCGGACCCCGGAGCCAGAAGCGGGGTTCTGCGCTAAGGTCAGATGCTACGCATCTTCGGCCACGCCGGGTAGGGGCCTCCCCTAGTTCCAAAAACGAAAGTGAAACCTGTGGTCATCCCATATCAGCATAAAGTGGCTCATAACCTCAAGCGCGTGGCTAACAAGTTTAAGGTACCCGTGGTTTTCTCGGCCCCAAGGAAACTCTCTTCACTGTGTCGTCTAGTTTCGCAAGATGGTAGCCGCAATTCAGATTGCAAAATCAAACATGTTAATAAGTTTGTGAAGTGTGAAAAAGGGGTAGTGTACAGAATTCCGTTGAAGTGTGGGAAGGTGTACATTGGGCAGTCGGGCCGATGTGTTAATGAGCGGCTAAGGGAACACAATTTGTCTGTGAAGAACGGTAATGCCGCCGCGGTGGCTAAGCGGTTATGGTGCTCGGCTGCTGACCGAAAAGACGCGGGTTCGATCCCGGCAGCGGCGGCTAGAATTTCTTTGGAGGAGAAATTCTAGAGGCCCGTGTACTGTGCGATGTCATTGCACGTTAAAGAACCCCAGGTGGTCGAAATTTCCGGAGCCCTCCACTAGGGCGTCTCTCATAGCCTTAGTCGCTTTGGGACGTTAAACCCCATAAACTAAACTAAACTAACTAAACGAAGAACGGTACCGGTTCGCACCTGCCGGCGCACATCAGTGAGTGTGGAAAAGATAAGGATAAAAAACAGACAGCACGAAAACTGTGTGATGCAACGCTCCAAGGCACCAGCATCTTGTGCAGGAGCACTGACACGCTTGCGCGAGAATTGGCTGAGGCCTACCATATAAGGAAAAGCGGTAGTTCATGTGTCAGTGCACCATCTGTGACAATATAAGATAAAGATTTTGCCTTTTTAGATAAATTACATAAGAGGTGAGTCACCTGTGCCCTTCCTATGTGTTTTTCCCGGGTTTTGGCTTGCACGTGGCACTGATGACTATCCATTCTTTTTGGTATAAGTGTCATGTACTTTTTCCGGAATAAAACAGTGTAAAGTTTGCGCTCCGTCCTGTCTACCTTGTCTTATTGTGTCGTCTTTCTGTGCGCATAAAAGAAATCTGAGCATGAACCAACTAACCCCACAACGCATATTACTATATTTCGAAATCTGCATATTTCTAAAATAATGCGTTTACATAGTTCTACGAAGAAACCGGTTCCGGGTGGGGTCCATCTTAATGCAATGAAGCAAATGGATTGAATACAAATTTTCCTTTCCACAAGCACATTTAAAAGTTCGCACGTCCATTAACATCGAGCAAAAGGACATCTTTGAAGAGAACTGGAAACTTTGAAACGCCCTTTCCAGGTTGTAATACTTTTAAAAACGGCATAATGAATGTCTTCTGTGCCGCCAGACATAAGCCACACACGACCTGAATTACCTCAGAATCGATAGGTCAAGGAGTCATTCTACTTATGTTTAAATACATTTAAGGCTTTACCAGCCAGTGGCAAACTAAGATCGCAAAGTAAAGGTGATACGCTGAAAATAAAACTCTTAAAGTTCCAGTGACCTCAGTGTGCTAACAAGAAGGTGTGCGTACCTCGGAGGCAACTTCTCATCAGGAAATGCCCGCTTCGATTGTGCTGTATTGGTCACGAAAGGAAAATACAGGCTAAAATGCTGCCGGTGTGACATTCTCCTGCTGATCGATATAAGAGGCATGCGCTACCAGGCTCAAATATCAACTTACGTACTAAAATGATTAGGATTAAGTAACGTCTCAGATCAATGCCTTTCAAAGCGACAAAATTCAGCAGTAGTTCTTGTTGTGTCTTTTTGTGCCAGCTGAAACTTTTTCCTCTGTGAACGCTCCTTATGTTGTAGGCTGAGAACCAAAAGCAATAACAAATTGTGTCGAGGTCTTCACCATGCAGCCGATCCCACTTGCCTGCAGTAGTCGGCCGCCCACTCTAAACTGCGCGTCCGGAACCTGGTAGAAGCAGCTGTGTTCGGACAACGCATGATGAGCCATGAGATGAATGTCATCAGCTCCAAGATGGAATATAGCATG
Source organism: Amblyomma mixtum (assembly GCF_055824585.1). NCBI lineage: Eukaryota > Metazoa > Arthropoda > Arachnida > Ixodida > Ixodidae > Amblyomma > Amblyomma mixtum. The sequence continues at coordinate 104,141,012 of NC_143013.1, forward strand.
CATTCGCAGGCAGTCATGATACTTACCTGAGGCCGCATTCTGTACGGGTCCATTGTCTATTTTTCATTTCAAATCTATTTGATCCTCTCGCATTGGTCACTGCTTCGACCTGATTTTCGACCGGATCTCACCATACTGCAACGAATCACGACGTTCGGTCGCCAATGAGTTAATGGTTCGGTCGCCCCCACGGTCACTTGAAAGCTGTGGAAGCATCACCGTAAAACAGTGACGAATAGTGGCGGATCAAATGTATTCGAAATGAAAAATGGATAATGGCTTCGTATATATATAGCCGAGTTTTCGGTCTCCAGCTTTGTCTAAATTGTGCGGTGCGTGTCAGTCATCTGAGTAGCTTGCTGCCTTACGTAAGAAAGCATGCGCGGTTTTTAGCGGTGTTATTGCATCGTGCGAGCCTGTTCCGGACAGCAAGCAATTCTGTTTCAACGAGACATCGCCATGACCAGCAAGAGTGCTTATGCAGCGATCCGGTGACTTTGCTTGCGACACTCCAATACACGCATACCTGTAACTCAATGTGACATTGACGCGATTGGCGCTCTTGGCTACCTGAAATCGAATTTAGCGGCCACTGCCTGGCAAAAGCCGCTCAGTTCTGAGCGGCTGGTGAGTAGCTTTACAAAAGTGTGATCCAGTCGTCGGCTGTGTATGTAATAATTAATGGTTGGTGTAAATAAGACAACCATACAGAATAAACCGCTTAAAAACATATGTAATGAAGTACACATTAACAAAACAAATAATTCAACATGGCTCTACCCTTGACTATCATCACCAGCCTTACTACGTCCACTGCAAGGCAAATGCATCTCCCATGTCTATCGACTAAGCAGGTTCTGTGCCAGCTGGGGCCACCGTACCCCCGCAAAGTTCTCAATCTCATTCGCCCACCTAACATTCTGCCGCCACTTGGTATGCTTACCTCCTCTTGGAATCCACTTCGTTATCCTTGCATACGGTACCCTTCATTACAGTAACCATATACTGCACGCTATTTCAGCAGCACTGCGTGCGGATATCATCCAACACATTTCCCATTTCGATCAATCCCTTTACTGCTCGAACACCAGCGCAGAACGGGCACCGGTGGGACTTCGAGTGGACTTCAAGGTATCCGAAGAGGTGGTTCTATTGCTTCGGTGTTGTCAGCTGACCTCAGGGTGGAGGGATTGAACCGGGGCGCGGCGGCGACATTTCGATGCGGTCGAAATGCAAAAACGCCATTGTTGTGTGACGTCCATGTGCGTGAAAGAACCCAACCAGGCTAAAACTAATGCGTAGCCTCTATTACGTAGTCTCTGATAGTCGAAGTGGCTCTTTGGGTTGACAATCGCCACATGCCATGAGACATGCCGCGCCGTTTAAAATAAGGAGCGCAGTAAAAAAGGCTGGTATGGTTCGCTGTCTGCGCAGAATGAAATAAATAAACTGCTTTGTTTGCTTGCGCTATTTTTTTTTCAATTTTTATTTTTGAGAATATGTGGTGTGTTTGCTGAAATCCCTCGAAATGCCCGAAAATGCCTTTAAGATGTATGAAATAAATTGAAGGCGCAATTTCAGCACTGCAGAACAAAAGATCTAACCGAAAATGGAACAGTAAGCGATAGTAGAACCGCAGGGAGGCCGATTGGCTGTAAGAATTAATATGTGTACTGACTTCGGGGTACCTCCAAAGTGTTAGAGCTGTTTGCTTTCTATTATCTCTCACCTGTTGTTGCAGATGATTGAGTGGGACTGATGCGGAGATATGGCCTTGCGTCTAAAACTTCTTCCGGCCAAGGGAACCACCTTGTCAGCTTGTTTCCACTGTGTGTCGAAGAGTTTAGAGCTGATCACTGTGGAGCACGACTGGGGAACTGGGAATCTGAAGAGAACTCACGATTTCTCCTGATTATTACCCCTAGTATAACAGTCGCCTCTTGATCGATTATTATGTCTGCTACTAACAGTGATAACTTCAGGCAAGTATCAAAATTGCGCGCACTTTAGTCTATTCCAGACGTGTCCGAGCTGCTTCGTATATCATGACTTGATTAAAATCACGGAAGGCCTTGTAGAAGTTAGCGTATGAGCAGAAAGCAACATCAATTGCTCAAGAGTAAAAGGCTCTCGAAAAAATGCAGCTTGTGTTAACAGCTATTAACAGCTGTTAACAGCTAATGGCACGTCACCAGGTTACCGTGGAACCTCAGAGTGTACGCAGGATTACAGACGATGAGCTGCGCCTCGGATGAAAGTTCACTACCGTTGCCAGTAAAACAAAATGTATTATAACTTGAGCGCTCAAAAATACCGGCGCACGTTTTCTCGCATGAAGAGGGAGTATGATGTTCCCCATAATGAAGCTTTGTCTAAATGAGGTAATGAACGAGCTTGCTTCAATTTGTTTAGGCCAGAAATAAAAATCCGGGACCGGCGGGTTTTGGGTCCCTAGTTCCAGGACTGGTTAGTTGAGGCCAACAACCACATTTCTTTCCTTTCCTCTGTTTACTAGGGGGCAGGAATCACGTCTTATGAAGGTAACAACGATCAAGGAAGAGTAACTAAATCTGTTTATTGTCATTTTTTTTTCCAGCAGTGTATGCCACATAGTCTTGGAGTAATCAGAAAGAGCTCCGATATAGGCAGAATTACTGTGTTATTTTTTCTCTTTCTTTAATTGGGCTGTGCCCGTGCTGTGCAGCGCTCGTTGTGCAGGTGTGGGGTTTCTGTGTCATCATACGTGCTTAGCTGTGTAACTTGTAAAAAAACATTTACGATCCTTATCACCGTTAGAAACTAATAGACGGCATTCCTAAATTTTTATTTCTTTCCATCTTAAGCAGAATGATTACCACTGAACGATTCCCCGTGTAATTTGCACCATTACAATCATTTTGCATACATATTAATTTCGCGATGCTTGTGTAAACGTCAATGAATTAAATTTCTTCGTTAATACTGCCTCCAATTAATATTAACTGCAGGTATAAAGCCACTAAGGAAGCCTTAAGAACGAGGCCGACGGGCTAGCTTACTGCTTAGGATTTTTCCCTTATGCAAAGCAAATGTAAATAGCCCTCTTGCTTCATGATTAGGTAACAGACAGGAGGCAAGAAAAGGGGAAGATGAAGAAATAACGAGCAGACTTCCTTCTTTTTACAGTCTCAAGTGATACGGCCAGGGAATATGATTCAGATTAGGTAAGTAATAAGACACATTTGGCGGCTCCTCACGTGGAAAGGTCTGCGAGCCCTAAGAATTCGAGACAGCGAATTACACGGATGGCTCCTTTTTCCCACGTGTTGCGTCTCTAAGCGCCCGTGGTGAAACTATGAGCAATCCCCTTGACAGGACCAACGATGCAATGCCAAGATGCATGTCTGAGTAGGAAGAGGAAACAAAAGCCCGCTAAAGTGACACGCTTCGCTTCTCATCGTTGTGGCATATATAAAATCTGACGAGAAGACGCTCCTGTGTGGTGAGAACCGTTTTTGCACTACCTGCCAAGTCACATAAGATTACATAGAAAAGGCTACAGAGCATCCATTTTCAAAAGCTTTCCATTGCATGACCGTGGGCGCGACGTAAAGAACTTCAACCCAGATCCGGATCTAGGGCACCTTTGGAGAACTTCAACGCGGACGAGGCCTCAGGAACGCAGGGGACTATCCGCCTTCAAGACATCTGCGGCTCGTATTTTTCTTCGTAATTCCACACGTCGCAGAGAGAAGCAGAAGCAACGCAGTTCCTGCACCAAATCCTTGGCGTACGACGACTGCCAACAATTTTGTGCAAGTGAGGGAAGGCTGTTGCTCCTAAAGAGGCAGGTGACATGTCTTCGCTAAAATTGGCCTGGGCTTTCTTATGCATCTTCATGCTCGCTGTGGGCCATCTTCGGGCGGCTCCTGTCCCGGATGACAGCAAGGGGCTTGAAAAGGCAATCGTGTCCGCCCCGCGGAACAGGCGCGACCTCGACGTCATGATACCGGAAACCATCCACTTGAAGATTCCCAGGGCAGGAGGTGGCCCTGACCTGAACATCGACGTCCCGGCCATCTTGGACCTCCATTTGGACCGGACGCGCGTTACAAGCAGTGGAATGCTCCTTGACCTTTTCGGCGCTGGCAACAATCGCACCTATGGTTAGCTGTCCAGCGCGACTGAGTTGGACAATATTAAATATAACAAGACAACTGAAGCGGCAAACAGAAGGCGCTATTACTGGCAAAAAAATACAGCATGTGATAATTACTTTTTAGATATTATCAGTGGCTCACAGTAGGACGTCTTTTTTGGCTCGGTGTTCTTGTAGCAACATTTTTGCCAGCTTAAGAGGCTCAACGAATCTACAACTAGAGCAATGGTCGTGTAACTCTCGTGAATATCATGATGCTTTGGAAATTTTCCGCGCACATTCATGCCTAGGACGATAAACGATCAATCGTATATTCCAATATATTATGAAGCGAGGCGAAGATTACTGTTGTGCTTTCTGTCCTCGGTCATTTACTCAATTTTCTGGCAACTGGTTTCGACCGTTTCTATTATTTTATGTGGCGTTATTGGTTCGCTTATTGTATGCTTGTATATTATTCAATCATAGACGACTATACTGTGTGATTTCTGGCTACTAAACTTAGCTTTGAATAAAGTATATTGTGAAACAGTTACATTGTTCAAGGTCTTGCCTTTCTTTGCTGTTGTTTTTGAAAAGGGCTAACAGTGCCGGTTTTTCTGCCGAAAGTATCATTGCTCAATTCTAGAAACATTATGTTAACGCTGATACCAGAATTGAACGATTACTTTCAAATGTTTATTTCCCTCTCCTTAGCATTAATCTCACTGGATGTTATTACTATCCGAGTCTATTGCTTAATAAACCAGGCCGGAGCCTGCGGGATGTTTTGCATGTGGTTTAACTGAACTCACCGATAAAAAGTTCACGTGAATGCATTCATAGCGGAGAAGCGAAGCGTCGATTCATGTTTGATACATTTTCTGCACCTATAGATTGATTTCACGCATAGTTAATGCATTTATTCTAGAATGGAAACCGTATGTTTTCCTGTACTTTAAACGGGTAAGGGTTGAGCTCTCGCATCAAAACCCTGCCCTCACGCACACCTGTGTGCGCTTGAGTAAGGTGTCATGTCTCGCGCATTTTCTACTTGTACAGCATGCGTCAATGCGTGTGCTCAATGGGTGATTCTCGCAGTCTCCAGTACTCGAGAAGCAAATACACCGTCCTGCATCGATCCCCTGCCGCTACGGGCATTTTGAAATAGGCCCGCAGAAAGAGGCGGCGAAAGCGCCTGGTCTGTTCTTTTGCCCGTCCACCCTTCGGTCCAACTGATTTGAAAAAAAAAAAAAGATGCGCATATAGCAGTAGCATGTTTCGCGACAGCGCCACATCAGTGCCCGAAGCTCCAATGGGGCCTTCGGTCCTGACTCCCGAAACTGAATGCTGCAGCGTTATTTTTCGAGATTCCCTCACTGTCTAGAGATTGTGGCCCCTCTGAGGAATCAATATCTATTGCTGAATTTTTTAGACGCTGTATAAATTGTCATTTAGAATTTTCTTGAGTAATTGTATTCTGCACATCCACATTCAAGAATTTGCCTAATGTTCGCGATTTATACTGTTTCTTTTAAAAACAAAGTGGTATGCTTAAATATTTCTTGAAAAAGAAAAATGCACAGGGGAGAATATGATGTGACACGACGAATATGCTTCAGCAGTATTTATTGCGAATTTCACAGTTATGGCTCACCTTCCCGTAGGGTCTTTGATTCCATTGCAAAACCTTTATTTCATCAGAAAACGAAAAATGCAGATGATCTGTGCTAAGTGGCTATCAGTCCACGGCTAAAAGCGACCTGAGTAGCCCCATTCAATGACACTCGACTGAACGCCCGGGTCTGCGCTGACCGACACGGACTCCCATTGAGAGTAGGAACTTGTATTAGAGATTCCAGTGGCGGCTCCCCTGTACAGTTCCGCAATAAGTGATTTTAAGTGGCTGTTTCGCCAACAGTGTACATTATGGGTCATAACCACCCAGATAGAATTTTGATAGCACGTAAGGAGTCAGGAAGGATGGCGTCTCGGGTCGCCTACAGGTATTCTCCTGCTCCTTTGTCTGGAGGGGGAAGAACCTCCTTTTTAGTTTAAAATCTCTTTTTTGTAGTGCCGGAGACTATCAGTCTGCCTTCCTTGTCCACGGCCGCTGGTGCGAATGCTTGTTTCGGTCGGTATTCCGCGGCATCTATATACACCGCTTGTTCATGCTGGCTGCATGCACACTCTGAGTACAGCTTCTCCCCTTGTTAGGTGCAGGATTCATATTTTTAGGTAGCGGTGCGACTAGTTCCAACTTAGCGATGCATTTAGGTATTTTTGTCTTGGTATCTGGTGGTGATAGATCCATGACTAATGCTTGGCCATCAAGTATGGCCCTTCCTGCTTTAAAGCCGGGCTCGACGCATTGTTAAGTGGGCTTCCTTAAGCTCGTCTAGCCTGTTGTGTATTCCTGGCCGAGGAGACTTTCGATGTAGGTACTGTTCGGTAGCCCTAATGCAACCTTTTATGCATGTCTAATTATACCTGTACTTTGTCTTTTTCAGTGCTGTCTAATATTAGCTTGTGGGAGTGCGTAGACAAGGCTGTTCAGTGAAAATGCTAGCACTATTCTGCAGAGTTCCTTCTCTTTCTCTGCCGTCCTTTCGTTGGCAATTCGTCTGATTAGCATTACTGCCTCCTTGAGGGTTGTCTTGAATCTTTCTAATGTCTCCTTGTTCTTATAGTTTGACTGAAGGAAGAGTCCTGTCATTCTTATAGTTTGAACTTCCTTTACAGAGAGGACTTCCACCCAGATGTTATATGGATACGGAGGTTTATAATCTTTGTCTCGACGGCCTCTTGGTAGGTCTCCAATTATGAATAATTCGGACTTGAAGGGCGTGCAGGTTAGCCCTGCTCTACCCGGCAAGTCTTCAATCATTTCCACGCCTTGCTGCAGGTTACCATTTTTCTGAGCACCGCTGGCAGTTGTAGTCTATAAAGTCATATCATGTGCATATAATGTGTGTTGCAGCCCCGGTAGTGCTGCTAATTGAGGAGGAATTTTGATCAGAGAGAGAATAAAAAGGAAAGGCAACAGTACTGAAACCTCAGGCGTTACTTCACCTCCTAGAGGTATAGGATGTGATTACATCTCTCCCGCTGCTAGCTATAGCGCTCAGTTACTCAAAAACGATTTTATACAATTGAAAGTTCCTTCTCCTGGATTAATATCCGAGCGATTCCTTAAGATATCATAGTGCGCTACGTTATCGAAAGCCTTGCGTAAAGCTAAGCCTAATATGACTTTAATTACGCTGCCACATTCAGGGTCTGTTATATCTGCCTCGAGTCACAGCATAACGTTTTGGCTGAAAATATTTACCGTGAATCCTCGCATGTAGTTTGGAAGTAACTTATTGTCCTCGGCGTACTCTTGCAGGAGGCTGAGAAATACATGCTCCATTAATTTTCCTAAGTAGGATGTCAATGAAATTCTGAGTAGATTCTCTATACACAACTCCTTGCGTGGTTTTACAATGAATGAAATATTTGCATGTTTCCATTCTTGTGGAAGGGTTTATTCTTTCCAGTACTTGTTCATGAGAAAATTGAGAGCTGTCACGGACCCCGCATTCAAGTTTCTCAGAGCTTTGTTACTAACACCGTCGGGCTCGGCTGCGGACGTGGTGCCTAGTTGCCCCATGGCAAACCACACATCTGCCGCCGTGATTTCGGCGTCTAATCCCTCGTTTGATGTCCTGCCATATATAGTGTGGGGTTTTGCTTAAGTATCGATCTCACCATATTACTCCGTCAAGTCAATTTGGTCTTTGTGGGGTCGAGAAGGTATCTCAGAAGGCGTCAGGATTTCTTGTACCACTGCTGACCATTCATGCGGTAAAGAGCTTCTACCATTCATTCTGTTGAAGCTCTAGAGCATAAGTTTCAATTTTTCTCTGTAATTTTTTAACGCGTTTAGAGCATTTTTGAAAGCTCATCACCTTGCTGAGCGCACCGCCTATTTTAGCTCATTTGGCCCGTCAGCCCCTACTGAAGTTCTCGCCGACGCCAGTGGACACGGAATCGGTGCTGTATTAGCCCAGTGGCATCAGGGCCATGGACGCGTCATTGCATATGACAGCCGTCTTCTTTCGGCCGCTGAGCGCAACTACCACATCACTGAGCGTGAATGCCTGGCTCTCGTTTGAGCAGTTGCTAAATTCACACCCTTACCTCTTCGGCCATCCTTTCTTCGTCGTGACCGAACACCACACCCTTTGCTGGCTTTCTTCTCTTAAGGAACCCACGACATGTATAGGTCTCTGGACCTCTAGGCTACAAGAGTCCTCGTTCAACGTTGTGTACAAGTCTGGACGTCTGCACCAGGACGCTGACTGCTTATTTCGTAACCCTGTGGATCCACCTGACTTAAATAAAAACGACACGGCACCTTCTCTGTTCGGCATTTCGGAATGCCTTAACGTTGCTACCGAACAGCAACAGGATCCTCGGTTACGCGCGATAATTCAAGGAGTATCTGCTACCCGCCCCGATTGTTTACTGCGGCATTTTATGCTGCAAGGTGGCATTCGGTACCGGCGCAATCTCCACTTTGACGGGCCTAGCCAACTGCTTGCTCAAGACAGATTAATGCTTTGTTGTCTCAAAGGTGGCAGATGTATTGCAATGGCCTCTACCGGGCGTGTGTCCTGCGTTAGCCCACTTTCGATTTGGTATGTTTTTGACCAGGGTGAGGTCTAGTGAGATCTCTATACATACGCTGTTGTGTAGTCTCGAGTCGTCTTGGGGGTTTTTCAGGACAGTTAGGCGCAAGGTTTTGACTGTTCTGCATACTCTTGTTTTTGGGGCTATCTCTAGTGTATTCCGATTCCGGATGTGGTGCGTTAAAGTCCCCTACTATTAATAGCTGAGCTTTACAGTCGCTAGTTTTAAAGTGTTGATAAGCAACTTCGGTTTACCGGTACCCTTATCTCTGGGTGGGCTGTATACATTAAACACAAATTTATATCTTACCGTTCGTTGGGAATAACCTCAAGGAGTATGTAGTCTTCCTTTGAAGTTTCTATGTTGGAGAGCATCTCGGCTGATTCTCCATGTGGCGCGGCGGCGCACCCTCCTCATTCTAAGGTGTTTGTCTTTTCCGGACCACGAGGCAGTGTTTGAAGTTTCGGCTCTCCGCTGTGGTGTGCCCCGGGGCAGACGATGCGGCCGGGTGTGCATGAGAGTGATTCCCCATCAGGAGATGCAGGATGGTCCGTGCCGCATCGGTGGCAAAGGTTAGCCTTGGGTCGGTAGCGTACGTAGGCTTGATGTCCGACCATTTTAGAGTTGTAGCAGGATTCTAATTGTTCACGGTAAGAGTGAACATGAAAGACGGACCATAAGTAGTAAATCTGGCTGGCTGCTGGCAATTTTCCCTTGAATGGGATGTGGATCATTTTTCATGACCCATTTGACGAACGTCAACGATAATGACAGCCGGGTTGCTCTTTTATGAAGCCTTGTCGGACCTTCTTCGGCGAGCTTCCGTCGTATCCTTGGCAAATTACGCCTCCGACCGAGTCGTCTGGGGCCGCTGCGTACGTCGCCACGTCCTACATCAGACCTTCCAGTTGTAAAGTCTTGCCAACGGCATACGCTGCAGTACGCTGGCGTGCCGAGGTGCTCACGATGAACGTGTTATTGCTGACCGGGGTGTTATTGGAACCTTTGTTATCTCGCGCACCACGATTTGAATATGACGTTGTACAAAGACCTTTAAATTCCAGCTTCGTGGACAGCAGATTATATAATCGTTCTTCAAGGGGGGTTGAGGTAACGGTACTCTCCTTATAGTAGCTAACGGCTGCCGTGTCTTTTTAGCTGAAGCGCCAGAATTAGGCTTGCCGCTGGCTTGCCCTAGATCATCCCTCGCGGTGGCGGCTTGGTTGGCGGCGTCTTGCTTCAGGCACCGGGTGCAGTCTTGTAGCCGAAGAGCAGTTTCCAATTGCCCGGATTTAAGCTCTGCATGCGAAATGTCGTCCCTTTTGTCGGTGTAGTCCATCGTTGGGAGTTGTAGGCTAGCTTGGACGAGCGAGCCCACGGCGTCGACGTCCTTGAAAATCAGAAAAAAAGACGTAACTTTACAAAATTGGTGTCCGCAGGTGCGAGGCACCGCTCTGAAGACTTTCCCAACAACCGCAGGCCCGAAGATGCAGTAAAATTTCCTCCTGTGTGTGTGTGCGCGCCCGCCAGCTTTGACAGCGACAGTATTAACGGAGGGAGTCCAATCTAATGCAGCTGTACACATGACACCAACGTGCCTGACAATCTTTCGTCTCGACCACAGAGTGATTTAAAGTACGGAGTGTCTAGCGTTCCGTCCAGACGGAACATTTGCTGCTGCTGCAATTATGTCCAGACGGAATATTTACTGCAACTAGAGTTCCGTCCATACAATAGACAGTTTTAGTTTCACGTACGTAGAAGCTTCATGAAAGTAGAGCGCTTACGGGTCACCACTGCGCATGCGCAGAACGTGAAGTGTCTGCGTGGGTCGCACAGACGTACGTGAGATTCGGTTCTTTGCGTTCCGGTCTTCACGTTGCTTGCGTACGCGGCGTTGGCAAGATGGCGGCGCCCTGCCCGCCCGCTTCACAACGATAACAGCTTCGTCGCTAAACCCTCGACGTGGTATCATGCTGTATACTGCTGTATTTACCTCCAGTTGGCCCATTCTTACTCTCGCATGAAGTTTTAGGTGAGAACTAGCTTTTGTTTTGCAGATAGAAATCCGTTTAAGCAGCTCCTAAGCCTGACGGAGAAGCGTTTGTGGTCGTCATAGCAACGAGTGTGCCGACGGTCTTGCGAGAGCACGCGTGCTGCGTAGCTCAAAACCTCGCGGGATATTGCGAGAACCTCGGCACAGCCAGCGGGAAAAGCAAAACGGTGCACGTTTTAGATCCATACGCACACGTCGTCAACATGTGTGGGACACCAGCGCGCCTTCGCTTCTCGAAAAGCGATAATTTCAGTATGCTGCGGGACGTGAGGGAATGCAGTCCCTTCGAAGATAACATGCAGCATAGAGTTCGGTGGAACGAAATCGCTCAACGTTTGTCAGAAGAAAGGTGGAAAGTATTTACCGCCCGCACTGTGGGTTGGCCTAGCTCCGCTCCAAGCAGCTCGACTAAACAAAATTAGTTTTCTTTACCTGTACTAGATGGCGCGGCATAACATGCTAGCGCATCTTTTAGGCTCCATGGCAGATCTACGCAGTTTGCGTCCCGTACGCGTAGCTAAAACTGCAGAAAGCGCCACGAGCGTACGCTACGTAGACTGCTCACGTTTACGTGCGTGGAGGTTCGACGCACGTAAAACGAAAACTGTGTAATGTCCGTACTTTCCATACTATACAAAATGGGTGATTTCTACCCACATGAAGCATTTGTTTGCCTCTGGAATAACCAGTTGACAAAGCTGTATCCAGATGTTCTCTCTACGGATGTATACGGCACTAAAATATATGTCCGCGTACTGCGTTTAGTTGCATCCTCGAAGGTATAACTTCCGTGCATGCATGCAGGATCGGGAAAATGACACTGTTAGAAGCAGAGTGCAGAAACTCTTCGCGAAGTGATGTGAAACCCTGTCGATGTTTGTGCCGCAAGATAACGTAGCGCGAAAAAGACTAAGACGTACACAAACGGTCAGCACGCATTATGCAAGCGCACCAACAAACCCAAGCCAAAACTCGCTCTATTGCCCTTTCTCACTGACTGCTTGGAAAATAAAATGATGCAGCAGAATATCCTCTCACGCATTAGGCGGAACAGGATTTCCACTTTTTTAAATGGACATGCAAAAGTCTGCACGCAAACTGGTTTGCCAATCCTTAACGCCAGCTTGAATTCCGTCTTGACATAACTCTTGTGGCAGATAATGCTGGACGGAACTCTATGGTGTCAGATACAGTTACGTCTGGATGGAACCCCATCGCTACATGCAGTTCCGTCCGAACCACGGTGTAGCCAGAGCCTTTAAAGTACACAAGCCGCATACCTTGATTTCCTTACTTTTAAACTGCATGTTGCACCATTTTGTTGCGTTCAGCTCTCACACCAAGCACAAAACCTGTCTAAATAGGACGCCAACGCAATGGCATTACTTGTGTTTGTTACTGGAAGCTACATCACACAGTCATCCGTGTAGAGTCTGAGATAGAGCATGATTCGGTGGGCATATCGTTATCGGAAACTTGAAATAAGAAAGGCCAACGCATCGAGCATAGAGGGGCACCCGATATAAAAACCGTTCAGGGGCGCCCAATAAAACAAACGGATTGCGAAGTGGTGACGTGCACTGGTACAGTATTTGCCAAAAATGACCAGGCCGTATGATTAACGTCTCATTAGGTAGTGGGGTCTCGTATCCCACGAGGATACGAGGCAACATCTCGCTCTATTTGCTGGCGACATCCGGTCCGTGACACTCCTGCAACAGTAGCCTTCTTAGACTTGGTGGACTCGGTATTGGTGGACTCGGCAGTATACTTTTCACCGAAGAAGCCGACCTCGTGGTAATAGTGGATGATGCAACCACGTTTGGACATCGGGGCGGTGTGGCTGTGTCCTTGTTGCACCTCTCCGGGTGCAGTCAGGTGGGAAACCGCGATCCACCACCGACGCTTGGGAGAATTGGCAGCAGCCATTTCCTTTTCTTTGGACCGAACACCTGGTAGAACAGAACGAAGGTTTAGCATTGGGGCTGGTTTTGTGCAGTGATCATGGAGACAATTTGCGTTTTTGCCACAAAAGGCTAGTCTTTTGCAATCACAAAATGAACAAGGGAGTGGAAAACCTCAGGTTGCTTGAGCCAACGTTTCGACAAGAGGACTTGTCTTCGTCTGGGGTCTTTTTGCAAGGAGAAAAAGAAAAAAAATATTTTCGTGCCACAATGGTACATCTCTGCTCGAGGCCCAAAGAACGGACCAATGAATCATTGATTTTCATAAAAACGGATTCATCAAACTGCCCCGAAATCTGTGTAAATAAGCAGCTTCATATTTATGACCTCTCGAAATGAAGAAGCTAAAGCAATATCTGAAAACGCGCTCTCAATAGCCGACGGCGCTCGCCTCTGAGCCAGTGCAGCGTCTGTTATACCGCTGCCCCAATGAATTTTCGAACTTCATCGGCAAGATTCCGATCATATTCAATGGATATCCGGTGTTGCGACATAGCCCAAATAAAAGAAACTGAACACTTCGACAGGTATACCAGTCTGGTTGGGTTTGATAACTTGTTATGAGCTCTAAAATGTCTAGAACCTAAACTTGTCATTTGAAAGCCGTTTCGAAGCTGGTGCGGTTGCTTCTCCAGGGGCGATCGGGGGCTGTGGCTAGCGTCTTAAAGTATACGTGTTGGGGCTGCAAGGGGAGGAAAGGAGGAAAAGGGTAATGGAAAGGGCGCGGGAGGGGGAGATGACGTTGACACTGGGAGTTAAGGCTGTGAGTCACGTTGCCAAGTTGTGCAGTGATGGCCCAGAGAAGAAGAAAAGGCGCCGTCGTCCATCAACGCCCAGCCCGGCACCGTGACTCACAGCCCATCATCCCCAGTATTAGTGTCCTCTTCTTACGGTACCGTTGAATCGCCGCATGGCTTGTTTATGCCCCTTGTGATCCCCAGCATGCTTACTTAAAGGTGCACTGAAGAGGAATCTGAACTTGTCTTTTTGCCGCGGGAACTCGACCTACACGTTCCGAGCTTTCTTAGAAACTGCGATTTACTGCCCTGTGTGGCCGATTTCCCCAATTAAATCGAATTAACGTCCGGCTCCCGCCTTTTTTTTTTTTAATTCCGCCTCGTACGGTGGGCGGAGTCGACCAACGCGTGGAGCGCCTTTCACCCAGTCCCGTGGCGGCTTGCCGCTCTGCCATCGGCGGAGTAATACGTAGTAGTCCGTAGTAGCAAATAGTCCGCGCGTATTTTTATTTATTCGGGCTTATTTTTCGGCTAATGTATCTGCGAATGAAATTATTTATTCATGGAAACCTAAAAAACAAAATAAAGCGAAAGCAAAGCCTCCACGGGACTGGGTGAAAGGCGCTCCACGCTTTGGTCGACTCCGCCCACCGTACGAGGCAGAATTAAAAAAAAAAGGCGGGAGCCGGACATTAATTCGTTTTAATTAGGGAAATAGGCCACACAGGGCAATAAGTCACTGTTTCTAAGAATGCTAGGAACGTGTGGATCGAGTTCCCGCGGCAAAAAGACGAGTTCAGAATCCTCTTTAGTGCACCTTTAAAGACACTAGGAAGGCTGTACAGTTTATTAACAGGCCCAAATAATTGGGGCCGACCGTCCTCGATGCAAAGCCAGGTCTAGACGCGCAATCGCGAATTTATATTCGAATTTCAGCCTGCTACCATTCTGCGCACAAAACATTACATTGAGAGGAACTCATAATAACTTCTGTTTTATCAAATGCGGCTTGACTTTAAGACATATTTTCACACAAAACACATTGCCACCCCAACAGTACGCCAACGTCAACGTCGAACACAGAACCTATGGTGGCCGTAGCGGTTGCTCAGTCCCAATGGTGATTGGCTGGTAACCCCAACGAGCGGGTTCGATGCCGGCCTCGGATGTTACATTTAAACTTAGGAGGGTAGATGTGTAGGCCAGTTGGTGAGACATGAAGGAGCTAGACACCGCAGCGGACACGGGACAGAGAAAGAAGACGACACAGGGCGGTACTTGTGTCACAGCACAGTAAAGTTGCAAGTACCGCCCTGTGTCGTCTTCTTTCTCTGTCCCGTGTCCGCTGCGGCGTCTAGCTCCTTCATGCCTTACATTTCAGGAGATGCAAAATGCTGCAGACCCTTGTACTGTGCGATGTCCGTGCTAGTTAAAGAACCCCAGGTGGTGGAAACTGTCCAGAGCCCAAAACTACGGCGTTCTTCATAGCCTCAGACCCTTGAGAACATTTAACCCCGTAAACAAAACGAAACAAAACATGCTTGCTAAGGCGTACGGATTTGTTTTGCTAGGGTTTACTAAGAAAACTGGTACATCTGTGTCACAGCAAAGGAATTTCTGCTCAAATTACACAACGAAAAAATATGGCCGGGCACTTGAAATTCTCTACTCGCTGCAATACACCCTTAGAGAACTCTGATACATTTATTCCAACTTAATCTCACGCAATACATGCTTATTCCGCTCAGTACACCCTAAAGCAACTGATTTCAACGCAATCCAATATTAATCCGCTGGAATCTGCTATAAATCACCTGTAATCCCTCACAATCTGCCGTAATCCAAAGGAATCTTCGTACTGTAACTTAATTTCAATCCAGACTAAATCAAATTAATCCTACAGAATTAACTGGAAATCTACCAGAACCTAGCTGCCATGAACAGAATCGACCGTCATTCAACTTAAAACGACCTACGGCAACTTAATCCGCTTTAATTCAACTTTAGCCTTTAAACTGCGACCTAATACAATCTAATTTAGTATTAATGCAAAGTCAACGGTTGGGTTGCGTCCCACGGACGCTTGAAAGCTGCGGCAGCATCACCGCAAAACAGTGACCAATGCTGGTGGATCAAATATGTTCGAAATGAAAAGCTGATAAAGGCTTCGTATATATACAGCCCATTTTTCGCTCTCCAGCTTTGACTCAATAGTGAAGTGCGTGCCTGTGATCTTAGTGACTTGCTACCTTACGTAAGAAAGCACGAATGATTTTTAGCGGCGGCATTGCATCGTGCTAGCCCGTTGCGGACCGCAAGCAATTCTACTCTAACGAGACATCGTCCATAGCCAGTAGGAGTGTTTACGTAGCGATCCGGAGTCTTTGCTTGCGACTCTGCAATTCACGCAGGCCTGTATCTCGCTCAGCCGAAACTCCATGCCACATTGACGCGATTGGCACTCTTGGCTACCCGAAGGCGAATCTAACGGCCGCTGCCCGGCAACAGACGCTCAATTCTGAGCGGCTGGTGAGTAGCTCCACAAAAGTGTGATCGAGTCGTCGGCTTTGTATGTAGTAATTAATGGTCAGTGTAATGGAGATATCACCCCCAATAAGACAATAGTACCTAATAAACCTCTTAAAAGACATGTAAATAAACTAAGTACACATTAACAAAAAAAATAATTCAACATTGCTCGACCCTTGACTATCAACATCAGCCTTACTACGTCCACTGCAGGGCAAAGCCGGTCCTGTGCCAGCTAACGCCACCGTATCCCCGCAAAGTCCTTAATCTCATTCGCCCACCTAACTTTATGCTGCCTCTTGGTACGCTTGCCTTCTCTTCGAATCCACTCCGTTATTTTTAGAATATAGTACCCTTCATTATAGTACCCATATACTGCACGCTATTTCAGCAGTACTGCGTACGGATATCATCCTGCACACCACCCCAACACCAGCGCAGAACGGGCACCGGTTGGAATACGAGTGTTTATTGCAAGGTACCCGAGAAGGTGGTTCTGTTGCTTCGGTGTTGGCAGCTGACCTCCGGGTGGAGGGATTGAACCGGGGGGCGGCGGCGACGTTTCGATGGGGCCGAAATGCAAAAAGCCCATGGGCTTTGTGACGTCAGTGCGCGTTAAAAAAAACCAAACTTGGTTAAAAGCAATGTGTAGCCTCTATTGCGTAGTCTCTGACAGTCCAAGTGGCTCTTTGGGATGACAATCCCCACATCTCTTGAGACACGCCACATCATTTAAAACAAGGAGCGCAGTAAAAAAAGGCTTGGTATGCATCGCGGTGTGTGCAGAATAAAACGAATACTTTGCTTTGTTTGCTTGTCAAATTTTTTTTTAGAATTTGCATTTTTGAGACTACTTGATGTGTTTGCGGAAATCCCCCCAAAGTCTTGTACGAAACGCCCACAACTGCCTTTAGGATGTATGAAATAAATTGAAGGTGCAATTCTAGCACAGCAGCACAAAATATCTCACCGAAAATAGAACACTAAGAGATAGCAGAACCGCACGGAAGCCGATTGGCTGTGAGAATAAGTGAACTGACTTCGGGGTACCTCTCAAGTGCTAGCGATGTCTGCCTTCTATTGTCTCTCACCTGCTGTTGCATATGATTGAGTGGGACTGGATACGGAGATCTGGGCTTGCGCCTAAAAGTTTTTCTGGCCAAGGGAACGGCCTTGCCAGCCTGTTTCTACCGTGTGTCGAAGGGTTTAGAGCTGATCACTGTGGAGCACGATTGGGGAACTGGGAATATAAAGAGAACTCATGATTTCTCCTGATTATTAGCCCTGGTATGACGGTCGCCTCTTGATCGGCTGTTATCTATGCCACTAACAGTGATCAGTTCACACAAGTATCAAAATTGTGTGCTCTTAGTCTATTCCAGCGTTCTCCGGAGCTGCTTCGTATATTGTGACGTTTAAAATCACGGAAAGCCTTGTGGAAGTGCGCCCTAATAGCCTGAGTCGCTTTTGGGACGTTAAACCTCTATAAGCCAAACCTTGTGGAGGTTAGTGGATGAGCAGAAAACAACATTTATTGCTCAGTAGTAAAAGGCTCTTAAAAAATGCAGTTTGTGCTACAAGCTTTTAATGGCACATCAGCAGGTTACTGTGGGGCTTCAGAGTGTACTCAGCATTACAGACGGTGAGCTGCTCCTCGGATGAAAGTTCACTATCGTTGCCTCCAAAACAAAATGTATTTAAGTTCAGCGTTGAAGAATACCAGCGCACGGTTTCTCGCATAAAGAGAGAGTATGATGTCCACCACAATGAAGCTTTGTCTGAATCAGGTAATGAACGAGCTTGTTTCAGTTTGCTTCGGTCAGAAAAAACGATCCGAGCGGATCCGATCCGATGCTAATAACGATCAAGGAAGAGTTGTGACTGCAGCAGTTACTAAAACTGTTTACTGTTTTTTTTCTAGTGGTGTATGGGGCACGGTCTTCGGTTAATCAAAAAGAGCTCCGATATGTGCAGAATTGCTGCGTTGTTTTTCTCTTTCTTTCATAATTTTGCCAGTCTCGCATTTCTGTGTCTTCATAGGTGTTGAGCTGTTGAACGTCACTTGTCAAAAAGCATTTATGATCATGCGTATCGCCGATAGAAGGTTATAGACGGCGACTCTAAGCAATGTGTTTATTTGCATCGAATTGGTTTGGTTTGGTTTATGGGGGTTTAACGTCCCAAAGCGACTCAGGCTATGAGGGACGCCGTAGTGAAGGGCTCCGAAAATTTCGGCCACCTGGGGTTCTTTAACGTGCACTGACATCGCACAGTACACGGGCCTCTGGAATTTCGCCTTCATAGAAATTCAGCCGCCACGGTCGGGATCGAACGCGTCTTTCGGGTCAGCAGCCGAACGCCGTAACCACTGAGCCACCGCGGCGGGTTATTTGCATCTGAAGCATATCTGTTACGATTGAACGATTCCCCGCATAATTTGCACCATTACAATTAGGTGGCATATGTATTTATTTCACGATGATTGCATAAACTTCCATGAAATTAAATTTTTGCACTAATATTGCCTCCAATGAATAATAACTGCAGGTATAAAACCATTAAGAAAGCATTAAAACTACGCCGTCGGGGTAGCCTTATGCTTAAGATTTTTCCCTTATGCAAAACAAACGTAATTAACACTCTTGCACCAAGATTAGGTTGCAGCTGGAAGAGGCAAGAAAACGGGAAGATGGAGCAATAACTATCAGACTTCCTGCTTTTTTACAGTCTCTAGTCGTACAGTCAGTGAATATGATTCAGATTAGGCAAGTAATGAGACACACATATTGCAGCTCCTCATGTGGAAAGGTCTGTGAGCGCTAAGAATGCCGAGACCGCGACCTACACGGTTGGTTGGTTCTTCCCACGTGTTGCTACTCTAAGCCCGCGTGATGAAACCATGAGCAATCCCGTTCGAGGATGCCCACCGCTTTGAGAGTTCCAACAACGCCGGGATGCGTGTCTTAGTAGGAAGGCGAAACAAACGCCTGAGAAAGTGACACGCTTCGCTTCTCATCGTTGCGGTATATATAAAATGTGACGAGAAGGCGCTGCTGTGTGGTGAGAACCGTATGTGCACTACCTGCCATGTCGCATAAGATAGCATATAAAAGACTGCGGAGCATCCATCTTCCAAACCTCTCCATTACATGACCGTGGGCGCGCGACGTAAAGAACTTCAACCTGATCCGGATCTCGGGCAGCTTTGTAGAACTTCAACGCGAACGAGATCTCAGGAACGCAGGGGGACCATTCGCCTTCAAGTCCTCTGCGGCTCGTATTATTATTCGTAATTCGATACGACCCAGACAGAAGAAGACGCAACGCTGTTCCTGCACTAAATACTTGAGGTACGACGACTGCCAACAATTTCGTGCAAGTGAGGAAAGGCTGTTGCTCCTAAAGAAGCAGGTGTCATGCCTTCGCTAAAATTGACCTGGGCTTCCTTGTGCATCTTCATGCTCGCTGTGGGCCATCTTCAGGCGGCTCCTGTCCCGGATGACAGCAAGGAGCTGGCAAAGGCAACCGGGTCCACCCTGCGAAAGAGGCGCGACCTCGACGTCATGATACCGGAAACCATCCACTTGAAGATTCCCAGGGCAGGAGGTGGCCCGGACCTGAACATCGACGTCCCGGCCATCTTGGACCGGACGCGCGTTGCAAGCAGTGGAATGCTGCTTGACCTTTTCGGCGCTGCCAGTAAGCGCACCTATCGTTAGTTGTCCAGCCCTACTGGAGCGTACGATATTAAATCTAGCAAGACAACTCAAGCGGCAAACGGAAGGCGCTGTTACTGGCTAAAAAAAAGCAGTATGAGGCAGCCAGCTGTATCGAATCTGATTGTTACATTGTTACGTTTTATCGGTAGCTCACAGTCAGACTTCTTTATTGGCTCGATGTTCTTGTAGCAAACATTTTTGCCAGCTTAAGAGGCTGAACGAATTAACAGCAAGAGTAAAGGTCGTGCTACTGTCGTGAATATCATGATGCTTTGGAAGTTTTCTGCGCACATTCATGTCTAGGACGATAAACAATGAAATGTATTTTCCACTGTATTATCAAGTGAAGTGAGGATTAGTCTTGTAGTTTCTGTTCGCGGCCAATAATTTAATTTTATGGCCCCTGGTTTCGACCGTTTTTATTTTATATGTGGCGTTATTGGCTTGCATATTGTATGCTTGTATATTAATCAATGTTTGTGGACTATACTGCATTATTTCGTGCTACTACACTTGGCTTTGAATAAACTATGTTGTGCAACAGTTTCACCGTTCAAGGTTGTGACTTTCTTCACTGTCTTCTTAGAAAAACGGTTAACTAGTGCCGTTTTTTTTTTTGCCGAAAATATAATTGACCAATTCGAGAAGCGTGACATTAACGCTGAAACAAGAATAGAAAGGTTACTTTCAAATGTTTATTTCCCTTTCGTTCGTATTAAATCTTAATAGATATCATTACTGTCTGAGTGCGTGGCTTAACAGAGCCACGCCTCAGCCTGTCGGATGTTCTGAACGTGGTTTAACTGCATTCACTGATAATTATTTCATTTGAATGCATTCATAGTGCAGTAGGGAAGCGTGAATTTACCTTTCATACAATTTTAACACCTATAAATTGATTTCAAGCAGAGTTAATACATTTAATCTATATTGCACACGGTATGTTTATATGTTTATGTCTATATTGCACACGGTGCGTCTCTTCTTTCACTCTTTCCCCTTATCTTCTAACTCTTCTCTACCTGCACGTGGCAACGGTGGTGGCTGGGCTCGAGCCAGTCGGCTGGCCCCGTGCACATTCCTTTTCATAAGTTTGTACGGCTGTGTGTTTGCATCACTCCCCCCATGTGTATGCTTAGAAGCTTGCACAGGCACCCGGCGAACGCGGTAGCCAAATTTCCGTACCGGCGAAAGCCTGCATGACAAATTTTCTATACGGCAGGAAGTCTTGGTAGTGAATACACTAGATCAGTTGAAACCTTGTAGGCTAAACCAAGCTACGACCTGAAAGACTTTTATTAGTAATGCTTCTGGGATTTTTCGCTCACGGCCAACGCCGCCGACGACTACACCGGCTTTTCGGCGCCACGGGGCCTTTAACGATGTCGTGTTAATAGCCATTGTAAGCGGCATTGCCCTCGCAATAAAGAGTGAATTGATTCACCCCTCTATCACGCCAGGAATTTCAGTTGCCTTGTTTAACACCACGTAAATTTTAGGCTGAGACTGTGTGGGTTCATTGCGACGTAAGTATGTGTGTCTGAGGCAATTATTTTGCTGCTCATTTCTACTCTCGCAATTTCCTGTCCTGATCTGTGGGCACGCTGCATTCGAGAACGATTATTGACAGATTACTGAATACGTTACTAGAAATATAACATGTCTTGATAAGGATAGATTATAAAATAGGTTTACTTTGAGCGCGAAGATTATTAAATTTACTTCGTTCTTAAGCGGGTTCCTATTTCATCAAATTATTGGACCCACAACATTTAGTACAAAAGGGCGTATACCACATCTGATTTGGCACAATTCAAGTTACCCTTGAATTTCTTGGAAGTCAGAGATTTTCTGGCGAGTGTTGTGATGCAGTCTTTGGTGCAGGTCTGACAACGAGTGTGCGTAGTCCTCAGTCAATGCAACGATAATTTTTGACGAAGTTAACATATCAAGAATATCACTGTTTCATGTTCATAGATCCCGCGGTGGCTCCGCAAAAACATATCTGAAATAAACACTTTGGATGAGTGTGTTTTAGCGTAGAGCTAGAACGTGCGAAACACTGAAAGACGAAGCGGAATGTGTTAGAACCAGGTTCTAACACAATCCGCAGTACGCAGTGTGAATTGCTTATATAAAGAACCTAAAGCGGGATTAATGTGATACTTTACGGCTCTCTCGAAGGAATCGCTTTACGTCGATCAACTGTTAGGCACAGTTTGTGGCCGTTGATGGTCACTGGGAAAGGGAGCGATAGCTCAGTTGCCCTTATTTTGGTGATGATGGACTACTTGTCGTTCGTGATGTTGTTGTTGGTCGTGTTAGAATGGCGCATGCCCACGGTACGGGTTTGGCGAGTTTTTAGTGAAGACCAAAACAAAAGACAGAATAGCGGGGTTCACTTCCTTCGACAGAACAATAACGTCGCCTGCCGTGCGAGTAACACTGCCCTTCTGAGTCCGCTTCGAAAGAGTCAGCCAAACCTCACACACCCCATCAGGGTCACACGGCGACGGAGGAAATGGACGCAGTCCTCTTGAACAAAGTTAAAATGTAAGAAGATTTGTAAAGTATTCGTTGCTGAATAAAAATTCGGCACTGTATGGAATCGAGTAGCAAGACGAAATTTTCTTGAAGGAAAAAATTGAGGCTTATGTTTACGGCTGCATGACTGACTGGTCTTTCTGTGAGTAAAGAAAAGAAAATGAGAGAAATAGCATTCTTGTTAATCACAGCCAGAACCCGAGCTAGAACCAGAACTAATTGACCAGCTGCGAGCTTGCATGGTTTTGCAGAAGGAATGTAGCTTCCTTGCAAGCGTATTCGAAATGAAATATGTGCAAGCATCTGTGCAAGATGCTTTGACTAGCCGTTCGAAGTGTTTCTCACTAAGCCTTTAGTCACGGACAAGGGCGATGCAGCTGAGGGCATTAGGTTATCATTGAGGCCCAATACGCGCTTGTACTGGCTTGCATATGCAGGCGTGTGAAATTCGAACCACTATGATACGTTGTAGTGATTAGTGTAGGTTATCAAGGTATATGCGCAAAACAAAGCATGATTTACGAATACAGTTCTGGGCAAGTTTTCTTTTCTTTTATTAGCGGCAGAAAGAATCTGATCCTTTCCTTCCAGTAGCAGTGCTCTAAAGGCGTGCAATCCGTGTGGCTCATTATTTTATTCGCAGGCATCAGTGTAGAGCAACACGCCAGCTCCACACTTCTCGTCGAATGCAGCGCTGCATGCTTTAGGAGGAGCGTGCACTTTCCTTGGTGCGACCCACTGCAAGCAGACTGAAAAAGGAATAAATGAGTACGATATAGAGTTGAAGCGCTATGTGCGTACTAAAGAGATAGCAGATCGTGGCTCTCTCTCGCACTGGGTTCTCCTGCAACTCGTAGCTCCGGCAGGACATCTGCCTGGACCACGTTTGCCGGGAAAGCGTGCCCCGGTAACAATACTATTAATGCTAAAGAATTTCTAGGCTATGTCGGCGGTGTCGTGTCACCAAAACGCGTTCGCAAAACGTGCCCGCAACAGTTGTGACTTTCTCAGAAGAAATAGCATCAAACAATGGTTGTGATCCATAGAAGATGGTGTGGGGCTGCTGCGCAAAAAAAAATTAATGTTGATAGGATGACTAGTTAACTAATTAGAGCCAAAGATGTCGAAAAAATGTCGATATAGTGAGGGGTCGGGAAAACAGCCACAGACGGCAAAGCAGTGGAAAAATAGGCAAACGAGTGAAAATAAAGTTTGAAATCAATTGAAATATACTTATTGAGTGATAATTAATCGAACAAAAATTTTTATCTACATAGAATAATCAGTAAATTAATCATCAGAAAAAACCACTGGACGTTTTAATAAGCTGGACGGGGATTCAGCAAGTGGACGGCAAAGCAGCCACGGCGCCAAATTTGAAAAAAAAACAAAACAAAACAAACTGGTTGATTGAGATAAAAGGCGGCATAATAGGAGGAAATAAATATATCTTTTATGCAATCATAAGATAATTATGATAATTCATAAGTTAAATTGCTTGACAAACGAAAAGAAAATGATAAAGAGAGGCGACGAGTGCCGATAAGGCGTCAATGCTTTGGCACTCTCCCAATGCGGGTCGCCGCAGTGATGTCTAATTTTTACGAGATTAAAAGTACTCTCAGAACTTTTTTCTTTCTTGCATGATCACAGCTTGCGCAATAAGAATTTTTTAGACATTAATGGCGGAAACTTGGAAACTAATGAAAATACTTAAAATTGAGATAAGGAAAGTGCGTATTTTCCTCTCAAGGAGATTAAAACACACTTTTTTTTTTCGAAGGAATTCCCAGCGGCTTCCAAAAGTTGCTTTTCAATGTAAGACGGCTTTAAACTCCTAAAATTGTTATGGCAGAAAAACCTGTGCATGGTTTCTCATATACCTTGTGTCTCTTTAAGCACAGAAATTTTTGCGCCCTCTTGGGAAGCCTGATAGAGAATACCTGCAATCTGGCAAGTTCCTTCGCTGCATGAAATATCGACCGAGGACACGTTGCTCATTGTTCTGGTGCGGAAAAAAGACCATCGGAGAAGGGAATACAGCCCCAGATTTGGCTGTTCTTGGTGACTAATGTTGGAAATAGGAACGTTTCACAAGGCACCTGATTTCAACGGTCCTTCTAACTGCTTGGGACATACTCATGTCATGCGCAAGTTCAAATTAATAACCTGTGCTAGCGTAACCATTCGCCATTTACCCATAACGAAGTTGATAGATTTTTCAAAGCTTCGAGTTCGACAGTGCTTAAAGGGGGTCTTAAGAGGAGCGGCTACATTTTGTCAAATCCTTCGTCTGATGGCACGTAGCCTATTTATTTTAGTTCGGAAATTCTCTGGCAAAAGAAAATGGAGCGGAAACACTGCTATGAATCGATAGTGCAACGTACGGTGTTTGGTAGAGGTATGACGTTCTGCTCATAACTGCTATAACAAAGTGCTTTGTAACCGGCACAGCCCTCAGGACGAATAGTTAGGCGGCACCCTCCCGTATAATGGCTGCTATGTTTGTCACTCCGTATAAAGCCTTGTTCGACGCATTTTTGTTCAGGCTGACTCCGTGTAGGTTCTTTCCGAAATAAGTACGCCGATACCTGGCAGTTCTGTCCTTTTTTCTCGCGTTCGACACCAAAAACTACTAATATGAAAAGACAGCGGCGAAAATAGCATCTTGTGGTAGGTATTGAAGCGTTTCATGTCCTCTGATTCCACTGAATTCTAGTGGTCCCTAGTGCAATTTTCTAAACCCACCACCGGTGTCTCAGTGAGACAATTAAAGATTAGTGTGAATGTAACACAGCACAGAAACAAGTTTCAAGGAACGCCTCCTGACGGGTGCGCAGCGCAGCCAACGTACACTCTCAGCACTGAAGCTTACTTTCCAGGTTTTCATTTTCCTGTGCACCATAGCGCTTTGAAATATTCCAAGGTTGGCACGATGTGCTATCCTTAATACGTTCATGGGGTATGCATCTTGAGCTAACAGCTGCAAGAACCCTACATGATCGACATATGTCCGTTGAATTCACTGTGGTAACTGCAACTGCGCTCACTTCCATGAATGTTCTCTTGAGTTCTGATCAGGTCTGACCGGCGGTAATGTTTGAGCCCTTATCGAAACAGTAAAGAAAACTGTTTTTCAAAATAACACCAGGTTTACTCACGTTCTTGCGAGTTCAAAATTATCTTCAAAATAAAGCAGCTCTTGTAATCGCTGTAAAGTGCCCTTGCCGGGATGGGGTTAGAAAAATCTGAAAAAACAAAATTATCAGCAACGAAGTCTCCGCTGAAAGAAATGATTCGAAATCGAAAGCAGAGACAAAAAAAAGGCCGCAACCGTCTAGAAGACGTTGAAGTAACGAGCGTTAGCTGTTTGGTTTACTGGAATTGATATCAGATTATAGGGAGGTACACCAATGGGAATAAGAATTTGTGCGTTTATTTCGCCATGCTGTAGTAGATGGCGCTACAAGTCTCAATGCGAGATGTGTTGTTTTCTAGTTGCTGTCACAGATGGCGCTGTGATCTCAGGGTGGTAGCACACCCCACGAAATCTCGAAATGTGATGAGTAGTTGTTGCCACAGATGGCGCTTTGATGTCAGGGTGGTAGCAGACCGCATAAAATTTGGAAACGTGATGGGTAAGATCTAACGCTCGTAAAATTGTAAGCTTTGCCACTTTGACGAATAGGCCGGCAATTCATGCGGAGAAAGTATCGTGGTACCACGATACTTTCTCCAGAAGAAATCAACAATGCTGGTGTTTTCTGTTACTTCTGATTCATGTCATAAAGGGGGTGTACGTTTTGAACTGCACATTGAAAAAATTATGTGCGAAAATTTCTCAGGTGGTGAGTAAGTCATAAGTTTCGCAGCATATTTTTCATTTTGGAACGAAATATCTATTGTCCATAAATGAGCTTGCGCCCTTCGACTTGCATTTGCATTATCGTGAAAAGACAGCGTTTCTCTTGCATTGAGACTTGCTAAAAATTTAGGCTATGCGTTTGTCATCCAGCCTGCGTAACCAACGAGCGCCACATATACCTTGCAGGAAAGAAATTTACAATAGTCTTGTTATAACAAGGTGTGCCTTATGACATCAGTGTTGGAGTGCTACTTATTTCTCGGTCAGCGAACTTGCTTGGTTTCAGCAAAATAATTTGGGCGCCCGCCTTGTTGACAGAGCTTTGCAAAGAGTCGATACCAGGAGTCATGTTTAAAATTTTAAAACCTGTTTCTAATATAGGGTCTAACATTACAGCTTTTAGCGTGCCAAAACGACACGTAGGCTTGGACACAGGTAAATGATGGATTGTTCTGGAATAAATTTGGACAACGTAGAGTTCTTTAACGTGCGCTGATGTCGCACAGCACAAGCGACTTTTTCGTCTTCTCCTCTATCGAAATACGGCAGCGATAACAGGGATAGAACACCGGACGTTGGGACCAGCGGTAGAGCGCTAAATTCATCGAGTATGATCGGCAAAAACAAGGGTCTACGCGAATGGGGCAGATAGACTTACTCGCTGTGCAAGTCGAAAGAACTGAGCGAAAGTCGAGGAAAATCCACATATTTAAGAAAACGAAAACGAACTACAGATCGATGTTCAGTTTTTGGCGCACTCATTTTAGCTTCAGTCGAAAGCTTAAATCTAAGCTATGGAAAGACCACTAAACATAGCCATCAACAAGCAGATGCCCGAATCTTCCTTGTTCTCGGCTTTAATGGAGTAGACATGTGCGCTTGATGCATTACTTGAGGCTTTGCAAATTACTGAAGAGCGTGTGCCTTATTTCGGGCCGAGGTTTCCTTAGACTTCTCTGACGCAGGTCTTTACACTGTGTTTAGTCCACAAGTATCGGTTTAGGCCCATAAAACCAAAATTTTTTACCGAATTGTCCCTAAGCGGGAATGTGAATCATGTTTTGTACTTCATGTAGTATTTGGCTGCATTGAAGAGGAGGTCACCGTGTATCCTGTAAGAGACTCCGCATTGCTCCAAGGTATAACTTTTCTGCGATTTATTGAGTAATTATATTGTTACGGGATTAGAGAAACTTAAGCTGACGAAAAGAAGAATCGCACTCAGATGTCCAATCATAGGGAGCGTCTTTGTGGAGCAAGCTCGTGAGCGGGTGAGCGATGTCAGCGAAACGGGGAATAAAGCGGCGAAAATACGAACAAAGTCCGAGGAAGCTGCGAAGTTCCTTTGCAGTCTGAGGTGTTGGAAATGATGCTACAGCCGCGGTCTTCTGCGGGTCAGGGCGGACACCCTCACTGTCGACGAGGTGTCCGAGCACCAACGTCTGACGTTCACCGAAACGACATTTCTTCGAATTAAGCACCAGACCAGCGCGTTTCAGGCAATCCAGCACAAGGGCGAGGCGTTCGTTGTTTTGCATAACTTAAGTATTTCTTCTATGTAGGTCGTGCACGTTTCGCCCGGTAACTGAGCCCTGTGTGCCAGCCAGAAACTGCTCGCGAACTATACCGGTCCCTATGTCATCTTGGAGCGACTCAGTGACCTCACTTATAGGATTGCGCGCGTCACCGCAAGCGGCCGACGTTCTGCCCGCACAGAACTCACCCATGTCGCGCGGCTGAAACTTTGTCATCCACGTGCCGGTGCCTGACTCGCCCAGCGGGCTTCGCCTGCGACGGGGGAAGTGTTACGGGATTGGAGAAACGCAGGAAGGGCAAGGCCGGAGAACAAAAGAAGAAGAGGTTTAGAGTGTTGTGCCCCGCTGGACGCTGATTCCCGCTCGCCGATCGAACCTCTCGCCGCTGGCCTGTTGAACCAACTAGAACACCCCGGCTATAAAGATTATAGCCGTAACAATATATTTCTAAAGCAATTACAGATATAGTCAACAAATTTAGCAATTATAGCTAAATTATATTGCCAAATTAATCGTATTTCATTGGTGATAGCTGCATGTCATGTCAACATGACAGCGGACATTTATAGCTTGTATACATTCGCTCTCATTTAGCGCAATATACAGTCGTGTAAAAAGCAAGTGCTTTAACAAAACTGAATTATGGGCCTATTTAATGCTCCTTGAAAATAATAGGAAAGCAAGCGCTCCATTTTGAAGCGCGAGCAGTTTTTTGCCGACAGCGCAGGTAACGGTTCTTCATATTCTTCATCCGTTTTCTAAGAAACAAGAAATGTACGGAAACACAAAAAAAATTCCCTGAGGATAGCCTTAAACGAAAACGAAAGCGGTTTATTATGGCAGCCCTCCCGCGTGATAAATATGCTAACTTTGCGAAAAGTTCTCACCTTAGCTTGTTGCCAGTGTTATGAACTTAACGACGCGCAGGAACGCCCGTACTGTATTGTGTTCGATCCGCCGTGATGGCTAAGGGACTTCAGTGTTCAGGGGCTGAGCCCAGTAAGGGGGGGGGGGGGGGGTTGATTGTAGCCGTAGCGGCTCACATTTCTACAGTGACAAAACGGCAAAACACTTGTGTGCCGTCGGATGTGACAGCAAGGCAAATCACCGCAGGTGGCCAAAATGATTCCGCATTTCTCCCTTAGGCATCTCTGGTAGGCCTACGTAAAGAAATCGAATGTGAGTCGCGACGTACCCTCCACCAGATTACACTTTCTTTTTTTTTCCTATCTGTTGCCTCTTATGTAGACGCATTGCGTGCAACTAGGTAGCTTCTCAACTCCATCAGTCACGCGCTGGCAATCCTATGCCGTTCCCGTCTGCTCAGAGAGGTCTGCAAGGCTTCGGCGCAAACAAATATTCAGCATGTCTGAGGCTTCAGGCCAGTTTGGGTCGCATGACAGTGTGCTTGCCCTTCCCGAGATTTCGTGCTGCTTTTATGAGAATTATCATCATCAGCAGCATCAGCATCAGCAGCAGCAGCCGCAGCAGCAGCGGCCTGTCTACGCCCACTGCAGGATAAAGGCCTCTCCCATATCCCTCCCGTTAATCATGTTCTGTGCCGGCTGCGGCCACTCAATATCATTTATAGTTTTGACTGGCTTCTCTCTGCTTTTCCAAGCCTGATCCTCTATCAGCGATGCAGCTGTATTACAAATGCAGCTTTAAGTTTTGTTGCTCAAAAGCCAAAATAATGTTGAGCCTCTTACAGCTGTTACGTGTCTATTCTACCTGGTCTATACCCCGAGAATATTGCTTACTGGAATTAATGAAGCCAATTCCCGCCTCAGGATGACGTTCGCTAATGAAAAACTTCAGGGCGATGTCCTGCCTGTAAAAGAAAAGTAGTGGTTTAGCAGTATTTCGCACCTTGCAATGAAATGAGTCATCTTATAAACCTTCGCATCTCCCGTCTTGAGACACCTTAACACATCCCCAGCACTTGGCCGCCATATGAAGATGTTTGCACTTATCTCCAATGGATACTTGTTAATACAGTCAGAAATAAAACATGGTGGCAGTATCACTACTCAGAAGATATCACCAGCATGGTTTCTCATTCCCCCAGCGACCGCCAGCGTTTAAATTAGCTGGTGCATGTTGTCTCCGATATATTCGTTCTTTTTTCGCAAAGCAGCTCGTAGACATTGTGTTCATTCTGAAAGCCGCATGAACATGGAAGTCAACACCGAGCAAAACAGTGGTATGTCCCACGAAGTTCTGCATATATACAAAGCATCGTCTAGTTTTTCATTAATATACCACCAGAAGGTTCCATCTACTTCACTGCACACGGCTTCATCAGTACACACGCCATCCGTGTCAATTCAGCGCTGTTTAAGGATCACTGGACCGTCGTATAGAAGCTGCTGATCCGTAGTGCGCGCTACGCGCGGATGGTATTTACGGCGGCAACAAGGGCCAAAAATAACGGCAGTCCTAGTGGCGCCACCCCTTACAAAAATGCTTCTTGAGACAGTGTTGAAGTTCTCATGAGCAGACTCAACACGGTATGTTGAATTTTTGTTGTGACCAGGATGGGCTAGTGTTGGTGAATTGTTGAGGCCGAGTTGAAACTCATTGGAAAAGTGGCCACTGTGCTAGAGTTGAGCATTCTCAATGAAATTTCTGCTTTGAGTTCATGTTGGAATTACGGGAGTGAATCAACACGCCATTCTGAAT
The DNA here is from genome assembly GCF_055824585.1 of Amblyomma mixtum. NCBI lineage: Eukaryota > Metazoa > Arthropoda > Arachnida > Ixodida > Ixodidae > Amblyomma > Amblyomma mixtum. The sequence continues at coordinate 104,171,434 of NC_143013.1, forward strand.
CTTGGCTGGGGTAAAAAAGCAAAAAAATCCTGGGAATACATTCGTATTGCGCCAGATGGACCGATTACCAATGCAATTTTCGGCGGTATATTGATATTTATTGCTGCAATTTCTCGCTAACGTGAAGCCGTCATCCCCTGTGATGTAGTGCTCCACACATACGCACAAACAGGTATGTATATCAATATATATATATATACATACATACACCTTAGCATGCCTTAGCCCTACACATCCATCAGATAAAGAGCATGGGACAGTACTGCACACGAGGCTATAGAAAGAACTGAGAGAGTTCATCTTACGATCTTAAGTGCAACCTCGGCTTCGCCCTTATATAGTCCTACTCAGGGGTGTCCGGACCTGCGCAAGTTGTAGACTGCCGATCAGCAAAGTTATGTCAGTTACTACTTATCATATTTATTTATTTTATGTGTAGTAGAAGTAATGAAGTTTATATGCAACGGTCTATTATTTGACAACCTTGATTCATTCATAAACAACTTAAATAAAGCATAAATAAGCGCCCTTTTTTATGAGAGCACATACGAATCATCCAAAGTAGGTATGCCTGAATGAGCATATTGCACTTTTTTCTATGCAAGAAAATGACTTTGAGCGGTTTATGAGAGTTTTAACGGGTGCTGCGTGCGTTCTTAATATGTGTAATGTGATCAGGTTCTGTTTACACGATGCATGTCGAAATGATTTCATTTAGTTAGGCTTAGAAGCGCCTGCCTTGAGATGATTCAACTTAAGTTCAACAGAAATTGCTCAACAGTAAATCTCTTGACTGCGCTCAACAAAAATTCCGTGTATCAGGTGTTGAGTAGGCTCAACATACATTGAGTTCATGTGGGCTTCCAGTTGATTCAACAGGAGCTCAACAAGGCGTCAACTGAAGCTCAAGAGTCATTTTTGTTAGTAAGTTGAGTTAATGAAGAAACCTCGCCCGCACCAATAATTAATCGCGGGTACATGTCGCAGACATAAGTTAGATCGGGCAATAAAAAAGAAAAACAGCACAAAGAGCTCTATGTAAACGGTCTATAATTTACTGATCAACAAAGACGTCCACAACACTTCTTCGCAAGTTATCTAAGATCACCGCACGTTTGAGCAAATGATTTCATCAATGTTTGACGCCTCTTTAATACTACAACCGCCTCGCGTGCAAAAGTAGCGTGGTTCGAATATCGGTGCCGCGCAATTCGTCCAGGGAAGAAAAAATAAACATGAGTGTCGGCAGTACTCCTTAACCAGCGTGGTGGTTTGGCCCGATCTCGGTGACCAGAACCGAAAACGCACACTGTCACCCGAACAAAATTTGGCCACCCTATAGTAACACTTGGTAACAACCTCTTGTATGAATACACCAAATAACCTTCGGTCTTCAAACAACGACGGCTTCGGAGAAACTCAGTAAATGTATTAGTACTAGTTCGCAGGGGGAAATGATTCACGGATCGTGAATACCTTCTTGCGCAAATGGGAGAGCAGGACCTGAAGGAGGAATTGGCTAAAAGGGAAAGTAGTGGAATTCAGGATCTAGCTGCAGAACATATATTTGGCTTTAACTGATGACGACGGCCTTGATGATTAAGCAATGAAAGCCAAATCACACAAATATCACCATGGAGGGCGGAACAGAAGTAGGCGTTGAGATGGTTCGACAGTATACTGGCGAGCTCTCTCAGAAGACGCACGATCTCATTAAGAAGCGCCAAAGCTTGAAAGGTTTAAACCTCACAAAGAGAATACAACTGGCAGAGCTATGAAACTTAATCAATAACCGCAAGGTAACCTACAGGAGGAAATATAAAATGGAGTGAACTGATCATGTTGTGCAGATCCGAAGCAGCCTAAAAGCGGTCAAGAGGAAACTAGGCAGAGGGAAAAATCCAATGTACGCACCAAGAAACAATGAGACCAATGTCATCATCAATGTGAACGAGATAGTTAAAATAGCTGAAGAGTTCTACAAAAATGTGTACAGCAGGCAATGTACTGAGGACATTAATGAGGAAAGCAGTGGGGCACAAGAACTGGACGTCCCATCAGTAACGAAAGAAGAAGAAATCACTAGTAGCAACGCACACAGGGAAATCAGCTGATGAGGATCACGTCATTGCAGGTTTGTTGAAGGATGGTAAGAATTGAGCTAGGAATAGTGGCCACCCCGTATACGAAAAGGCGTATGACCTAGAAGTACAGGAATCTTGGAAGAGCGCTAACATCTTAATTCCTAAGAAAATGAACGTCAAGGACTTAAAAAGTTACTCATTGATCCGCTTGCTGTGGGTTGCCTACAAGATATTTTCTAAGGTAATCGCCAATATAGTCAGGAAAACCTTATACTTTAATCAGCCAGTTAGGCAGTCAGCCTTTCGGTACGGCTTCTCGACAATAGACCATATTCGCATTATCGAGCAGGTGAGAGACAAGTGCGCAGAATACAACTGACGCCATTTATATGTGTACAGCCTTCATAGATTATGAGTAAGGATTTGACTCACTGCACACCTCAGCAGTCATGCAGGCATTACGGAACGGGGGTGTAGATGACCAAACGTAAGAAAACTGGAATATATCTATAACGGTTGCAAAGCCACTTTTGTACTCCACAAACACAACAATAAAATTTTAATACAAAAAATGTCTGTCAGTCAAGGAGATAGGTTCTCTCTAATGCTATTCACCGCTCTGATCATAGGAGGTTTTCAGGAGCCAGAATATACAGCAGTTAGGTACAAGATTAATGTGCAATACTTTAACCATCTACAATTCGCTGATGACACTGCCTTACTAGGTGATGAGTAACTGAGCAGCTCAAGGGATGAGTTGCAAAGCATGATCAATGATTTAGTGAAAGCAGAACGGTGGGTCTGAAAATTTAAGAGCCGAAAATGATAGTGGTCAATGTTCTGGGGAATAAACGAAGCTTTACGATTAGTAGCAAGGTTCTGGAAGTGACTAAGTTATATGCCTACTTAGGTAGAGACCGCAAACGCGAATAATAAGAGTTAAATATCTCTCAGAATTAGATTGCGTTGGAACGCATTATTTGGCAGGTACCCTGAGATCATTAATGGCAGTTTAACAATATTCCTCAAGTTAAAAATATTTAACAGCTGTATCTTACCGGTACTCACCTATGGGAAAAAATGTGGAGGCTGCCGAAAATATTAGACTAAATTGAGGACAACGCAGCGAGCTTGTATAGAGAAATGATACAAGCAACATTAAGAGACCGGAAGAGGGTGGAGTGGATCAGGGAGCAAATGCGGGTAATAACATCCCAGTCGAAATCAGGAGGAAGATATGGGCTTGGACACGTCACTTAAGGCGAAGGCAAGGTGCCGGATTGTCATGACTAAGGGACTGGACCCTAAGAGAAGGCAAGCGTAGCAAGGGGCGGCAAAAATATATCTGGCCGGATGGGACTAAGACGTTTGCGTGGATAAAGTGATCGCCGCTGGTATAGGACATGGTTATTTGGCGAGATATGGGGGAGACCTTTGTCCGGCAGTGGGCGTATCTGAATGACAATGCTGGAGGAGGCCTTTGCCCTGCAGTAGCTGGTACGCTTGCTGCTGGTGATGATATGATGATGAGCGCTGTTAGGATGATGATGATGGCGGTAAGGATATGCATCAGTATTTTAGCAAAGATGCTCCTTTATCGCATACATTACCTTGTGAGTTTCTAGAGTGTTTATGTTGGCTGGGTTGCGAAATGGCCCAGCTGTGCGGTTGATTGGTTCTGTCTGTCCAGGTACATAGCTAAATACACCTATCACCAAATATTTGACAGTGTGGCGTCATGTTTTTTGTTACGTTTTGAAACGTTATGTTGGCGTCAGCTGACGGGGGTGTTGCCTCATCGGCCCAGGATGTCGCATCCCTTATTTCTTGCCGCTCTTTATGATGTTGTGTTAGTTCGGCGAGAGTGAGAGAGAATTGCCAGTGTGTTAAGTTCGCTCAAAGCGAGAGAGGCCTTGTGGAGTCTTGAGTGAAATTCAAGTTTTCCAGTTTTTGTTTCTGTTAGCATTAGATACCGAGCGGTGTGCACGAATCTGCTATACACAGACGCATGATGAGCAGCGCTTCTGGTGCTTTTCTAAGCCCACGCTTTTTGCTAAGGGTCCGTCACATTTATACTGAATGAACACAGACTACTAACATCAACATCTGCACCGACTTCAGCAAATCCATTCGTAATATACAACATAGGCTACTGGAAATCCACCCACATTACGTTCTAGTAGAATCCTGTAACAGCAATCCGAACATTACAATCACCTGCTTTGTATACAAAGCCATGCTGGAATCGGAAGAAATGAGTTGGTTCATGAACGTGCCCGCGAAATTAACATACGGGCGCCTGCGACTCGATGTCGAAATCTAACTTGAGTGGAACACGCCGCAACAAACAACGTGGAAATAGTTGAACATTACCACAACAAGAAAAATTACACAGTATTAACCCAACCTCACCTGTCACTCAGCACGAAACCAGCACACGCCCTTTATAGAGTTCAAACTAACACTCTCCTCACACCGCTCATGCTCTACAACTTTGGATGGCTTGACACAGCTCACTGTCCTAACTGCCCAGAGATCAAGGCAGACACGGAACACATTCTCTCCTCATTTAACGCTGCCGTTACCACTCCTTATCTCCTCCCCCCCTCCCCTCCTCTATCTTTGAGGGCTTGGCTTCACTCGAGCTCAGCAGATTATCAGCGGGCCTTGGCGGAGCAAGCGCCCTTCTTCCCTGGGCCTTAGTGATAGACTCAAACAAAGTATTTATCTTCTTCTCCTCCCCTCCTCTTCCTCCTCCATGAGCCTCAATGAACCTTCTCTTTCTCCTCAGTGATTTTTGTTAACAAGCCGGTAATCTTCCCGTGACTATATCATAAGCAAAGTTAGATAACCACCCTGTAACTGGTAACTCTACCCCTATCCGTCAAAAGCCAAACCCAGTGAGGCCAAGCGAGCTGCAGGTGTGTGAGAAAGTCCGGGACATGCTGGAAAAAGGGGACATAGAAGATTCATTAAGCGCTTGGGCTGCGCCTCTCATTTTGGGCAGAAAAAACAACTGGTTAAGGTTTGTTGTGCCTTTTTTTGTGGTAACTTTTTCATTATTGTGCTGACGAGTATCTTACGTCTAATATGTAATTTTGTAGCGAGAGTTACACTATCCACAGTCTCTCCATTCCGCCGTACGTATGGAAGGTCAGTTGTGCGCATGCCCGAGGAGCCGAGTAATGTCACAGCACGCAGGTAGTGTGCGATAGCAAAACGGCCATCTGTAATTTTGGAATGGGTAGGATATCGCCGGAAGCGGCAAGGCTTCTCGCCAGTAGACGGCTAAACTGAAAGATTAGCCTAACTTGGACTACCGCACACGCGTCCGTTCCTGGCAACGACGCGGCCCACGAGTTAGTCCGAGCTCTCTACTTCCGGGTAACTGTAAAGCAGCCCGACTGCTGGAACATGGAAGAGCGTGTGAAGAGTGGGCGCGGCGGCAGTACCAAGGTGAGGGCTACAAACCCTTTTGTGCCGCCGCGGTGGCTCAGTGGTTATGGTGCTCGGCTGCTGACCCAAAAGACGCGGGTTTGATCCCGGCCGCGGCGGCTGGAATTTCTTTGGAGGAGAAATTCTAGAGGCCCGTGTACTGTGCGATGTCAGTGCACGTTAAAGAACCCCAGGTGGTCGAAATTTCCGGAGCCCTCCACTACGGCGTCTCTCATAGCCTTAGTCGCTTTGGGACGTTAAACCCCATAAACCAAACCAAACCTTTTGTCTTCTTCATCCAGGTTTTTCTTGGATTGCTGCCTTTGCTGGTGGGGCAGCCACCGACGCCCTACTACGCATCTTTATCGGACATTGCGGCTGTTTGCATCGATCCCGTCAACACGTCAAGTCATCCGGCCGTATTCCAAGATTTCTACCACAGCCTTCCCAGCGGCGCCAGTGCTTCGTCGACGGAAGCAGCAGGAGCATCGGCATCAGCAACACCGGACTGTATAAAAGAGGCGTGCCACGAAGCACGCGGCAGTGGGCGCGGCGGCAGTACCAAGATAAGGGCTACAAACCCTTTTGTCTTCTTCATCCAGGTTTTTCTTGGATTGCTGCCTTTGCTGGTGGAGCAGCCACCGACGCACTACTACGCATCTTTATCGGACATTGCGGCTGTTTGCATCGATCCCGTCAACACGTCAAGTCATCCGGCCGTATTCCAAGATTTCTACCACAGCCTTCCCAGCGGCGGCACTGTTTCGTCGACGGAAGCAGCAGGAACATCGGCATCAGCAACATCGGACTGTATAAAAGAGGCGTGCCACGAAGCACGCGGCAGTATCTGTTCGTATCTGTTCTCGCTTCGGCGAGCGCGGCTTCGGCCGCTTATCTGTTTTTTGAGCAGCGTCCGCTCCGGCGGACGCAGTTGTTGCTGCGACGCGCGTCTTTCCTTTCCTCTCTCTCCGTCCTCTGATCTTTTAACTCTCCTCTATCTGCACGTGGCAGCGGTGGTGGCTTGGCTCGAGCCAGTAGCAGGCCCGTGCAATTTTTTTCATCCTTCTCTCAGTCACAACAACAACAACAACAACAAGCACGCGGCAGTGGGCGCGGCGGCGGCACCAAGATGAGGGCTACAAATCCTTTTGTCTTCTTCATCCAGGTGAGGAGACACTACGGAAAATGCCTGAGTAGCAACAATGTTTGCCTTCTTTTGCTGCCGTGCTCACGGCCCGTGCTTGATTTGTTGTGTAGTTTATGTGTTTCACTGCGATTCTTGTTGCTCCTGGGGGGCGACATCGAGGCGAACCCCGGACCAGATAGTTCGATTTCGGAGCAATTGAAGTTGATTGCGGCAGACATACAGGAAATAAAGACGGGAAAAAATGTAACAAACCAGAAGCTCAACGTTATTGAGAAGAAGCTGGAAGAGATGGGAAGCCTTCAGGAAAAAGTCATGGAATGTGTAGAAAAAGTAACTGAATTGGAGCAGCAGCTGTCAGTAATGACAAAAAAAATTGATGATTTAGAAAATAGAAGCCGACAATCAAACCTGATTGTTTTTGGCATAAAGGAGCAAGAAGAAGTCTGACGAACAACTTCAGACAATAGTAACAAAAGATGTTCTTGAAGATAAGCTGAACGTGACGGTATCAGGTATTGAAAGAATACATCGACTCGGTAGACGAAAGTCAGACAATGAAGGCAAAGATAGACCGGTGATCTTTAGGTTACTAGACTATCGTGATAAAGTGAACATTTTAAAGCAGTGTTCTAAACTTAAAGGATCTACCTATTCGATTAGTCAAGATTTTTCACAAAGTGCCCGAGAGGTGAGGAAAAAGCTGTGGAATCGAACCAAAGAAAATCGTGACAGGAAAAAAGAAAGTGAGGTTGACGTATGATAAAGTTCTAATTAATGGTTGTCTTTTCGCCTGGGACAACGATAGCAACGACATCGTTGAACTAGAACCACAAAACGAAGAAAGCGAGGTAGAGCACAGCATGGAACCACGGGCCACTCGGTCAAGGGGCCGCAAACGTTGATCAATCTAGACGTGCGCAGTCTTATCAACGAATACGACGGTCCAGTCTTGCAATCAAGTCATGATGAATGAAGTAAAATGTAACGAAATATTAACAAACACGTCTTTCGTTGTCTCCATGTGAATGCGTGGTCTGCCATGAATAAACCTGCTGAACTTGAGTATCTGTTTAACAAACTAGAGAAGTTTGAAGTGTTTATGATTACGGAAACCTGGTACTCTTGTGATGAAGAAGTAGTTAATATGCCCGGGTACAACTCGTTCTTCATGAACAGATCATAAAATCGTGGTGGCGGTGTTTGTGCTTTAGTAAAAAAGTGTATAAATTGTGACCTAGTGCCAAGATTTTGTTGTGTCACTTCTGACTACGAAATGGTTTCCTTAAATTTTGACCGTACTATTATTGCGGTTTGTTACCGGCCTCCTGATGGCCGCACTGCCGAATTCTTTTCTTTCGTTGACGTATTTTTGAATTTTGTGAACTCTAACAACTTGTGTGTCATTCTAGGCGGCGATTTTAATGTAAACCTACTTTCCGATAGCAACACAGCAAAAGATTTTATTTTGCTGCTCTCCGCAAACGGCTGCATTAACACAATTGGTACGCCTACAAGAGTTACTATGCATACAGAATCACTCATTGACCTTTTTATTACTAATTTTGATGAAAAGAGCGTTGTGTCCGCTGTCTTCCATTATGACCTTAGTGACCATTTCCCAATATTGCTAGGGGTGAAACCAGGTATGAAGAACAAACCAGCGCGTGCTTGCTTTCATCAGAAGGAGGGCAGAAAGTTGGGCAAGTTGGTAAACATTCATGATGGGTTTCAAAGCGCGACAAGACGGAGACGAAGCGCTTGTCGTGTGTGTTTCTTCCTTTCGTCTCCGTCTTGTCGCGCTTTGAAACCCATCATGATTGCTTTCATAAAGCGACTACTGAGAAAAACCTTGCTTCTTTCAGACAGGCTGTTTCAGATGTAGCTTGGTCTGACGTGCTGTCTATGACAGACGTGGAAGCAACTTATGAAAGCTTTCTTGATAAATTTAAAGCACTTTACACCGCACATTTTCCGTACAAGGTGCACGTAAGACCTCGGAAAGGGCGCAAGGAGTGGATGACGTCACAATTGCTCTAGGAGATACAATCCAAAGAAAAATGTACCAAAACTTCATTAATACACGCGACCCCGATCTATTAGCAAGATACAAAGTAATCAGAAATAAGCTAAACAAAAAGTTAAGGCATGCTAGGGATTCGTATTACTGCGGCAAATTCGAATCATGCCACGGTGATTCTCGAAAGTTATGGAACGAGATTAACAACGTTGTTTTACGCACACCCCAGACTAGCCCTCCTCAAGAAGTACTTATTCAAGGACGAAGTGTAAATGGGCAGGAGCTAGCAGAGGCGTTTAATCAATATTTCGTCACGCGAGAATACCTAAGTTCGTCAAACATGCCATATGATGCCCACATAAGTCAAAGTAGCGATCCTATGTATCTATGTCCAACTACATCTTCCGAAGTATTCACTGCATTCATGAACATGAAGAACAGCAGATGCCACGATGCGGATGATTTGCAGATACGGCCTGTGAAGCATGTGTTAGATATTCTAGCACCAATTTTAGCACATATATTTAATTTAACTTTGGAATACGGAGTGTTCCCACAGCGCATGCAAATTGCTAAGGTGACAGCTTTGTATAAGAAAGGTGATAAGCTTTGCGTTTCAAATTATAGGCCAGTTTCCGTGCTGCCAATCTTTTCTAAAGGACTGGAAAAAATTATCCACACGCGAATATCATGCTTTTGTGACGAACACCAAATAATAACAGATTCCCAGTTTGGTTTTATCAAACATAAATCTAGCGAGACAGCATTACTAAGCCAAACAGAGTACCTCTTACAGTGTTTCGAGGAAAAGAAACTTACCCTTGGCGTTTTTATAGATTCCCAGTTTATAGATTTTTCGCAGGCTTTCGACTACATCAGCCGCAATATACTTAAAACAAAACTGTTCGACTACGGTTTCAGGGGTCGTGTTCACGCGCTTCTTACGTCATATCTTGCACATCGCTTTCAGTTTGTTGATATTAATAGCTGTCGATCCTCAGTAAAAAAAGTACATGCTGGCGTACCTCACGGAAGTATCCTTGGACCGCTTCTTTTTAACTTGTATATCAATGACATCGGTAATCAATGCCTGCATGTGAAGAGCGTTATGTATGCAGATGACGTCTCACTGTTTTTCTCATTAAGCGCGTGATAAGATGTGATAAACGAGGCCAATAGGACACTAAGTACGCTCCATCAGTGGTCCCTTAATAATCTGCTGAAAATTAATGTAACTAAAGCTAAGGCAATTATGTTCAAACCAAAAAATAAAAACGTTATTCTACCATGCGATCTTAAGCTAGGTTTGGAAACGATAGAGGCTGTAGATAATATCAAGATATTAGGGGTTCATTTCAACAGCCAGCTAAGCTGGGACAATCATGTTAACGCTGTCATCAGTAAGCTTTCTCGTGTCACAGGTATCATTTACCGGTATCGTCACTTACTTTTATGCAAAGTTAAACTTCTCCTATATAATTCGCTCTTTATGTCCCAAGTGAACTATGCGCATTTAGTTTGGGGAACAACTACAGGTACCAATAAAAATAAGATTTATGTTTTACAGAAGAAGGCTCTGCGTGCAGTACTTAATGTCGGTTCTTATATAAACACATCCGATTTACTCCACCACTTCAATGCCATAAAAGTATCTGAAATGTATAATGTTAGGCTAGCTGAAAGATACAAGAAGGACATAAAACAAAATATGAATTACTTGCGTGACACGGCACACCTTTCACTAAATGTACAAGTTTATCCTAGCAGACACAGCGAACTGTGGCATATTCCAACCTGCCGCACAATATAGGGTACACATAGTCTAGCAAACACGTTGCCCCGTCTTCTAAATAAGTTTCAAACTGCAACAGTTGATCGTTCACGGGCATGCCGCCAAGTTATACACGATGTATGTGCCACTTTATAGATTCATTGCTTCTTTATCCCTTCACTGCTTCTTTATCTCTTTCGTTTCCGTGTTGACCTGATTTGAGTAACTGAATTCCTGTTGTTCGATGACGTGTATTTTTCTGTTTCCTTTTTTTGTTACCATTTTTTGTTGTACACTTCATTCCTTGTCATTTTTCTAATAATATGCAAAACCATTTTTGATAACTATTGTTTGCATTTATAGATACTACTTGTTTAAAACATTTATGTTACCTGCTGCCCTGCAATGTAGGGGCCGAGGGGCACGTCAAGCCAAAATTTCCGGCTTTTTTCCCTCGGCCCTCACCATGTGTACATGGGAAATAAATTGAAATTGTAATTAAAATTGAAAAATTATACGGAGATTGTCGAAAAGTGTAGGTTACAGAGGAGTCTGGTGCCACCACCGGATAAAAGTCAAAACAATAGGGAGGCCATCGCATGGCGGCGCCTTCAGGCTGGGAATTTCGTAAACCCGGTCTGGGCATATCATGTTCAGAGAGATGAGAAAGAAAACGATAAGTGCAAGCACTGTGGGGTGAGAGGGACCCTCGACCACATAATCTGGGATAGCGCTAGCTCCCCAGGGGCTAAAGCAAATATAAATTGTAGAGATGCCTTGGAAGCCCTGCTGCGGAGTGACGCCCCTGCTTCACAGCAACAAGCCATCCGCCTGGCGGAAGAAGCCGCGAGGAGTCAAGGCCTCTTCGCATGCTTCTAATCGCGGAGGTCCTGGTCTCCGTTACCAAGGCCTGCGTGCCGGGGACGGGAGGTAGGGGGCCCCTTCTATGGCGGAACGTGAATTTGATTTCGTGATCATCTGGTGTGCCGCGTCGTGCGCCTCGCAGCTGCGTGACCGCGAAGCAGACGCCGCTCGCCTCTCCAGTTGTGCGTATGTGCGAGGAGCCGAGTGACGTCAGAGCTGGTGCGCCTTCCTGCGTATACGCAAGGGGAGGGGACGCGCTGCGGTGTGAGTATAAGATGGATGTGATGCAGTTGCGGAGAGCCATTGCCATGGCGAAGGCAGCCGTTGAGCTGCTTCGCAAACGGGATAAGCTCAACTCATCGGGCCCTGAAGTTGTGGCCTGGGAGCTGGCTGTCGGCAAAAGGGAGAACGATCGGTGCAAGGCCAAGAGAGCAGCGAAAACGCCTGAGGAGCGAGAAGAGCGCCAAGACAAGAGGTAACGTGAGGACGTGGAGCGGTTGCAGCGTCGCGCATTGGCACTGCTTGGTGAGCCGTGTTCCGAGGACGTGAGGGCTCGCCGCATGGCCTACCACGTGATCAGACTGACTGAATGTAACCATGGGCGAACTACAGCTCTCGCTACGTATATCTTGGCATAGCTGAGCTAAGCCACTGCGAATTTTTTTCTGTGGCGTATGCACAATATTGTGCTTTTTTCATTTATTGAAATATTACGTGGGGATGCCAGCTGTGAATATTACTATGCAGAGCAACAATTTCCCCCAAAACTCCAACTGTTGACAAATTCTTCTCATCGCGGAATTTCGTAACAGCCCTTTTCCAGGAGTGCTGGCCATGGATTGGCTAGGCTACGCAGCTTTCTTTGTAAGCGTCTCGGCGCGCTTTGTTAGCAATTTCTCGTGTCTTAAAAGGGCTCTGAGAGCAATAAATTTTGGCCTGTGCAGATAAGAAATTGAGTCCTAATTCAAAAAGTGTATTTTATCAGAACACGGAGCTTTTTATAAGCTAGAAAAAACTAAAAACGGAACACAGGTGTCGTCATCAACGGCGTAGGTCACAAGTACATTCCAACGTCTACCACAAAACCGGCTCATTTAAGTTTAGTACGTCAGGAGTTTAATTGACAGGAGTAATATATTCGAATCAATCCTCTAGACGACAAATGCGCCTTTCTCGTTTGGACAAAAATCAACATAGCAAGACAGAGCAACATAATATTTACCGGGAATAATGTTTAAATGAATTAGTTCTCAGTATCCTCTTAAAACCTACGCCACGTCGATGGATACTCCTGAACCCACTGGATTAGACTAACACTTCTCTGCGCAATTTTTTTTGATAATCCGTTCAAATGAAGAACACGATAGCAAAATCTAATTGGAGTATAAGTTCTCGACGCCGAAGACTTCGTCTTAGACATGCCCAAGACTCTAGCACATCGTCCGCTCGAGCCGCCTGGCAGCGATGACGAGTACTGTCGTTAAACAGGCTGCATCAGCGAACAGAGTAGCATAGCGGCGAAGTTGCATTTTAAAGCAGCAATAATAATCTTGGCTTTGCTTGTAGTACAGCGCAGCCAGCTTGCGGATACAGCGACGTAATCGTTATTTTGTGCACTTTGGCGAAGTTACTCGCCATTCAGGAACGGCAAAACGCCGCCTCGCAACTAGGGCTGTCATAAAAGAGAATTGTTTCGGCAGTGAATTCGTTTATCTTTTGAGTCGTGGATGTGACGGCCTGGAGATAATGGTATCACTAGAGAATGGTGCTTTTTTTCATTTGCTTGTATGGTTTTGGTGCCTTTTATAAGCTTATATCTCGTGGTAACATGTACGTTTCTGAACAAAAAACGGACTCTTTTAAGACCAAGAAAATTAGTGGTGTATATGCTTACTTTGCCTAACTATTCTTCCCTATATGTGTTGTCCTCAAGTGTAACCAGTACAGCGTGGTTTCCTGTCCACCTAAGAGCCAACCCACTCATTATCTTGACTCTTTACGTAGGTCAGGTAGTTAGCTACGATACCTAATATGCGAGTTTCTCCACGCGCTCTTTCTGGCTGAAGAAGACCGGAATATATTGGAGTTTATGTATTAAAGCCTTCTGCGATGGTTGAAAGGCGCTTAAACATGGTTGTTCTCGCGAAGGTTGCCCTCCTACAGTAGTATGTATCAATGTTACAACACCTCGAAATAAATGACGGAAGCCCACGAAAAAAAAGAAGCGTAGGCGATGTGTTTTTTTCTCATTATTATTTTTGGCTGCAGATCCCACCGGCCGCATGTGGTTGTTTTTTCTTCTCCTTTTTTTAATCTCCAATTGATAAAAACTAAAACATTCATTAATAAAAAAAACTGGGTTTGGGTTTATGGGGGCTTAACGTCCCAAAGTGACTCGGTGCAATGAGGGACGCCGTAGTGAAGGGCTCCGGAAATTTTGACCGCCTGGGGTTCTTCAACGTGCACTGATATCACGCAGTACATGAGCCTCTAGAATTTCGCCTCCATCGAAATTCGCCCGCTGCGGCCGCGATCGAGCCGACGTCTTTTGGTACAGCAGCCGAGCATCATAACCACTGAGCCACAGCGGCGGCGACAAAAATGGTTTCGGTGGCTGTTGGCTTTCGTCCTTTATATCATCAGGAGACGGGGGGGGGGGGGGGGGGGGACGCAAAAGACGACAAATTTTGTCGTCATTTCCATTGTTCGTCTCCCCACCTCTCCTCATTTTTGTCGTCACGAGATAATTTTTAGACTCCCTTCTCCGCTCAAGACTTCGAAATGGCATCGCAAGTGGATTTAAAAAGAAGTAAATAATATACTCATTCGACCACCGCTACAAATGCTGCGTAATCGTATTAGGTAACTTTTGAGAGCACGGCGATTGAAACACTACTACTGTGTCCGGAAGGGTGCTTCATCGCACAGCAGTATGTCGTAAACTTGCTCTTTACTCGTCAGGCACACCTGTTCTTTGTTGGAGTATGTCACCTAAAACGAGACCGCAATATGCTTTCTCACTATTCGTTTGTATTGAGCGAATGCAATTCCGTGTTTGGAAGAAAATGATTTGAACAAAGACCGTTCATTGAAATGCCGTTCCGTCCTGAGCAAACGACCGAATTGTGACGCCAAATGCCATTGTTCCAGACTCTAGGCATGAAGCACACATCAGGTGCGGCCAGTACATATATGACGTTGAGTCATAACCAGCAAGTGCCAGTAGCAGAATTGTTGCCTGGTGTCAGCTTATTAACGGTGCTAAATCAAAGCTGACCATGCTCAGGCGCCAATATTCAGTATTAGAAAAGAGAAGTCATGGATAATTTACACGAGCTCGAAAAGGTGTGCAGCAATATGAACTCACGGTGGTTGCCCATCTTGCCCTTTGACATGCCATGTGTAGGTGAATGTCCTTGCAGAGGCATTGAATTCTGTAAGATTAGCCGTCACACACTCCAGCATTGGTACGTCTGTTTGCGCTGCTAGCAGCACTACATGTGGCACGGATTCAGCGGTCTGTAAAAGAAGACGAAATCTTCAAAACGCTGAAGCAAGTGGCACTTCTCGCATATGAAAGCACTCGAAAACAAAAACGGGGAACAGATCAAAAATCGGCGCGCCTACAGCGTGTGTGACGGAAATAAAATTACTGCAAAAGTTTTTGTTTTTGAACAAATTTGCGCAAAGAATTACATGAGAAGGAAAATTACGACAATATTTGCTACCAGCTAAAAAGAAAACATTTCATATCTGTCAGAAATTCAGTGCTCAAAGACCAGCCCCAAGCTTAAGGGACACGAACATAACCGTGTCCATGCCTGTTTATTCTGCTGGCGCGTGTACAACGATTTCTGCTGTGAACACATCCTGTCGTCCTCATTTTGTCATATCGAGTCGTTCTTGGAGAGGCAAAAGCACCCTAAAATAAAAAAAAATGGACAGAAAAAAGTGAGGCGACTTTGCTTTACTTGAAAAACATGTACCCCCTCCCAGGCTGCTGCAGAACAGAATAACATATGCGTGCTTCGTGATGAGCCATGCTTAACTTTTAGGAAAAGAGAAGGAAAGTCAGTAGGTTCCGCCAGTTTTTCATAGCCGGCGCGTATTAACCACGAAAACGGCCAGAAGCCCATGTACTGCGCGATGTCAATGTACGTTAAAGAGCGCCAGGTGGGTGAAATTTCCGGAGCCCTTTACAGCGGCGGCCCTCAGGCTCAGTCATTTCGAAACAATAAACCCCCCAAAACAAATATTGGTCTCTAAGCAAGCATAAAATAAACGTAACATGCCACTACATCTCACTAACCGAGAATGTGAAAACATAATTAATGTTTTTGGCTGGCAAACACAGCTGATCAACTTCTCCATGGTTCTCGTGGCCACTAAGTGCTATATTACATTGCGCGCATTTCAACATACGCGATTCAGAGTGCTGAGGTACGTAACCTGTAAACGGAAATGGCGTATGAATTAGCTTGCGGAGATGAGAGAAATATCTGACACGGAAGATGAAGAGCTTCCTTGATGAAATACTGAACAGGTGTGACACTAGCGTATCTGCCCTTCCAGCCTCCACTCATGCCTCCCGTGAGACAACCCTCACTTCCGTCTGCTGCTCACTCGTTCCGCGTCACCATCAAGCCCACATTGCGCTTTTATATGACTGCTATCCCTACCCGGTATGTTCAAGCCATAATTGACCACGTTCTTGGCTCTTCGAACTATCGCGGATTTGTCGTTCATCGCCCATCGAACACCATCACGGTAAACTTGTCATCCTTGGTGGACGCACAGAAAGTGTGCGCAGTTACACAGATCACCCTGGACGACTGCAAACATGTCCCGGTGCAAATACATTTTGCATCAGGCCCTGACAGCCTCCGCTGCGTCGTTTATCATGTCGACAGCACAAGTCCTCCTGGAGAGGTGCGCGCAAACATTCGCTGTTCAACTCACGTAGTACTGCAAGCACGGCCTATGGGGCGCCAGATCACATACCTGCTCGTTCTGCAAGGCTCGTTACTTTGCCTGAGTACCTTACCTACTACGGTGCGATCATCAAACGACAGCCCTTTCGACCTCGCCGTGTGTTTTGTTATCATTGCCATAAAGCAGGACACATGGGAAATACCCGCGCTAATCCTGCTGCTGTGATCGACATTGAGTGAACCAACAGTTTTTTGTGCCATGACATTCGCTCCTCCGCCTGCCCAAAGAAGAAGCGAGCGATGAAGTTGCACAAGCCATCTGCAAAAGAGGGCATTCCTACAAGTAATCGCTTTGCTGCTCTCACATGTGACAACGACTTTCCTGAACTTCCTTTACCTGACCCTGCTGCTCACTGCCCGTCTTCTCAACAGCGTCCATACGCACAAGCGGCCCATCTCGTGGATCAAATGGTACACCAACACGAGCAGTACACCCATCACATGTGGAAATCACAGATGAAGACACAGCTTTGAAAAATGCCATCGCAGAGGCCCTCCGTCGTCTAGAAGAACTCACCCAGCGCCGGTGAGAGGTTTCTCACTCCTCTCGAAGAATGCTAATCACTCGGAAGCAATATTCACAGGAATCACCTCCAATAAGCACTGGGCCACAATCGGGTGCCGATCACCCGTTAACCGGGACTACCCCGGCAGTGGATAAAATATTAGCGCTCATGAAGCAGTTCACTTCCCTCGTCGTAGAAGCGCTTCGGCCTCGCCATGGATAGCGCATCATCTATGGTGGTGCATTGCAACTTTCGAAGCTTTGCTAAAAATGCCTCTGAAGTGAACATCTGCCTTCGCGACAGAAAGCTGAAGGCACGGGCGTTCCTGTTGCAAGAGCGTAAATGTCTTCCACGCCTTTCAGGATTCTGCGCATACCATTTACCCTCTGTCACTGACCGCTCTTGCATCGCCTCCTCCCTTAGCCCCGGTAAATCTACAATTTATATTCACAGGTAAGTTCCTCATACGCTACCAGACCTTTCACGGTGGTGCAACACACGTCAAGAGGTCGTCGTACTTTCTGATAAACCTGCAAGTACCCCCCTTATTCTAGTTTCTTTTTACGGCCAGCAAACCTATCGCACTAGAACACGTCCGCCCCATCTCTCTCACATCCTCTCTCGGCAAGCTGTTCAAGCACGGCATCCGGGCCCGCCTGCAGACTTATCTGGATGAACACGACATCTTTCCGGACTCCATGTTCGGCTTTCGTCCACAGTTGTCCACCCGGGATGTCATGTTCCAACTTTCCGAGGGTGTCCTACACCCCTCCCAATACAAACGCACTCGAGCTATCCTGGTGCTGGACCTTACCAAAGCATTCGACAATGTACATCACTGTGCCATTCTGGACGCTCTCTCCTGCTTCCACGTCGGACCCCGAGTTCATGCTTACATCACCGCTTTCCTCGCCCACCGCAAAGCCGAAATCTCATACGGCCCACTTTTTTCTCATTCTCTCTCCCTCTGCAACAAGGCTACCAGCCAAGGTTCTGTCTTGTCGCGGTTCTTTTCAAAATAACTCTCTTCCCGCTGGCATGTGCTCTGCGCACTATTCCATCTCTGTCTCATGCTTCTACACCGATGACATCACCCTCTTGTGACCACCGGCAATCTTGGCGATATGGAGACCCCTCTTCAGGCGGGCGTGGACGCGGTGGTGACTCACGCCCGGGCTATGGGGTTGAGCTGCTCCCCGTTCGAATCGGAGCTTTTGCTTGTTCTGCCTCGGGGGGGGGGGGGGGGGGGGCGCCATGTTGTCTTCTCCTCTCACCGTCTACCTGCACGGCACACCCATTCAACTCGTCTCTACCGTCCGCATCCTTGGACTATTTCTTCAGTCTAATGGCAAACACACTACCCTCATCACTAGACTCACAAACGCTGTACACCAGACCATTCGCCTTGTACGCCGCATTGGCAACCGCCACCACGGCATACGCGAACATGACCTCCGCCTCTTGGTCCAGGCCATTGTTCTAAGCCACTTCATCTATTCTCCTCCTTATCTCTTCCTTTCTCGCACCGAGGAAGGCAAAGTCAACAGCCTCATTCGCCAGGCATATAGTTGGCCCTATCCTTTCCCACGTCTACCTCGACAGCTCGGCTATTCTCTACGGGCGTCCATAACTCCTTTACGGAGCTGACGGAGGCTCATCGTACGGCCCAGCTCCTCCGTCTCTCCCGCACCCGCCCGAGTCGCACGCTTCTCTCCACCCTTAAGCTCTCCCCTCTTATCCCCATCCCACCTAACTGCCCATCCCTCCCTAATTCTCCTCCTTCCTAACCGCTCATCCCCTCCCTAAGATTATGCATCCTGGACGCCACTCCTCCCGCAGCGCAGCGCGAGCCTCAGTGCTCAGGCGTGAGTATGGTCGGAAACCTGCAGTTGCTTATGTGGATGCCCCCCCCCCCCCCCCCTCCCCTACAGCCGCTACCCAGCGCACGCCCTTGCAGTCACTGACAATTCTCTCCAACCCACTCTTACTGCCTCAGTCTACACTTCGACCTCTGTAGACGCCGAGTAGGCAGCTATTGCCCTTGCAATCACGCAGACCTCCACGGAATATATTTTCAGTGACTCCAAGCCTGCGGTCTCCAATTACGCGGTTGGACGGCTGGCGCCCCCGGCCATCGACATCTTACGTTCACACAGCGTCCTCCCTTGCCCCATCCAAATCATCTGGGTGCCCGCTCACGCGGCCCATCCTGGCAACGAGGCGGCTAATTATACCGCTCTCGATTTGACTGTCTGAGCAAGCCCGCCCACGCCGGGAATGGATACGCGCGACGCGCTCCTCACGTACCAAGATATTACTTTACACTACCGCCTCTCTCGTCTCACTTGCCGCTCCGCACAAATCCCTTTTCCACCCCCACCAACGCTTGTGGTGCCACATTCAGGCCCTCACCTTTCTCACCTCCGCGCGCCTCTCCCTCCTCCACCCCGGAGCGTACTCGCCGGCGTGCCGCTTACGTGACAGCACAAGAGCCGACTACGCTCATATCTTCTTCTCCTGCCCAGCACACTTGCCCCCTGCCTCTTGGTAACTAAACAGTCCGGAGCAGTGGGAGGCTGCTTTCTCCAGCACCGAGCCGAATCTCCAACTTCGGCTGGTGACCTGGGCAGAGGACGTCGCGACTAGGCACGGCCTGGACGCCACAACCGGTAGCCTGAAGGCCGCCCGCAATGCTGCTGCATAATTTTCGTTTCCTTAGGCCTTCATAAATAAAGTTTTTCACCACCACCACCTCTGTTTGCGTCCGTCCTCCTTTTGTGCGTGCTTGTTACTGCGCTTCCGTCCTCAGTAAGAAAAGGGCAGTAGATTCAGAGTTCAGTTTCTACCCACCTTTTATTGGAAATAGTAGAGTTTTTACGGGCGGTTGTAAGTGGTACCATCAGCTGACTGTAAAAGACTGAAAAACGACAGTCATCATAATGCATACTAATCACAAAAGGTTCATAGCCGAGGCGCATGTAATAATTTCAAGAATATAGTTTTATTTGCTGATGAAGATTTTGTCTTTTCTTCTAAATTTGAATGCCACAGCTTCCATATTTTTTCTGGAATTTTTAACACAGTGCTGATTTCTTCTACCCTCAGCCAGGTTTTTCGTGCGGCCTTCTCTGCACATTCTTTCTTTGGAGAGTGGAATTCCTCGCCTTGACCGACCTAATAATATTACCTAACAATATTTACCTAACAATATTCCCGAAGTCGCCCTTCTTCCATTCGGCGACGCATCGGTGAGCGCTTCCACTAACCCGTGCTCCAAGTTGACTGTGGCTGATGACGTCGTGATCCCGCCGTGCTCTGCTGTGCTCGTCTCTGTTCATTGCGACTCTGCATCCAACGGCCCTGTCATCTTCATCCCGTCCGACTCCTTCGCTTGTCGTCACTGTCTATCCCTGCCATTCGCCGTCCTTACCGTCTCAGCCGGCTGCAGCGCCTTGCCCCTGTCAAATCCATTCCTGTGCCCCTCTAATCTTCTTCGCGGTGAATGCCTGGGACGTGTCCAGCCTTTCGCCTCCATCGTCGCCTGGGACCCTTATGAGGATGACCCCTGCCGCATGCAAGTGTCTTCACTTACTTCTTCCCCATCGTCTCCTGATCCCGCTCCCGAAGCCGTCTTTGAGCGCCCAATCGACGCGAATCTTTCGCCACCACAGAAGACCCAGCTTGAGGCCCTGCTAAATAAGTTTCGGTCATCGTTTGACTTCTCCAACCACCGTTTGGGCCGCACCTCAGCTGTTACCCATAGGATCGACACTGGCGCCCATACGCCGCTGCGCCAACTCCCATATCGCGTCTCGGCCACCGAACGCCAAGTTATCGACGCCCAGGTAAATGACATGCTACAGAGGGGCGTCATACAACCATCGCACAGTCCTTGGGCTTCCCCCGTGGTCCTTGTCACCAAAAAAGATGGCTCGATCCGCTTTTGCGTTGACTACCGGCGCCTGAACAAAATCACCCGCAAAGACGTCTACCCGCTGCCCCGCATTGATGACGCACTTGACTGCTTGCAGGGAGCTAAATTCTTTTCTTCTTGAGATCTACGTTCGGGTTATTGGCAAATCCCTATGGCCGACGCTGACCGCTCCAAGACAGCCTTTGTGACGCCTGACGGGCTCTATGAATTCAACGTCATGCCCTTCGGACTATGCAATGCCCCTGCCACTTTTGAGCGGATGATGGACACGATACTGCGCGGCCTGAAATGGAAAACATGCTTATGTTACTTGGACGATATCGTTGTTTTCTCCCCAGATTTCCAGACGCACTTCGTTCGCCTGGAGCAAGTTTTGGGATGCCTCGCGGCAGCCGGGCTTCAACTCAATTTAAAGAAATGTCGCTTCGCTGCTCGTCAGTTGACGATTTTGGGCCACGTCGTGTCGAAACAGGGTGTCCTTCCTGACCCAGCAAAGCTTCGTGCTGTCTCTGAGTTTCCGAAGCCCTCTACGATGAAGGAACTTCGCAGTTTCATTGGCTTATGTTCTTACTTCGGCGCTTTATCCGAAATTTCGCTTGTATCATCGCACCTCTGACTGCACTTCTTCGTGGCAGTAGCGACCTATCAAGCTGGAGTCCTGCCTGTGACGACGCGTTCATCACGTTGCGCCGTCTACTTACCTCTCCGCCCATACTGCGCCACTTTGACTCTGCTTCTCCAACTGAAATCCACACAGATGCCAGTGGCGTTGGTATCGGTGCTGTTCTTGCTTAACGCACACCGGGGTATGCGGAGTATGTTGTTGCATACGCGAGCCGCACCCTGACGAAGCCAGAGCAAAACTACTCAGTAACTGAAAAAGAGTGCTTGGCGATCGTTTGGGCGGTCGGGAAATTTCGGCCTTACGTGTACGGCCGGCCTTTCGCGGTCGTCACGGACCACCATTCCCTATGTTGGCTGTCCTCCCTAAAAGACCCAAATGGCCGCCTCGCCCTATGGGCCTTACGCCTTCAAGAGTACGATATTCGTGTGATCTATCGCTCTGGCAGGAAGCATAACGACGCCGACGCTCTCTCTCGTTCACCTCTAGCCAATGAATGTGCCTCTTCTCCCGCCATCGACTGCGCCTCCTTGTCATTGGACGATATGCCCAACGAGCAGTCCAAGGACCCTTGGATCACTTCTCTTGTACGTTATCTTTCAGACCGTTCTGTCGTGCCGGTACCGCGCGCAATCCGCCGTCAGGCTGCCCACTTCACTGTTTATGATGGGATTTTTTACCGCCGAAATTACCTCTCTGATGGGCGCAAATGGCTCCTAGTGATCCCCGGACATTTACGCTCAGAAAAATGCGCAGCCTTTCACAGCGACCCGCAAGCTGGTCATGGCGGTGCTTTTAAGACGTACAACCGGCTTCGCCTCCGCTATTACTGGCGCGGCATGTATAACTACGTACGAAAATTCGTCCGTTCCTGCCCCAATTGCCAGCGCCGCAAGCTCGCTCATCACCATTCGACCGGCCCTATGCAACCTTTGTCTTGCCCATCCAGGCCTTTTGACCGAGTTGGCATTGACCTGTATGGACCACTTCCCAACACTGCTGCAGGAAATCGCTGGGTCATCGTCGCTGTAGACCACCTGACAAGGTACGCCGAAACAGCCGCCCTCCCAGCTGCTACGGCGCGGGATGTTGCAGCCTTCCTCTTGCACCATTTCATACTTCGGCACGGAGCCCCGCGTGAACTGTTGAGCGACCGTGGGCGGGTGTTTCTGTCAGACGTAGTTTCATCTCTTCTGCAGCAATGCAACATTACTCGCCGCACCACTACTGCCTATCATCCCCAGACGAACGGCTTGACAGAACGTTTCAATCGAACATTAGGTGACATGTTGTCAATGTACGTCGCGGCAGACCATTCTAACTGGGACTTCGTCCTCCCCTTCGTCACATATGCCTACAACACCGCTACGCAGAGCACTACTGCTTTCTCACGATTCTTCCTTCTGTACGGCCGTGAACCATCCTCGCCGCTCGACACTATTCTTCCGTACCATCCTGATTCGTCGGAATCCACAACCGTATCTGAAGCCTCCAGACACGCTGAAGAGTGCCGCCAGCTCGCCCGGTCATTCACGTCTGACGACCAAGGGCGCCAGAAATACCGTTTCGACCACTCCCATGGCACAGACACTTTTCAGCCGCAATCCCTTGTTTGGCTCCGTGTGCCTTCTGCTGCCCCAGGTCTCTCTACCAAGTTGCTGCCAAAATACCACGGACCCTACCGTGTCCTTGAGCGCACTTCTCCCGTCACTTACATCGTTGAGCCCGTGACGCCATCACCCGATCTCCGACGACGTGGGCGCGAGACCGTTCACGTTTCGCGTTTGAAGCCGTATTTACGACCCCTGCGTCCTGTTGACTCCCTAAATCGCCAGGATGGCTCTTTTTCCCCCGGGGGCCAATGTAAAGAGGAAGACGCTTAGCAGACGGAGCAACAGAACCGATGCGCGGCGCGAGGCGAGAAGCAGACGATCGGCAGCTGAAGCCGCAGAACCGAGCAGACCGGACCTGCCCTTGCCCGCTCTAACCGGCCTTAACAACCAGTCATCTCTTGCCAATAAAGGCCGCTACAACAAGAATATTTACCTAACAATATTATCGGCGTAAACTGCACTCACTTGCTTAGCGTTAAACCGTATTTCACGTTGGCCATACTAAGGCTAGTATGTTAGCTTACCGAGCATCCAAGACTGTTTGCTGCGTGTATTTTACCCACAGAATCTCAAAAAATGAACTTCATTCTAAACAGCATGGCCATAAATTTTTCAAAGAATTTCATAGTAGTGCGAATTATAGCGCCGCTGTTCACAATACGCAGCAGGAATATTGCCGCGAATCTTTGTACTGTTTGTTTCTTCACTCTCAAAGCCGCCGGTGCTCGCCTTTTCTTCTATTCGTGACGTGAGATCCCAACAGACTTATTTCTAATGATCGCAGCCACGCGAAACTGCATCCAAATTGTTCCAGACTGCTGTAGTTGATTTGGCATCTTCTCTGTGGTGGCGTCTTGCCACCTTTAAATTGACCAAAACCCAAAGGGGCTCGCATTCTGGTCGACGACCCCCTAACACGATTGCTGCTATCGCCTCTGTCGAGTTATTCAGTTCTTTATGGGCGCGAGTAAGCCCTATGAAGAGTTTAATTTGGAAGCCTTTTCGCTGTCTTCTTTAATGACGTCACCCGACTCCCCAACAAGCCGTGCCGCCTGCACTTGTTGTATCTCACAAGAAGTGCGGCTACCAGTTCGCATAGCCAGCCGACGACTACAAGGGCTGCAACCTGATCGGGAGCCTGCCGCAGTGCGCCCGGCCGCAGAAAAATTGGTGACAATCATGTTTCTGCGGTCAGCGCCGGTCGCAGTCATCGTTGCGCAGCAACAGGTATCGTCAACCTTCAACAACACTCCTGGTGAAGACCCTGTAGAATGGCTCAACTGATTCGAGCGTGTGGCAACATTCAATAGTTTGGAGGATGACATGAAGCTCCTATATTTTTCTTTACCGTCGATAGCAATGCTAAAACCAGGTACGAAAACCAGAGTTCCACGGCTAGGTGACATGTGTTCAAGAGAGAAGTAGTGAAGACTTTCACGAGTATCGTACAGCAGGAAAGGTTCTAGGTACTGATGGGATAACGCTTTCTAAAGCCCAACAGTGTATGCCGAGGCATTGAAGCGCCTCTTGCGACGCGCGGACCATGAGAGGACGGAGAAAAAGAACGTAAGGTGATTGGTGCCAGGTGTGAACGAGCGCGTGTTTATTGACCCAGTTCGCAACCCTCCCAAATGAATTGAAGGATCCATTATTGAAGCGCCCACCATAGAAAAGACCCTCAACAAACGACCCGGTAAATACGACCGCGCAGCACAAGTCTGTGTGATCTATCCGGAAACGACTCTTGTAAGCAGCGAGAACTTGCGAGAGATTATAGGTGAAGTCGTCAGCGAAGAACTGCGCGTACTCGTGTCATCGCCAACACAGCCTCAGGTAGCGCCGCTCACGGACGTCATCCAAAAAGAAGTTGTCGCTCAAGCGACGACTCTAACCGAAGAACCTCAGGCCATGAGTTACGCCGGATCCTCTATACAGCCACAGACGTCTCTCGAGGGCCTCTGGTCCACGCCGCCCGCTATGCTTCCACTGCGGTGAACCCAGCCAGATTATACGGCGCTGCCCAAATAGAAGGGCCTCCGAGGTTTCGCCCACGACGCACCACGACCACCAACTGACCAGAGACCACGATAGTTAGAAACATACTTTCGTCTGGCCAATTACACGCACAGCCTTCCATCGCCACCACGCAGCGCATTCCTGAGGGCAGTAGCTCAGCTTCCATAGGGGAAACCAAAGACTACGAACTCTGGAGGTGAGGTAGCTCTCAAGCGAAGCGCTGAAGATCCTCCACTGACCACACCGCATGAAGACGCACGCTCCAAATACGCTGACGCCGCATACAACGAAAACATCGAACACGATGTGACCCCCTTTCAGAGTGAGGCCGCCACCCAAAAAAGCCCCAACGACATGCCCTATCTATGATGCACGCACCTGACAAGTCACGACCCGACGAAGACGGCGATGCGCAGTTCGAGCGCCAGGGCAGCCGATTTATAAATGGCTAGTCTAAAATGGAGCTGTTTATTCGGTGGTCTATGTAATGTTCACTACGCAGCTTAGGAAAGTCACAACCGCTTCGAATGGCGAACAAACTCGCACCGCAGGACGTCACCTTATGCGCCAACGGGACGATGCCCAGCGGCAGTGACCTCCGTATTGCTGCAGTGATGTTGCCGCCTGTCCCAAAATTCGGCGCATTTTTGAAACAAACGAAGAAAAACAGCGCCGCGCGGACGCGTCTCGCCGGCGCTAGCCGAAAGTGGGAGAAGGAAACCCCCGCTGTGCGCCTAGCCTGTGTGCGTGTGCTGCCGCTCCCCTCCACCACCGCTCACCGACACGGCGTGCGCGGAGGGCATGAGTCATCCACACCGATTTCTCTAGAACGTGCGAGTGGTTTCTACTGTTAACCGGGGGAAGAGGGCGTAGCCTTGCGTGCACTATGACACGTCCCCCTCGCCCGTCGGCGGCGGCGCCACGCCAGAACTAGCCAGAACCTTCGCGAAACGTCTCCGGACTTTAACCAATGAGGACGCGCGGCCGGCGAGAGAAAGGAAGGGAAACTACACGGGAGATGCTGCGTGTATGTGCGCGCCTACTTTGGCGCGTAGAACAAACAGACGTGGAAGCGAGCCTATAAAAGAAGGCATTGACCGCTATCAGCCAGTCAGTCCGGACCGCCGTTCACCGAAGCGCGCCCGTTCGACTCGCGGGAAAACACCACTCGGCCAGCATCGGACCAACGAGGCAACGGTCGCCAGTCTGCGGGACGGCATCGTCGTGGAACTCTGGTCGTCGGACTGCCGCAGTGCCCGGTGAACAAATTGTGTTTTGTTTGTTTACCTCTCTCTGTTGTGTTTGAGCACTTTAGGTGGAATATTGCGTTTGTATTGCATTCTCTCTCGAGTTTAACTTTGCACGAGTTGCATTGTTCTGTTAATCACTTTGTATGTGTCTGTACTAGTGATTGTGAAATCCTCTGTATCGTCTCATCGCTGTATAAGCCTTGTTTTGTTTTGTAAACCTTTGGCTCCGACCCATTCTCTGGCTTGCGACCAGCGAAAGCTGGGCACCGAACGCCAAAAAACCTCTTGTCACTTGGTAGCTGGTCTCCGCTGAGTTTGCCACGCTGAGTCGAGGGCATCTCCTTTGAGTCCGAGACCGCTACCCCCACACGCTCTAAGGGTGTCTGGGAACTTCACGTTTAAAAGTGCGCGAAGTGTGGGTGACACCGCCACATAATTCTAGGCATGCATTTTCTAAATGCGCATCAGTTGGTCATCTACTCTCGATCCAAGCTCATCACACTTTCGGCATTCCTTCGGTGACCACCATGGAGTATCGCGCTGCCCTGAGTGCCCTGTATGAACAAAGTGCACGTCCCTTCCCGCTCAAGCATCATTGTCATCGCAGGTGCCACGGAAGCCAAGAATACCGAAGCCACCATCGACGCAAACGTGGAGTTGCTTCTTGACCGAGGAATCCGCATCGCAGGAGGCACCACCCATTTCCGCAATGGCAAACATGAAGTGCTGCTGAAGAACTTCAGCGCAAGTAAACTGAGAAATGGCGGATGCTTTTTTAGACAAATTATCCGACGTTCCCGAAACGCCTTTGCATTCTTTGACCGAATCGCAGAATATTTGCCTAAAGAATATCACACGCCTTTCTTCGACATTAACCCAGTCGTGCCCCGGAATAGACAAGACCAGATCCGCAATCAGTCTAGAAGATAAAGCGAGTGCTTCTCGTCATCACTGATACTCTTAGAACCGCCGATTGTAAAACATCGAATTGTAACTTTCCAGCATGCACACCTCTCTGCCGAAGCCTCTTCCGTTCGCCGCAAGAACATCAAGACATCCGGGACCAAGTGGATGATATGCTGGCCTACGATGTTATCCAACGATCGGAGAGCCCCTGGGAAGCCTTGGTTGTCGTCGTGAAGAACACGGGTGGTTATCTCCGATTCAGCTTCGATTACCGCCGACTGAACGGCGCAGTCAAGAAACGCATCGACGATACTTTAACCTGCCTCTGCGACGTCAAATGCTTCTTGTTCATGCCCCTTAAAAGCGGGCATTAACATAACAGCGTCAGCGAAGGAACCGTGAGAAGACCGCCTTCTTTACGCCCGACGGCATGTACGAATTCAACGGAACGCCAATTGGACGTTCTTCTGCCCTAGCAGTGGTCCAGCATGTAATGAACATATAGTGACGATCCTCAAGTTGCAAATTTGTCTCGTATACTTAGATAACGTTGTCCTCTTCTCTTCGACATTTGGTGATCAACTAAGCAGCGTTTTAACGCTGCTACAGGCAACCAAATCATCAGGGTTCACCCTGAATCCAGATAAGAGCCATTTCGCTTACGAGAAGCTGCTGTTTCAAGCCAACATCGTGAGCAGAGATGGTATACAACCAGACCCGAAGAAAACCGCCGAGGTCGCAAAGTTTCCACTGCCGACGAACAAAAAACTATGCGCCTATTGCTGGCCCTCTGAGCGTATCATCACCTGTTTTGTAAGGAACTGTGCGCTTTGTGTTATGCTGTGCTGTATAGCATATTAAATTATGAGCCAACTACCTCTTAAACAAACGCTACTAAATCTATGTAAAGTACATGCGGCCTACCACGTAAAACAAACAGCTACAGCTGAATCGCCGTTCGAAAGAAAAGAACATGCTTGCAAGTAAGGGAAGGTAACATAAAAATTGCAAATAATAATCTTTCAGGAGTTTTTCTGAAGCACTACAGTTCTATCGCACCCCTGATAGACTTTCATGACTAAGAATAATGTGTTAGGCAAAATTTCTTACTCGGAGGGAGTCCACTGGTTCGTTACCGTTCACTTCATTTTCGCAGGAGTGCGGGCAAGCAAAAGCTCCCAAGAGCCATAAGAGTGCGATCAGGTTCATCTCGTCCAGTCGGTCTTTGTGCAAGCTTTGTTGCAGCGCTTTCTAGTATAGCCTCGAGAGCTGCAAACCACGTGTTTGAAAGCAGGAAAAGGGTATAAAATTCACGTACATTTTCAGTCTAGTTTCCGACGCAAGGCCTCGATTATTCTGACAACAGCGGATACTCGGGGGCAAGGACCTTCAGGAGCCATTATTTACGTCCAGGAAGGAAAACTGAGAACACAACGCTTCAAATGGC
Source organism: Amblyomma mixtum (assembly GCF_055824585.1). NCBI lineage: Eukaryota > Metazoa > Arthropoda > Arachnida > Ixodida > Ixodidae > Amblyomma > Amblyomma mixtum. The sequence goes on from NC_143013.1 coordinate 104,200,037, forward strand.
TGCCTGCTGTTATGAGAACACAGGTGGTCGAACAGCGAGCTATGAAAAATTGTCAACAGGGCAATGGGCTCAATACATCGAAAACACATTCTGCCATTCTGACGCCCGCTGTCCTTTAGGAAATTTGGTAAGGGGATCTAGTTCAGGGCAGCTGCCGGTTCTCAAAGCACTAGCAAGGTTTAATTAGAACTTTGGATAAGTGCCTGTATGTTAACTTTACCTTTCAATCATACAATGTTCCTACTGCTGTTATTCGGCACCAGTACGGCGAATACAATATTTTGTAGGCGCCTCACTCGACTACTACGTCCACACAATGGTACCAAGCAACTTTTTATTTCACTAATATATAAACCGAAAATCCTATTTGTTATTAAAATAAAAAAATGATTATTTTGAGGGGTCAGGATGTATTTGCATTCTTGGTAGTGTTCATTGTATCTGCGGTAAATTGTATTCAAGAGGCGATTCAAACCGCCGTGATCCGTGCACACAGAACGAGCGTTCGTCCTGAGCGCGTCTGTTCTCTGCCGCATAGTGCTGCTCAGTGCCTTCTTCTAATATCTTATACCAAAAAGCCCAAACCACCACTTTTTAAAGATTCTGTTCTTTGTGTAGGGCCTTCACAGATTTGATGCTGTTTCATCACATTTTGCACATATAGTGCTTTACTTCTGCTTGCGCCTTTGTAAAAAGTTATGCGCTGCAGAGAGAATATGCCTGTATTACAAGTTAGTAATAAACGAATGCACGAAAGAAAACAAAGTGACTACAATAAATAACACGCAGACAGGATTGCCCTCAGTGCAAAGATGAACATTCTTTAGGTCGGTGTCTCTCCATAAAACAAGTAAAAAACACATGCTCTGTAAGCTTCAAATAGAAGCGGAATTATGATTCCATAAATAAGAGAAACAATTAATGCACAAACACGAGACTCCAGGTGTGAGGCATGCATTACTGGTGTACAAAAGCGAAGAGAAGAGGCCGCAGAAACGAGACTCGTAACGTTTCGTGCGATATTCGACGGTTTCTTACTGCTGCGTTTCCATTATATGTGACACACAGGTTACGTGCTCCTCAGTAGGAGCACAAGCAAAAACAATTAGCACAGTAAAGCAGCAAATGAACAACAACTGCTGTTTTTTTTTCACATTAAAAAACAACACAAATAGGTTCTGTTAACTGAGAGGTGACTTTTCACGCAGCAAGCAAGCAAAAAAAGTGAGGACAGGCCATTAAATTAAAGAGTTTAAGTAATGTTGTGCCGGTGGTGTTGGTCCGGGGGTTTGAAGCAATTGGATACACCGCTTGAAGGGCTTCTCGATGAAGTGACTTCAAGACGAAGCGATTTAGGGAGAAAGGAAGAACTTTTATAGAGGCTATTTACAGCTGGGTACAAGAATTAGTAGGGCCACACTATCGCGGCCGGCCTAGCCGACCGCCTGCACAGAGGCGAGGGACACCACCTCCCAACAGTCGAACTGGCGCGCCTTGCACCAGCTCTCAACGGTCGCTACCACCGCGCTCGGCCCGACCGAGCGCCTTCCAGCTAGGAGTAGCCAGAGACAAATGCCCTCGGGCGCGGGTCCTATCGAGATTTGACCACGATCTACCCGCGCCCCTTTCCACACGCAAAAATAAACTGTGCTACAGCTTCCCACCTGACATCAGTTTTAACGAATAGGAAAGCTCTGAACTGATGTCAGGGTCTTTTACCTCACCCCGAAATTCTTCCCTACGCGGTTGCACAATCCTCCGCCAAGTGAACCGGATGCACTCTAGACGTCTGGGGCTAACAGACACTTTTGGTTCCTTACCGTGCTGGCCTAGTACACAGCACGTCGCGTAACGCAAAGAAACCCAGACCTCTCTCGCTTGTTTATGGCTGGCGGCTTCCCCCCCGGGAGACAGGATTCCGGGAAGCCGGGGGACAGGGGCCCAAGGTCGATGCCGGCAGAAAGCCCCGCCGTCTAGAGTGGCAAGGGAAAACTCAAGAACGAACGGGGAAACCAACCGAAGAGCATGGGCGTTCGAGCCGCTCCTCCCCTTCTGACGGCACGCACTAAAACAAAACAAAACAAAACGAAACAAAACGGGACGCGCAGCCTAGACCACGGTGTAAGAAATATTTCAGGTGTAGTAACAGCGCCTCCGCGGCCGCGGAAATCTCGTACCAACTTCGACGCTTCACCGTGAGATGGCGCTACTGTACAGGAGGCTTTCCAATGTGCGCCGCGACGCGTGCCACGGTGTAAGAAATATTGACGCGTGCTATCAGCAATTCTAGCGTTGTCGGTGATGCGTCACCTGTGCGAAATAAACTTACTTGATTTTAATAGTACATTTCAGTGAAACTGGTCAGCTAGATTTCCAGGTTATGACCTGATGTTACTTTAAAAATGCGATGGCATCTGAAACCGCGATAATTTTTGGCGTGTGGTCCGCTTTTCCTCAGGCAACGAACGCCTAACATGGCCTGTTATTGTGTAGATAAAAAGCACAATCGAGCTGCAACAATTATATCACAGCTAGCCATGTCTACCAATGTCCGCTATTTTGATCGCCACTTTTGCTTTCCATGTGTGTGTAGAACAGCTAGACACTGGTGTACATAGCTCCGTAAGAGGTCATCATTCCTACGGAATTTAGAACCAGAGCTATTGGAGCTATTGGATGCAATACTGACGCCCACAAAAGTACTGAAAAGTAGTATGTGTGTATATTTTTTTCTCGTGGCACACAAACGGCTTTTCACTACAGGTAGGTGTTTGTAGAGCTCGGGTTAAAAAGAGGGAAGCAGCTGCAAGAATTTAAAAGGCATATAGAACGCACTTCAATTTATTCTCTGAAAACACAAGCAATGAAATGCACCAATTTATTACGCAGTTATGACGACAACAAACAGGCCCCGTGGCGATACTTTACTCTGTGACAATGCAACGAAAAGAGAGTACTTCAAAATTTCAACGAGGATTTCAACAGTTTTAAACTAGCTTCGATAGCTTGCGCAGCTTTTGTGTTTTGTTTTCAGCATTCTATTTCAGCTGCTTACAATACTGACGCATGCGTAGTGCTACGTAATAATGCACGACTTGTGCCATTATGTCGACTTTATGCTCACCGCATGGAAATGACATCTTATGATTGTCTAGAATGTAGTCGACAGTTATGTCGTAGACATTCTCATCAGAAGCATGCTTCTGAAACTGTTTTTCTATTTCGTTTAAGAGAAAATATGGCAACATTTGCATGTGGCAGCCCGCCTCGTGTTTTCTGCAAAACTAGGCTGCTTCAGGCCTGGTCACTTTTGCAGAAGCCGTTAGCCCAGCCTTGCACGCTGAGATATCGGTGCATTTCAGCAGTTTCCTGCATAGAAACCCGGTCACATAATAAATTATACAATCGGTTACACTACCTGAGTCGGGTTCGTTGTGAATAAAGTCCTCACATTCATTCTCTCTCTACAAGACCATCAAGTTTGGCCTTCAGCTCATTTATACGTGACTCGTTAGGTTCTTTGAAGGCTAGCATCATGTCGGACAGGTTTATCAGACGCGAGTCTTCATCGTCATGCACCGTCTTTGTCAAAAGTAACCAGGCTTTATGGTTTGCGTCTAGCTTGTATAGTTGAGCCCTTGTGGCTTTCCTAAAGACCAAAAGTTGTTGAAAGGTAAGAAGACCCCCAGTTCTTCCTTTTAACAGTCATTTGACCTTCAGGGAAGCTTTAAGGGTTCCACTGTACGAGCTAGAAGCAAACCATGCAGCCTGGTTAATTTTGACAAAGACGGTACCTGGCAGTTACCATATCTTGGAGGTTTCAACAAGCTGTACACAGAAAGCATGCTGTACAGCTGCAAGAAAGTTGGTAGACACGGGTGCTCATTTTGCCCACCTGCTTGGCGGATAATACCGAATAATTTTTCGAGCACATATTGGTTAAACTTCGCAGATAAAACATACTTGAAATTGCATTTCTCCAACAGGTACTTCGAAAGTTGCATGCTTGAGAGAATAGTCACTCTTAAGCCCTCGGCAGTTGAATTTGACAGAACATCTCTGCCTTCACGTTTTTTTCCCATTCATTGAGCCAAATCAGAAAAGATTCCAGAACAACAAAATCTTGACTGTGCAGTTTTAACCCTCCCTTTTGATGTTTCCGATTCAATGCATCGAATAAATTGCTCATTTTCACAGTAAAATCAACACTGCCCTCGACATTATCTAGACCTGGCGTACCTCTTTTGTAATAGAACTCTAGCCCATTGGAAACGCTGAGGCTGAACAGCAGTGTTGCTAGTTTCACCCGCATCTTTTCAGTATTTGTTGGGTTTAGATGTGAGTATGAGAGTTTAGGACAAACCCTCAATTTGCCTTCATGCTTAGTGTCGGCAACGTATAGCGTGTCATAGTGTGACCAGAAAACACGGGCTAACACAAAGCACTTTTTCCCCATTTCTCTTGCCTTCAAAGAGACGACTTGACTACACGCATGAAGGAGATAATACTTGGCAACCAAACACCACCACACAAGTGAAATCATCACGAACAAAGCAAGAGACAAACGTGAAAAGCAAGCGCAAAAGCAGCGCGCTACGAACACAGCGTAAGGCGTAAGCCCCCTCGGCCCTAACGCCATCTGGTGGCGTGGGAGGGAAATGGGTACTCAATTTCTTCTCCGGCCGCCGTGTGGACGGCGCGGTGAGCTGGATCACCTGAAATATTTCTTACACCGTGGCCTAGACCACTGCCGTCTCGCGGAATGTTCGCAACACATGTGCAAAAAGAGGCGGCAGCGTGCCGAACCCTACAGTTGATATGAGCGAATACTTCCCTAGAAAAAAGTGCGCATGTTTATGAACGTCACGATTATGGTGATTTAAGAAAGGCGGGCGACCCAGTACACCCTGCGTAAAAAATTCTCCGCTCACAGTTTACTTCTGCTCCATATTGTATGGTGGCTTTGCATCGCCGTCATTCTCAATTTTTCGAACGTGAGAGGAACCCTCATTCTTACAGTTCTGACTCAGATGAACAGAAATGTCTCAAGAGCCCCACTGCACGGCTTAGAAGCACATCTTTTGTTTTGTTTATTTTTGACAAAGGCTGCACAGTAAGTGACAACGCAGTAACCCGAACGCATTTCAACAGTGAGCATATAGATAGAGTGCTAAGACAAACAACTGTCACTGAAGCAATTTTTTATTCTTTGCGCTTGTTACTTCCAGTGTGAATCAGAAACGTTTCGCAAACCCCTTGTGTTTGCCCATGGGTGGTTTCAAGATGTGGAAATCAATGATTAGAGAAAAGTGTATAACAACTACATCATACCGCTACTCGCGTGTTGTGCAGAAACGGGGAGGGTAACAAAAAGGGTTTAACTTATGTTAACGGCAACGAAGCGAGTATGGGAAAAAAATTATACGTGTAACAGATAGCAATAGGGCAGAATGAGCCAAAGATCAAACGCGGCTTAATGATATCCTAGTCTAAATCAACAGAAAGAAATGGACTTGGCGTTGGCTGCGAATTTAATGCGAAGGAAGACAACCGATGGCCCTTATGTCGACAGACTGGATTCCAAGAGACGGAAAGTGTAGCAGGGACGGCAGAAAGTTAGGTGAGTATAAGAAGTTCACGAGGAAAGGGTAGCTGCAGCTGGCGAAGGACGGGGTTAAATAGAGGGATATGGGCGATATATTTGTCCTCCAGTGGGCGTAGCCAGGATGATTATGATGACCTGAAATTAGAACTTTCGTAAGCTTTATTATTCTGTGGATGCAAAATAATATATATAGCTGTCGGGCTGGATAAAAATCAGTGCTCGTAAGGATGTCCGCACATGCAAGCTTGAGTCATTCGGCTTTCTTCCTGACGGTACAAAAGAATGACATTTTTTTTTGAGCTTGTGCTTTTTCACATCAGAACACAAACAACGCAGCACGGTGTTTTGCACAATCCCGAGATGATGCTCAAGGTCTTCTTACTTTAGAAAGCCGTATACTTCTTGCGCATGCACCGAGATAGCCTTCAGTAGTGAAAATAACGACGAAAACTTTGGGAAAAATCTATGAAAAACCGAACTTCTTTTCAAATTCAGTGATAAACTGGCGGTTGAGCGCCAGTGGCGGCAACCTTGTCGGTACCAGTCTTCCATTTCCTGAAAATGTAACGATTTAAAGGAGAGGCGAGTAAGAAATCGCTTTCTGGATTGTGAAAGGTGCCGGCGTCAAAGCGGGTATTAGAATTTAGTAGCGGTGATATTGTAACGTGGCGGCCAGCCGAAGAATGAGGCGTGATGAACCACTGATAAGAGATGATTTTAATATCCGCTGGCCTAGCGCGAGCGCTCCGTCCCGCGCCACTGCTAGCTTCGTCGTCTTCGTCACACTTCCCGAGGCCACCGAGCGATCGTCCCGATCGGTGACAGAGACGCGCAAAATGGGGATGAGCTTCAGAGGATGGTGGGACGGAAAGGAGAAAGTGGTGAGGTGCTGGCCGCCACAGTGGATGAGATGATCGAATGATGAGTCCCGGTCCACGAAGCATCCGGGCCGGAGGGTGCCAGGAGCTGACGGCCGAGGTCCGTGGACGCACCGGACGGCAGGGGCAGGGGGGCGGTGTCTTCACGTGTGGGTCTTGGGTCGGTCGGGTCTCGGGTCGGTCGAGTCTTGGGTCGTCGTGTCTTGTGGTCCGGGCGGGGGACGGGGCTGGGGTGAGCGGCGAGGTCGGTGCAGGTCGGGCGGGCTGGGGCATGGCCGGGCGGCGTGGACCAGGCACTCACGGCCGACGTCCACGGCAGGCGCAGGACACCGAAGCTCCGGGACCAGGATGGCGATGAAGGGACCCCGGCATCTCCACCAAATGTAACATGGCGGCCAGCCGAAGAATGAGGCGTGATGAACCATGGATAAGAGATGATTTTAATAGCCGCTGGCCTAGCGCGAGCGCTCCGTCCCGCGCCACTGCCAGCTTCGCCGTCTTCGTCACAATATAAACGCTGTAGACTCTATTACAAGATTAAAAAGACAATCGTTTCTACTAGTGCATAACGAAGGCAATGACTTTGCCTGCCACTGAGCTTTTTTTTGTTGTCCATATAGTGGGCTCTTTTGTTTATTTCATTAGCCTTGTTCAACTTTAGGTATGTAGATATCTAATCGCATGCACAGGTGCAAAGCGAGAACAATTACATGGCACTTTCCGCATAGTGTTTTATCGGAGCAGTCAGCTCCGCCTTGCGCTCTGTTCTTGTCCGTAAGCAGTGGATGGAAGGCACGCAGTGAATGTAAAACCGCTGTGAAATAATTATTCAATTTAAATTCTGTTCTGCTTTTATTACTGATAGCTTTTAATTACTGACTTCAGGGACAGCAAGGCCATGGTGAAATAACGAGAGGAACAAGAACTCAATAAAACAGAACTCGAATAAAATAATAATCTGCCTCCACCCTCCTATCCATAGAAGGAAAAGAAAACATCATATCCCCACAAACGCGTGTAGTAATAAGGCCTGCTTTTACAGGGACAGTCATGCATATAGCTTCTCTGCTTGAAATGTGCCCGTTAGTCATGTGCACACAAAGATGTAAGTAAAAAATACACATCGTGTTTATACAGGCCGTTACGGTCAAGCGCAACCAACCGTCTTTTCAAGAACATCGTGTCGCTACCTTATATGAACTGCTCTATGATTGTCCTGAAAATGTACAACTGCAGGAGATAACATCATGTTCCCATGCTATCTCCATATTGCTGGTGCCAGAAAATTCACGCAGTGACACACAGAAGCTCTTGCAACTCTGTAAATGGTAAACGACAGTGGAACAGCTCTCGAAAGTATTTTTACACGAAACCTCTGGCAAACACAATTGAATATGCCTAATGAAACAATCGCAATGCAGCAAAGACGCGATTCCCCTCACCCCGACCGTACTTAGCCTGATTCGCGGTGCCACATCGGCGTGGCATCCTTTTGAATAACGCCGCTAATGCATGACGGCACAATAGCTCACCAAACTTAGAGGAACATAAAAAGGGGACATGGTAGAAATTCAAGTACACAAAAGAGTACGAGTGTAAAGAGTGAAAAAAAGAGGCAGAAAAATAACGTTAAGCGCAGCTCTCGACTCAGCCGAAAGCTGCCTTCCAGCGATAAGCTCGTACCAGGCACCCGGCAGTGCTTGCGGAAACGCTTTCGCGTTACGCTCGACAAGCACTTGCCCGATGCAGCAACGCACACCTGCCACCGTGCCATCTGCGCATTTTAGTTCCTTTTTTTTTGTTTGCTTCTACCGTTACGCAATTCAACAGAACGCTCCGCGCCATTTTTTTCAATTAATATACTGGCGTCGTGTCAACCAGTGATTCGCGACGCGGTTTCATATAAAAACAGCGGCATTTGGCAAAATGACCGCTAAACCTATCGTAGTGTGTGATGAAGAGATAAAATGGAAACGTGGGAAAAAATGGAGAAGGAGGAAGAACTAGGCAAACGATAAATAAAGTGATTAGAACACTGTGACGCCAAACAAAACCAAATATTTTGAACGGGCTTGGCGCAGTACAAAGTTTTCGAGGCCGCCATGTTGCCGCATGGTAAATCACTCTGATGTTATTTGTATTTGGCTGATGCAAGCTAAAGTATATATCAAATGTATGTTATGACGTCATGAAAGAAAAATCAGCGGAAGAACAGAAACAATGAGTCCGCAAGTGAAAATTAACGAATGAAAGTTACGTGCCGTAAGGAGGCCGCGTTTTCACCCGGCGGTGCTGCTGCGTGGCCCCGGTGTAGCTAGGTTATATTGGGACTCCAAGCTTGTTTTTAGGAGTGAACATGGATGTCAGCCTTAGGTTGACAAAACCCTCTGTACACATATCCATACAGTAAACAAGAGAAATAGTCAAAATAAATGAAGAATAGGTTTCGACAACGGTCAAAAGCAATGGGTATAGCGGATTGCTAAGGCTAACAAAGAAGCATACCGAAGTAACACTTGTCGGGCATGGTGGTGGATCTGTAGCTAACTCACGAGCTAATCCTTTTAATGAAGTTCAAGGCTTCTGCTATCTCGCCAGTCGCTTGGTCACTCTGACTAAAAAATATCTTGCGGTTCAGCACTGCTAAGCACAAAATATTGCGCTAAAGCACAGTTTTTAGGCAGATAGATACCACAGCCATTTGAGGAAAACGCGACTGAGAGACAGAGTGAAACAAATAGGAAGAGAGAAGGCAGGAATGTTAACCAGTAGGGTGTCCTGGTTCCCTACCTTGCTCAGGAGAAGACAGATGATATGACTGACACGGGGAAGATAGAAGGGGCGAGGGGCACAGTCACAATTGGTGCCTGAAGCCAGTCGCTCTCAGGAAGCTAAAACAGTGCCCTGTAGCCTTTGAGGGCGGTCGACTGCTGCGGCTGCGGTCCCATTATCTTATCGTCTATTACAGGGCGAGGATCGATGTGGTACAGGCCAGAACGCAGCGTACGAAAGCGCGATTGAGATTTCCTCGGACCGAGGGGCCAGTTATGCACGTCTTCAACTTTGTCATCGTCAACGACAGTTTGCGTAATGTACGCCGGTGACCTATGCTCCAGTGGCGCGTTTCTGCAGCAATGTAGTAAACGCCAAGGTGTATTGTTCTATTGCCGTGTTTATTCCGCAGCATGGCCCACGCCAACACTCGCACCATATATATCTCACTATCACCACATAGCTCAAAGCACGAGTGTTATTTTCAGAGCTGTCTTAGTGTATGAAGATTTGGTTTACGTGTGTTTAACGTCCTAAAGTGACTCAGGCTATGAGAGACGCCGTAGAGAAGGGCTCCGGAAATTTCGACCACCAGGGGTTCTTTAACGTGCACTGACATCGCACAGTACAGGGCGCCTTGAATTTCGCCTCCATCAAGGAGCAAACATAGGAGCAAACCTTTGAGAACTTTCTGGGACCGGAAAACATGACATTGACGTCATATCTGCCTGCCACATTCCTCAGCTCATTGGATGCCCTATGAATGTAATGAGCAACAGCTGACCTGCCAAGTTCCACTGTTTTGCTTTGCCCTTATTCCACAGGAAGTTGTACCCAAAGTGAAATTTTCTTGCGTGCTCTAGACGTATCGTACTATGCCATGGATATACCGCCGCACTAAGCTTCTCTGTCTGTTCAGGTACGTTCAACGCTGTAGTGAGAAAGCAGCCTTAGAACACGACACAGAAATACCGCCTAAAATAAGTTCAGAAAGCGGTGACAAAGTTCAGCAGTGGTTCATAGTATGCAAGGGTGGAAGAGCGGGCTAGTTGGTAGTTCATCTTGAGGAAAAACACACCGCACTCCTAAGACACGGACAAAGAAAGGCAAGACGATACAGCGCTGACTTCAACTGATTATTTTATTGTGGAGCAACATATATATACGTTCGAAAAGTGGGCGGGAAGACATGAGTAACATCTGCTGTGTTTGCACGCAACCGAAAGATAACAAAGTGCAATTGAAAATAACAAGAGGGCAAGGGTGACCCTTGGAGACAACAAAAAATGAAAACTAGACAAGATAAAGAGACAGGTGGAGGGGCGATTAAACGGATCACGCTTAAAAGGATGACGCTTAAAAGGATGACGCAAGCAGGCAGTACAAGAGACAAAAAACACTAGGAGATGACAAGTGAACAAAATGCACTAAAAGGCCAAAAAGACCATTAAAAAATTTTTAAAACCAATAAAAGAACCAAAAGGGACATTAAAAGCAGAAGACAGAAAACAACCTTGTCCAAAAGGTAAAAAGGCTAAAAGACGAATTTCGGAATCCTACACATTAAAATTGCTCTATGCCTGGCTCAAATAATCTAACTCACGTTTCGTTAGCGCTATCGAGGGTGTGCTAACACAATCTTCAGTATGTAGGCGAATAACCAAATATTGTTCGTCAGGTTCTATATGCAGATCCAATTCCAGACAACACTGTTATTTGCCCTCGAGGCTCTTAGTAGTGATTATTAGGCACATAATGCTCTTTTTAAACAGCTTCAGAACATTGGCTACACATTTGTTCAAACTTACGCTCTCAGCGACAGAAAGAAAATCATCTACTTACCTGAATTCTTTGGCAAAAAATTTTTCAATGGTATTAACCGCAATGTTACCACCAACAATGCTTAAAAATGTCACTATGGATGCGCGCTGTACGAAACAATACAAACTCAAGCCTGCTAAAAAAATTCAGTACCATTCCGCCAAATGCCTGTCGACCTCAAGTAAAAGGAACACACCGCATCTACAAGCGAACACAAACTCGTCATCATATTCGGCGGCGGAGGCCCTGATAGACTTTCTTAATTCGCGTTGCGATAGCGAGTGCAGACACTGCTCCACAACTGCACTATATGTACTTACACTTTCCGAGGCAGAGGGTTTTAAAGACTGTCAATTGCCAAGGGAGGCAGGTGATTTGTACTAGCCACAAATTGCTGATTGCCCCTTCTCCTTATCAGACATAGTGTAACCGAAGGGGACGTCGATCTTTTTAGTTTTTGCGAAAAAAAATGCCTCCTGCTGCACAGCTGCCGCCTTCTTCACTAAAGAGCCCAAACACCCTAAATTATGCTGTTGCATAAAAATGACCGCTTGTTCCGTCCCATTGAACAGCACCTGCCTGATATTTCTATCAATAGCTGCGCAGGCTTTTTGTTTAAGCAACCCAATGAGAAGAATAAAAAATGCAGAAATCTTTTTTCTAAGCCCGAAACCTGAAAGTCATGGGAAACAAGGTGAGCGACAACGTGGCGCGTACTTATGCAATATCGGTGCCCACCTCGTGGCTTTCCAAAAACGTCCAGACATTTGTAAGTGCACGTCGTCGCAGCTTTTCACGAACTGACGACAAACGGTTAAGAATATGGGAAGAAGAATATAAGAATATCAGAAGAAGAACATGTACGAGCAAAGAGCGAGAAAGAGCGATGCGCTATGAAGTCATTTTCCGCCTGTGGCGAAATATATGCAGTTGGAAAGTGGTCAAGCCCGTTATAATTTATACGATAAGCTGGACGATAGAGGAGGAGCAATGTTTGCAGACGCTTCGCAGGAGTCATAGAGACGGATAAATCCTTGTTTTCCTCCAGCACCTTCACCGATGGTTTGCTAACGCACTTCTGACTTCGCTGGTGATATATATGTGCTTCTAATATCTCCGTTGCCCGCAGGATTTTCTTTTTTATTTTGAGATGCGTATATTATCCGGGAAACCTGGGCAGATGTTTGAAAAGCAAATTTGTTTTTGAAGGCGAAGAACCACTCGTCTCCGAAAACACACCTACATGTGCCGAGAAATCAACGCATAACAACCAACGCCACCACCAAAATACGTCCTTCTGCCTTATGTCGGAGGCGCCAGTGAAACCATCAACCGAATCCTGAACAAGGTCTCCAGGTTGCGCACAAACCTATAAACACTTGTTGCGCATTGCCTACCTGTTCGCAAAGACCGGGGACGGAGAGAAAGTGCGCAAGGCATCACCTATCGCTTTGCGTCGCTTGCGACGGAATCTACGACGTCGAAACCAAAATATAAAAGAAAGAATTCGGGAACCTAAAAACGAAGTCCGCAACTTCGCAAGAGAGGGCAATCCCGTAGCCGAATTTCTCGAAGACTGAGACCACAAGATCAACTTAGACGAAACCAGCATCCTCGGAACCGAAACATATTACCAGAATAGAACGCCTCTCGCAACTTCAATAACGGATTAATTCACAAGTCAGGGTTGTCATTGCTGACTAAGCATCCACCCAACCAAGTCTCAGTCATCTGGTTCCCCGGTCACCTGGAACTACCAGGAGGAAACGAAGCCGCCCACAGGCATGCCCGAGCTCTTCTATACCGGGCGTCTCCCCCTGATGACCATGAAGCGTGCCGCGACCTGATAGGTTTAGCAGTGTATGCTGACAATCTTGCGCCATACAGAACAGCCAGAAAGGAGTACCCAACACCACACAAATCCCTCAACAAGTTAGAAGAGAACACCCTTAGGAGACTACAAACCAACACATACCCAACACCAGCTAAATTACACCAGTGGTACCCTACACTATACTCTCCGCAGTGTCCACATTGTGGAGCGGTAGCTAACCTCTACCATATGGTGTGGGCATGCCAATATAATCCCTTACTTGACCCCATTCCCAGCCCCTCGGAGGAGCAGTGGGAGGCTATTCTGCTCAGCGATGATCCTGACCGTCAGCACTGGCTGGTGGGGAGGGCCAGCGCAGCAGCAGCAGCCAGTGGACTACCGGACTAGGCGGCCCACCCACATGTTCTGAGAATATTGAAGAAATAAATATGTTTGTAATCAATCAATCAATCTGGCAAATTCAAACTACACTGAACAAATGCATCCGCACAAAAAAAAAACCTGCTCGCCAAATATGTATAGGGACTAATTAGCTCTGGAGGTCTAAAAAGAAAAGTCGCGAATGACCACCTCCGGACAGTTCGACAATGTGCCTCCCCCGTGTTTATCGCATCACCGCTTTCCTTCTTTCTACCTCCTGCTCCATGCCATGCATACTTAAAGACGCAAGCTACTGCCTGCAGTTACCCCTGAAGAAAGAGCAGAGCCAGCTCCGAAACGTTAGGTTTTAAATGGCAGGTTTTGGTCGATGTGTCCGACTTTATTATAACCCAACCAGGCAGAGAAAACTGTCCGCAAGTTTAGTTTTCAACTTTTGCAATTTACGGCCAGTTTGCTTCCTGTGCTTGTTTTTAGCGACCTGACGTGTTCGCTCAGTAGTGTTTAGACTGCGACCCATTTGCCTGGCATACGTTTCCCCACACGACTGCGGCACTTGCTGGACCACACCGCACTTCGTTGGCCTAAAGTGCGGTGAGGCGAAAGCCTTAAGCGCAGTGTTGCTGCTTGTGTCACTGGTGTGTGGTTAAGATGTTAAGCTTCGCCTCTAAGAGCGGAACGCGACAGCGTCTTGCAACGCTGCCAGACAGTCCATAGAACGCCATCGCCCGTTCGGTTCTACGCCTTGCTCGTCGGTAAATTGGTTTTTGAGGAAAGGAAATATGTCTCTGATATCTCAGTGGACACCTAAACCTGGCCGTAACGGGAAGGGAGGAAGATGGGAGTGAACGAAGACACCGTATTCACTAGACGCGCCTTTGTTTATTACAAACCATCGAGCTGGCATTGCGGATAACTGAACCGCAATGCCAGCTCGATGGTTTGTAATGAACAAAGGCGCGTCTAGTGAATACGGTGTCTTCGTTCACTCCCATCTTCCTCCATCCGTAAGGGTGTAGCCCTGGCGTATCGCAACTGCACGACGAGACTGATTGTTAACAAGAGTCTGGGGGCCCCCATTAGCGTGCAGCGTTCGGTGCGTCAGGGCTGCCCCCTTAGCCCTCTCTTGTTTTGTATTTACATCGAAACGCTGTGCATGAAAATCTTAGAAAACAATAGTATTAATGGCTTTAGGTTACAAGCAGCTGAAGTTAAGCTGTTGGCCTATGCAGATGACGTTGCAGTATTTACGGTTGATCAGGGGAGCATAAGTGAAGCTGTCGGGTGTGTACGCGCGTTCAGCGAAGTCACAGGTAGCGGGGTTAATTGGTCCAAGTGCCTTGGGCTCTGGCATGGATGGTGGCCATCCCACCCGGACCATTTCGCCAACGTACCATGGGCGACGACCCCGGGCAAGTATTTGGGAGTTCCGCTCGATGCTTATCGCGATAGCGAGGAGTATTGGAAAGAGCAAACTAAAGACGCATGTGACCGAGCTGGGAAATGGAAATTTTAGCCAGAGCTACAGTCTGCAATCTTTTTTTTATTAGCCAACTCTGGTATGTGATGCAGGTTTTGCATTGCTCGCGTGTGAACGTTCAGAAGCTACACAGGATTTTTGCAGTTTTCATATGGGCGTCCGAATGGGAACGCTGTAGCAGAACGAACCTGTTCCGGCGGGTAAAAGACGGGGGGCTAGGGCTAGGGCACCTCTTTTTAAGGCAGCTGGTGAACCGTTTTTTGTTTTTTCGCGACGTCACAGACCCGTTCTTGCGCACCGTGTGCCAAGTGAAGCTGCGGCGATTGCTGCCGGAGTTTGTGGTATCCACAGAAGAGCTCTCTGGTGGAACTTTTGGTTACTACAAAGAGATTGTAGCAAGCTTTCGGTTTCTGTCGGCACGTTTTTCCACCGATTATTTGTGGAAAAGTAAAAGGAAAAAGTTGTACAATGATCTTTGTGATATTGTTTTCCCAGAGCCCATGTACAGGGCCGTGTACAGTGGAGGCCCGGGAGGGGATGTTTTAAAAAGGGTGAAGAAAATGCAGGTGCCACCAGGAGTAAAGACTTTCTTTTTTAAGTTACACACCGGGACGTTACCAGTTAAAAAGTTTCTAGAGGGAAAAGATTTCTTTTTACCGTGGGGATCGAACTGCTTAATTTGTAAACAGCCTGAAACAATAGACCATGTTTTTTTGCATTGCTGGGAAGGGGTTTATTTTTGGGACGTGTTACAAACGACCATAAAGAAAGAGCTACCACTTGACGCGCACGGAATTCGCTATTTAAGCACTGATAATGAGGATGGGGCACCTTTTGATCTCATAATGCTCTTGGGCCTCCACTGCATATGGCGCTCCCGAATGGCAGGCTACCATTGTGACAAAGACGCACGACCGGCCCGAATTTATTTTCGGGAAAGCATGGACTGGTTTCTTGCAATCCAAAAAGCAACTGCGGAGCCTCCCGAGTGGCTCTCAAGACTAGAGCCGTTGTGTATGTTGCGGGAGTTTTAAGCTGACGAAGCCAGTCTCGTGCTGGCTGACCACGACAGTGTCGTAAGTATATAGCGTTATGTGTATTTTTGTTGTGCAATGTCATGAGCCAAAGCCAGGCAATAATAAAAAGAAAGAGCTGGCATTGCGGAATGGTAGCGTGCTCGTCTCGCACTCCGGAGACCGGGGTTCGATTCCCAAGCTCGACCAATTTCCTACTCGGTTTTATTTTTTTATCTGGTCTGACTAGAAAGGTTAATTAGACTAATTGGTTAAGTAAGCAATTTGGTTAAGTAAGCAATTAACTAAACTCAGTCCCACTTACTTGGAGCATCACTATACGATTCCTTTAATTGGTTGCATGGTTAGTAGCCAAAGTACAATTGGCCCCGTTTGAAATTCGCGCACTGTGACATCACAACCGTTTCGACCAATTGAAAAGCGTGACATTTCTGTCGACAACTGCTGCTTACAACGATGAAGCATTAAAGGCTTCCGCCTTAAAATGCGTTTGACGGACCCTGTAACATAGGTAAAGGGAAAGTCGTAAGGTCGTCCGTTTTTAAATACCTGTCTGTTCGGAGCAGAAAAACCAACACGAATGCAGGGGCGCCCTGCACCCCTGAGCGATGTGACAGTTCGTAAATGTAAGGCATGACTGCTGTTTGAGAGAGTGGGGAACATGACGCTTGGCCTCCTTCGCATTGTGCGCCTCCTTCCGGAAGGACTCCATTACATCCTAGGGCACGAATCTGAGAAAACCTGCATCCTAGAGGCGAAGCATTCACAGGCTTGGTTAGCACTGCTCTGCGGTGCTAAGGTTTTTCTTTAAGGGGCAAAGAAATTAGAGGCGCTACGTTGCCACTGTGGCCCAGCAGACACGTGAGCGAAATTTCGTGAGCCTGAGTATAAATAACAGACAGCAACAATGGGTTAAAACAAAGTCAAACAAGACAAAACAAGTACAGCGCTGTGTTATTCTGTTTTATTTGCCAAACAATAATTCTGCGCATTGCTTCTAGTAGTTGTGCTCTCAACGCGTGAGATCTATATGGTTGATCATTTCACTTGCAGACATCATCTTTGTACAGTACCACGCAACTGCCACACTTCTCGTTCATCGCAGCGTTGCATGATTCAGGAACAGCGTTAACTGTTCCTGGTGTTATCCAGTGCAAGCATACTGAAAAAAAAGAAGAAACCAGACTGCTTTGAGTGGCTTGTCTCTTGAGTGGCGTGTCTCAGTCTGAGCTTGTTTTGGTCAATTCCAAAATAAGTATGTGCGTTTCAAGCAACTATTTTGTTACTTTGTTTATCGTGTTGGTTCTGAACAACGAATGGCATGAGCCAGGGCACTGGCGAAAAAAACATATCTTGTGACAACGAATTAGGCGTTTCCGTGTGCCCTAGTTTCATGAATTCTGAGGGTCCACAATGCATTCATCTAGACCCAGTTAGCTCTGTGTCATTCACACGCATAAGGCGTGTTTGACATACTGCGAATTTCTGTGCCCTATTTCGGGCGGTGAAATTTGCAGAATTTGAAACAGGCCTAATGCTTAGCCCAGATAAATCAACAATTTCCAGGAATTCAGCTCACTAGAGCGCAGTGCAGTGACCGTCAAGTATCAAGTAAAACGGTTTTTTGGGCTAGTTGTTTCATGGTGCAAGTACAGAATACTGTGCAACAACTGGGGACAAAGAACACAGATACGATGAAACCAGCGCCACATACAACTGAGTTTCTTTCGCATCGATCCTGCCGTACCATACAACAAGCTACCCGTTTTACAGTGTGGGGACGCCTTCGTCCCCTGCGTTCGCTTTCCCTCAACGCACCCCACTGTTGTTAGCTGCCCCCCCGAAAAGCACTCCTCTCGGTTCGGTTACTGTAACTAACAAGGGAGGGCGCTCGCGTCGCAGCGACACCAGCGCCACGGATGGCGTTTTGCTGCGCGCTCGCGGGGAGCGACGGGGTCTCTTCTCCCTCGGCACCGGGAAGCAAGCGGACGTTTCGCTCGCGGCTTCGCTCTTCGTCGACGGGCGCCGCTCGGTCGGAACTTACTCCCGCCGAGCCCGTCCCGCTCGACCTCGAAGTTCCCTTTGCCCTACCGTGGGCGGACGTTCGCTCGTAGCCGTGCTGGTGAGTCGGACATCCTAGATTCCTCAGTGTATTTTGTTGCTAGCTGGCGTTATTGTTGCTATAGCAATAAATGCCTTGTTTGTGTCAGCCATTGTGTCGTTCCTTTGTTCCCGTAGAGCACGGCCCGCCGTGGTCGGCGTGCGCTCAGTAGCGTACGCGATCACGGGGTGGGGTCAGCGCGGTTTTGAACCATGTCAGCTGCGCGTAAACGGGGAATACGCATTTATCCCCCCCAGTTTTAACCCCACATTTGGCGCCCAACGTGGGGCCTGCTCTTGGAACATTGGACGACAGTCTGTTCGGTCCGAGGAACGCTCTTTGTCCGGACTTGACAAGTGCTAGGCCTAGAGTGAATTTTGATCGCTAGGACCTGCGGCATGCTTTCTTGAGTGCGAGGTGTATTGCGCTGCAGCATGTTTGAACTTTTCGACATGCTCAGCATGTTTTTTTTGTGAAGTTTTCTTCCTGGAGTTTCTTCAAGAACCACTTGGTCCGCATCGAGGGAGCGCGAGGCCTAGCGCCCGCGGAGTTGCCGAGCCCGAAGCGAGTGAGTACGGAAGCCGCGTGGGTGGTCCGAGTTTTCTGTATATATTTTCTCGCTGTCTCTTTTTCGACTCTGGGAGTCGCGGCTCTGGGAGCCGGGTGGCCTGGGGCCACGGGTGCCTTAACGAGCTCGCTGGTATTGCAGCTCGGCACCGGGCGTTCCGACACCGTCCGATACGGTGGGCGCCGATCGCTCAAGCTGCTTTGTGCAGTGAGCGGGGAGGACCACCCCACAACGCTGATGTCTCCTCGCGGCTGCGCGCACGAAACCCGTTCCGGGTCCTCCTTTTGTTGGGGGTCGTCGACCTTCACAGTGGTAGTGAGGCCTAAGGCTATTCATAGCTGCCTGCGCCATGTCAAAAGTGACACGACCACCGGACCGTGGTGTTGAGAGGGGGCGCACTTTGCTGGCCGCCTGTTTTTTTTTAACCTCGCATGAACTGAGCATTCTCGTTCAACTCAAGAAAGGGCTTTGTTCACTCGAACTTTGCATTGCACAGCCGCCCGACACGTTTTGCTAGCGAGTTGAGCATTGAGCCACCAGGCCTTTGTGTACGCCTTTTCCCCTCCCGTGACCTACGTTAAAGGCATGCGGAGTGTGTTTCGGAAATTTTACAGATCTGGAGCCACTGCGGCTTGCTGTCCTGTGCACATCGTCTCGCCGCCGCCTGCTGCGACGGAGCGGCCTGTATCCTGTTCGCCGCATCCATCCGGGGCAGCCGTGGCGAGACCAGACAGCAGCCACCTCCGGCTGCTGCTGCCCTGGCGACTACTGCGGAATCTTGGCCTGCAGTGGTCAACCGGCCCTCCTCTTCGCGGGCCTGCGGGCACATAGCCCGCGGGCCATGCGAGTCGTCCCAGCGGAGACCTTCACGCCGCCTTCGGAATACCGCGGAAGACTGCGTGCACCCTGTCGGCGTGACCTCCGCTGCACGACCTGCCTCAAGTGCATGAAGACCAGGAGACTCCTCCATAGCATGTAACTTGCAGGCGCGTGGGTCTATTTAAGGTTGGGGGGATGTGGGGACGCCTTCGTCCCCTGCGTTCGCTTTCCCTCAACGCACCCCACTGTTGTTAGCTGCCCCCCCGAAAAGCACTCCTCTCGGTTCGGTTACTGTAACTAACAAGGGAGGGCGCTCGCGTCGCAGCGACACCAGCGCCACGGATGGCGTTTTGCTGCGCGCTCGCGGGGAGCGACGGGGTCTCTTCTCCCTCGGCACCGGGAAGCAAGCGGACGTTTCGCTCGCGGCTTCGCTCTTCGTCGACGGGCGCCGCTCGGTCGGAACTTACTCCCGCCGAGCCCGTCCCGCTCGACCTCGAAGTTCCCTTTGCCCTACCGTGGGCGGACGTTCGCTCGTAGCCGTGCTGGTGAGTCGGACATCCTAGATTCCTCAGTGTATTTTGTTGCTAGCTGGCGTTATTGTTGCTATAGCAATAAATGCCTTGTTTGTGTCAGCCATTGTGTCGTTCCTTTGTTCCCGTAGAGCACGGCCCGCCGTGGTCGGCGTGCGCTCAGTAGCGTACGCGATCACGGGGTGGGGTCAGCGCGGTTTTGAACCATGTCAGCTGCGCGTAAACGGGGAATACGCATTTATCCCCCCCAGTTTTAACCCCACAACAGACACATCAGTACTACAAACATCAATCTATGTCCGTATCCTGCATTATCTGCTGGTCCCATTTCTTGCTGCAATGCTTGACGGTGCACATTGCTTCCTCCGATGTACTGCGTCAGCAGTGATTATAGGGTATGGCTGTAGATTGACGTTTGTAGTTCTGATATATCGGTGATACGGATGGCTTGTCGTACAGAAAGGCAGGCAGGATACGAAATAAACTGGTGTATAGTGCCCCTGCTAACTTCCTTTTTATGTTTTCCTTGTCCATGATGGTCGCGCTGTCTTTATATTACTTAGGTCAAGATAAAGGGCACGCACTTCCTTTCAAAGATTTTAGTGTGTCTCTTTCACACTAGTGCTCCGTAATATTCTGACGTGTATGCAGATAGAGTGTTTTTGATGAATTCGAAGGTTATGCAAGTGTGCGATAATGGCTGTGGGAAGCCTTCATGATCGAATTGTTCCCGTTGAATTCACTGTGACTACTGCACTAACAGACCATGATTCGCGCCAAATTTTTCCATGGTACTAGACGCAGTAAAAAGAAACAGTTTAAAAAATCAATGATAATTCACTCACTTTCCTTCGAGTCCAAAATGATCTTCTCAATCATGCAACTCTTGTAATCGCTCTAAACTATTTGTACCGGTATTGGGTTAGATGCGTCTGGAAAAGAAAAAAAAATGGAGGGGTCACTTGAGCTGCTTCTTAACGGTATCACGCGGTAGCGTAATGGGTTGATTCCCCTATATGCGGTTGGTCATTCTCTAGTTTACATCCATAGAAACCTGGGAGTCATACAACTCCTTGCGCAGTCTTGCAGCGGTTAAGCGATGCGCCACTGCCCTGCGATGGCAGGTGCTGCCAGCGGTGCGCCTTGAGTGCCCCAGGTTGCACTTCGCGAGTGACCAATCATTAATTTAACTGCGAGCGGCAGCAGTTGGCGATTGGCTCATTATCCGGTGGTCAGGTTTTGACGACGCCTCAAGGTCACGTGACCTAGGTGGCCCAACTGCCTCCTAGGTTGCTCTCGGCACACCCTACCACAGCCATGCTTGTGATTTTTCTCTCACAATAACGACACAGACAACGACGACATCCGATTTTCTAGTGAACGGGGCCTTTGACGTTATAGTGGTAACATTAAAGGTAGGATGTCTACCCTGAAAGTGCGCAAGAGAAAGGAATAACAGTAGTTCATGAGCCAGACCTCTTTTACACATCGGCGGATAACCCACAATTGAGCGTAAGCTATATTTGTGTATCCTTTTTCCCGGAGCCAAAAGGCAAACTTGATTTTTTTCAGACACTTATTTCGTATTAAGAACGCAGTGCACATTATGAGCTCATACAGAAATGCTATGCAACTTACCTGCCAATTTTTTTTAGCTGATTAGTAAGTAACGGCTGTCGCTGCATTTTCGTGCAGTTAGTGACAAAGGTTATACGACAAGATACATGTTCGACAAAAATGAGCTTGCTCCCTATGAGCTGCATTTCAAAGATCGTAAAACGAAGGACAGTTTACATCAAGTTGACATTAATTAAAAATGAGCTGTGCTGCTAGTCAGCCAGCCTGGAACATGAATAGAAACAGCGCATAGCTGGTAAGGAAGAAATTTCTATTACCATAGTTACACCTAAAAGCACTTGCTTATTTTTTTCCTTCGAGCGCTCTTCTTGCGGTGTGAACGTGCCTGGTTCTACAAAAATTACGAAGGGCACTTGAGTCTGCTTACCTGCTTTGAATGAGAAAACATTGTCCCAGTGTCAGCTCTGTTGCCAGGTTCATTAAAAAATCCTACCTTTCAAATGACACACATGCACATTTGCAGAAGGTCTAAGGAAAAGGTTCAGGTTGATTCGTCAAGAACTAACGTGATACTGCGGCTTAGGAAGCGCCACGAAACACATAGCTCACGAAAATAGAACATGTTTTCATTGTAATAAACACCATACTAAAAAAGGGCAGCGGTGTTTTCGTGTATTGGTTCCATCCTGGCCTGGAAATCCTAGTGGCCCTGGTTCAATTCCCCACACATTCACAATATTTTTTCTTCTTTGTTCTAAACTTCACTATTTTATGGTCTGCTGCTGACGTCATGCAATAGCATAGTGACGTCACAGAAGAATCTCGTAACATGGACGGTGACGGACGCCGACCTTTGTGCTAATAAGACATGCCAGGTGTTTCAAAGACTTTTAGTAAATATCAAAGCCTGTTTTTTAGGTTAAAATATGCAGTTTTCAAGCACAGTATTACCACTGTCTGCGGACACCAGAAAACCGGTGAATTTTTCAGAGCATTAGGCTGGTTAAGTAATTTTTAATAATTGATTTCTTAATTATTAGAGTTAGGTGCCTAGTTGCAAATAGAGAATTGTAGCCGGACGTTAGTAAAAGCCATATCAGAGTTTATAAATTAGAAAACGCGCTTGCCCTTGGCGCAGTGGCTCGACAAACCTTAACTTTCGATCAGTTACGTGCACTGGAAAGGTTGCTTTGCGAGCAGGTTTTTGGAATGGGCATGTATTTCGGCAGGATGTAGCCAAATTTTCTGGAGCCAGAGCGCCAACCGTAATCGCGTTTTCGAAATTCTAAAAGCTGGTAAGGCTCCTAGTGACAACCGGCTACAAATCTCTAGTTGCAGGCAATTATCTAGCTGTGATAGTTAAAAAGTTAAATTATCAGGGAGCAGTTAACCAGTTTACTAGCTAGGAAAATTCACCAGTTTTCCGTTTCCCGCACACACTGGCAATACTATACCGCAAAAGCCATATTTCTACCCCAAAATATATATTTTGAAATTGCTTAGTCTTCCCTGAAACTCCAGCTGTAATGCTTTGGCATGAAAACATTTGTTCACGAGACCTGCTGAGGAAGATTTACAAATGGTAACAATTGAACATGGAACACGCTTTCCCAACCTACGATTTAAATATATTGGGTTAACGTCTCGAAGCGACCCACGGGCTATGAGAGATGCTGTAGTGAAAGGCTGTGGATTAATTTCGACCACCTGCGTGCGATTATTTTCAGTGCCCAGACATCTCGCAGTACAAGGGTGGTTCTGTACTTTGCACTCATAAATACAACACCCGAGCAGCCCGAATCAGACCCGTGACCTTGGAATCAAAGGCCTAGCACTAAATCGATGGAGCCTTCACTGCGCAAACAAGGCTCTAAGCAGCGGGCACAACGCCCTATCCCAGTTCAAGCCTGAAAAAGTGTGTGGAAAGCGTGAAATATTCGCATGCGACCATACTGTAGTTTCACTTACAGATGTAAAAGGTCATTAAACGCCGCTCTCAGTGGGCAGCTGCGGGATTTTTACTTGCGCTCGCAGTTTTAGAAGTAAAGAGCTGCTATGGACAGCCCTGTTGAGCCCTTGCGAATGCTCGAGAGCATTGATCTCATTTTGGCCAATGTTTTTCTTAACATTTCCGGTACAGATACAGTCACCAGCTGCGTTTAGTCCACAGGGCTCATTTTCTGCAGAAAGAACTATTTTTTCGATTACCTGCACTCGGTACATACAAATGCAATCTACTTTTGATGAGGCTGCCCGCGTGTATTCAGAAAGAAAATACTGTTTATTACCGATGTATAGAATCTCCGGTAAGCAAAGAATTTTATGACCTAATGTTCGGCAAGTGCGTTTTTTGTGTCATGCAGAAGTTGGGAGAAGAGACAGAACAAAAGAAAATGAAAGCTTAGTGGACGATATTCCGGACTCATGCCGGAGGTCATATTTTTCCGAACCGGCCGATGTATCGCCGGCAACGTGGTCAACGTTGCCAAATAGAAACCTACAATGCTTGACTACCGCTCACCAGCGCGAAGTCTAGAGCTAACGCCAGGAACTGTGCACGCGCAAAGTCACTCAGGCCTTTGCAATGAGCTAAAAGGTTGCAGATTGCCTCAGCACACCCTCTATCTCGTTGTTAGCGAGGGAGATTGCTAACCGATATAGCTAGATTAACCACAACCTTTCACTGCGTCCTTTTTCTGCTGCCGGATATCTTTACCGTCTATGTGATTACAGCCCGTCCAATTTGGTGCTCCAGTTCTGGTTTTAGTTGTAGTGAGCCAGCCATGGCGCCAGCCCTCGCCGGCACAACTTACGCGTCCTTCTTCCCTATGCCTCCGGCAACGTGAGGTGGACGCCGTTGCGGTCGAAGTCTGCGGCGTCCCTTCAAAGGAACCCGACCGCACCCCGCGCGCCCCCGCATCTGGCGCGCTCTTTCCTTCTCCTCCCTTTTCCCTCTCGCAGCGGCGGGGCGCGCCTCCCGCGCTCCCCGCCGCAGCTCCGTTACTCAGAGAATAAACGGTTGAACAGAACAGACGTCTTGTCTTCCCTGAGGATCTCCGAGCAGCTTACGCCCTACAATTGGTGACCCGGTTTTCGACGAACCTAAGAAACGTAGAGCCAAGTTTTTGCCCACGCTGAAGACAGGACGTCAACGCAAGCAGCTGAAATGGAACAAAATCAGCCACTTACGCCCAACCTCAACCAGACAACGCCAGATGTGCCCGGCGAAGCCGTCTCTGCAGTCACAGTGCGTCTCCCACCGTACTGGGAACGCAACCCAGCCGTGTGGTTCCTGCAAGTGGAATCTCAATTCCAACTTTCGAGAATTTCATCACAGAAGCAGAAATTTTACTACGTGGTCGGCGCACTGCCATCAACAGCTGCAGAGGAGGTGTCCGACATACTCACCTCCTTCAGCACCAATCCTCCGGCAAATCCATATGATGACCTCAAGGCAGCCCTACTGCAACGAACGGCCGCGTCCGAAAGGACGAAAATACAGCAGCTTCTCTCCGCGGAGGAGCTCGGTGACCGGCGACCCAGTCAGCTCTTGCGGCGGATGACGCAGCTTCTCGGTAGCAGTGCGCAGGCCAAGGACAATGCAGTGCTACGTGAACTTTTTCTACAGCGCCTGCCGTCCAACGTCCAAATGGTGCTTGCCACAGCCACAACCATGGACTTAACATCACTCGCCGCGCTAGCCGACAAGGTGATGGAAGTGGCCACCCCGCACTTGACCGTCGCTGCCGTCAGCCCGCCCACACAGTCGTCGCCGTTGGCCGTCCCCATCACCACTCCTCAGCCGTCGCATATTGCATCCACCACCGCTACGCCTTCCGAAGTTGATCGCCTTTGTCAGCAGCTCGAAAAACTGATTGCGGCAACTAGACACTCAGAGCCGCCTCTACGCCGTGGACGCCAACGTCACCGCTCCTCAACGCCTCGACAGCGCGGACAGAGTGAGCGAAGTCCATCCGCAGGCCCACGCATCTGCTATTACCATCGTCGCTTCGGCGCCAACGCCCGCCACTGCCTCCTGCCTTGCAGCTGGACGGAAAACCGGCCGGCCGACCACTAGCGGCGACGAGCGGTCTGTGCCGAGAAGAGTGTCGCCTTTTCCACGTCTACGACAGAACCACCGGACAGAAATTCCTTATCGACACCGGGGCCCAGGTGAGCGTTCTCCCAGCCACAAAAGCAGAGCGTGCTTCCGCTGCAATTTCGTACCTGCAAGCAGTGAACGGAACGCGCATACCTGTTTACAAACAGCGCTCTGTAACGCTCAACCTCGGGCTTCGAAGGGTCTTCCGGTGGGTATTTCTAGTCGCCGACGTTGGTTCTGCGATAATTGGTGCCGACTTTCTAACGAAGCACGAGCTCCTCATCGACGTCAGGCGGAAGCGCCTCATTGACTCCGCAACGAAACTCTTTATTCACGGCATAGCAGCGCGCGCAACTACCGATGTAGCACCCTCATGCGCTACAGTTGCCAAAGAGCCGTTTGCAGCCCTGATTAATGAATTTCCCAAGCTAACGTCACCCCCGGATTGGACTCAACCCGTCTGCCACGACGTTCAGCACCACATCATAACATCGGGACCACCTGTTTTCTCTCGCCCACGACGCCTGGCTCCGGACAAACTCAAGGTGGCCCGTGCAGAATTCGAGCATATGCTGGAACTTGGTATTATTAGACCTTCATCCAGCAGCTGGGCATCTCCACTCCATCTTGTCCCGAAGAAGTCAGGAGACTGGAGACCATGCGGAGACTATCGTTTTCTGAACACCAAGACCGTCCCGGACCGATACCCATTGCCCAACATACAAGATTTCACGTCTTCTCTGCACGGTGCAACCATCTTTTCAAAAATAGATCTTGTTCGGGCATATCATCAAATCCCTGTAACTGAAGAAGATATCCCCAAAACAGCGATCACGACACCATTCGGACTGTTTGAATTCTTGAGAATGCCATTCGGACTTCGCAACGCTGCGCAGACCTCCCAGCGTTTCATCGACTCCGTCGTACGTGGCCTTCCCTTCGTGTTCGCCTACGTGGATGATATTCTCGTGGCAAGTTCATGTATTGAAGAACACCTGCACCACCTCCGCCAACTTTTCGAGCGTCTTTCGACTAACGGCATTGTTGTCAACACCGAAAAGAGTGAGTTTGGGCAACCAGCTCTCGTATTCCTCAGCCATCACCTGGACAACAACGGCATCCGCCCGCTTCCCGAAAAAGTGAAAGCAATCACCGAGTTTCCCAAGCCCACTTCAAGCACGAAGCTCCGCCAGTTTCTTGGCCTCGTAAATTTTTACCGCCGATTTATCAGAAACTGCGCCACCCTGCTTGAACCACTTGACCGCATGCTGTGCGGCAAGCACTCGGCGAAAACGCTACACTGGGACACCACTGCGGACGATGCCTTCAATGCCATCAAGCGCGCTCTGGCCGACGTCACTCTACTCGCCCACCCAAACCCCGATTATCCGCTGGCACTCATGACAGACGCTTCCAACACAGCGCTCGGAGCTGTCCTTCAGCAGCAGGTCAGTGGCGTGTGGCAACCCCTCGCATTCTTCTCAAAACGCATGACTCCTGCCCAGACACGATACAGTGTTTTTGGCCGCGAACTTCTCGCCATATACCTGGCAGTGCGTCATTTCCGCCACTTGCTTGAGGGCAGAGCATTTACCGTTTTCACGGATCACAAGCCTCTTACTTACTCAATTGGCCGTCCTGCATCCCTATATACGCCACGGGAAGTGAGACAACTTTCCTTCATATCTGAGTTTTCGACTGACATCCGACACATCAGTGGTGCCGACAACACCCCGGCTGACGCCCTCAGTCGCGTCGATGCCGTCACGCGCAGTCGTTCCGAAACATCGACTTCGTCCTCCTTTCCCTTCGACATACATGAACTGTCTGCAGCGCAAGCAAGCGACCCCGAGCTTTCCCGCCTACGTACAGCGCAAACATCCCTGAAGCTCGAGACAGTCCTCATTGAAGATGTGCCAATCGTTTGTGATACCTCCACAGGTACGCCAAGGCCCGTTTTGCCCATCGATTTCCGCAAGAAAATCTTCGAATCCTTGCACACCCTTTCCCATTCTGGAATTCGTGCAACTCAAAAGCTGATCAAATCCCGCTTTGTCTGGACCCGCATGAACACCGACATTCGCGACTGGGTCCGCGCGTGTGCACCCTGCCAACGTGCGAAAGTACACCGGTACCCTGTGCCCCCAACGCAGCGCTTCCTGCAGCCCAACGAACGCTTCGCAGTAGTCCATATCGACATCGTTGGCCCCCTACCCCACTGCCAAGGTTACCGGTATTTATTGACATGCATCGATCGCTTCACCCGATGGCCTGAGGCTACACCAATCGCCGACATCACAGCAGCCACTGTCGCCGCGGCCTTCGTCTCTACTTGGGTAGCGCGGTTCGGCTGCCCCACAACCATTGTCACGGACCGCGGTCGCCAGTTCGAGTCATCGCTTTTCACAGAACTCCTCAAACTGCTCGGAGCAGCACGGCTACGGACTGCATCTTACCATCCACAAACAAACGGACTCGTAGAGCGTTTCCATCGGCACCTCAAAGCAGCACTTACGGCGCACGGACCCCCCGTCAAGTGGCTCGAAGCTCTTCCGCTCACGCTGCTCGGAATCCGATCTGCCTTCAAAGAGGACCTTTCGTGCGCCTGTGCCGAGCTTGTTTATGGAACCTCCCTTCGTCTTCCAGCCGATTTCTTGGAAAGCACGAATCCCGCCGTCCCGTCCACAGCAAGTGAATACGTCGACAGGCTCCGGCATATCCTCCGCCACCTTCAACCACAGCCGACGCGAGAACACCAACGCACTGTGTATGTGACTCCAGACTTAAACACAGCAAGCCATGTTTTCGTGCGTTACGGCCCTGTGCGTGGTTCCCTCCAACCCCATTATCTCGGCCCCTTCCCCGTCCTTGAGCGCCGTCCTTCCACTTTCCTGGTAGACTTGAACGGAACGCGAGATGCAGTGGCCCTCGAACGACTCAAGCCAGCGTACATCGAGGCCCCAGTCTCTTGCGTTTCGGCGCCTGCACTTGCGACAGCCCCATTCATTTCCGACCGACAGCAAGCCCCTCCGGCTCGTCGCGTCCACTGGCATCCCAGCTGCCCAAAGAAGTAAATCGTTCGTCGCCTTGGCTTCCTCTCTCGGGGGGGAGCCGTGTAGTGAGCCAGCCATGGCGCCAGCCCTCGCCGGCACAACTTACGCGTCCTTCTTCCCTATGCCTCCGGCAACGTGAGGTGGACGCCGTTGCGGTCGAAGTCTGCGGCGTCCCTTCAAAGGAACCCGACCGCACCCCGCGCGCCCCCGCATCTGGCGCGCTCTTTCCTTCTCCTCCCTTTTCCCTCTCGCAGCGGCGGGGCGCGCCTCCCGCGCTCCCCGCCGCAGCTCCGTTACTCAGAGAATAAACGGTTGAACAGAACAGACGTCTTGTCTTCCCTGAGGATCTCCGAGCAGCTTACGCCCTACATAGTAAACCTCGTGCTGTCTCCTCAGAATGTCCCGTTTTCGTGGTTAACTTCTGTAACACGCAAAATGTTATCTTTTGAACGTGTGTAGTCCCCGGGCTATATACTGCAATTTATTGTAATTTGTTGGCGCCAACTGCACAACACGCCAATGAAACATCAGCTATTTCATAGCAAGTAGTTACACTCCATTCTGTATGAATTACCTCAATATATACTATAGAGTAAGGTGCAAGCTTTACATGCAAATCTCATATTTCGCCTGTATATGTTTGTTTCTTTTTTATTTCCTAATCCATAAGGACACAGCCAAGAATTTGATAAGGGAGACTTCATGAAAAAAAGCGTGTCGATATAAACCGACGAATCACAAAAATTCATAAAATTTTGTATGAAAGAAAGAATAAATAATATTCTATATCTAATCAAGGTAAAATAATGAACTTGATCGTGACTCGTGAAAAAATAATCCAAGAAATACTACAAGAAATAATTTACAGAAAGTACACTGAGCAGCAAGAGAACAAAGCAAAGTGATTTTTATGAAGCAGGCGAATTCAAGTGGAGCAGTCCACAAACAACATTCTTTTATGGCGTTTAACGGCCCAGAAGAAATCAGGCTATGAGGCACGCCGAAGTGGAGGGCTGCGGATAATTTCGACCACCTGGGGTTCTGTAAGTGCACTTACATTACACCGTGCACGGGCCTGTAGTACCTCGCTCTCATCGAAATACGACTGCCACGGTTGGGATCCAACCATCGTCTTTCGGGCCAGCAACCGAAGATCATAACTAGTGAGTCACCGTGGCAGTCAAAAAATAATTATCAATGAATATGCCAATCTCACAGTTAGAAAGCAAAGAGTTTCTTCCAAAGAAAAAGAAGGCCGCAAAGTATTACAAAGTATTTGAGAAGGAGAGTGACGACGTGGCTCGAACGCTGCTGCTTCTGGACTGTGCTGCTGGACTCTGCTTCTCCTGGTGGTTCCGGATTGCTCTTCACTGGTGAGGCCGTTCTACGTTGGGGGGTTTTTGGCCAAGGCTTAGGTTAAGGTTAGGTTAATGTGAACCTGAGGGGGCGTTTCGCTGTGAGATGTCTTTGACCTCCCCAGGCGGAGGGTCGGCAGCTTGGTTTGCCAGCTTGCCAGCCCAAAGCCTGCCGCTTGAGTGCTTCCAGAAAAAATGGCATTGAGGCAATTCCTGTGGCTCTCGTCCCAATCGGTGAGGGGGCGATCAAAATGAAAACACCCAAAGTTATTCAACAGGAACTACGATCATTGACAGCCAACTATCTTCAGATCTCTGAAGTGCGTCCATTTGGCCGTAGAGGCATTGTCTGCAAATCGTCCGATATCGCTTGCGTGGCTGACTTGCTGCAGTGCAAAATTTTCAGTTCACTACCGGTAAAAGCATTCATTCCAGAGCAACTTGCATGCGTCAAGGACATTGTACGCGGTGTGGACCCAGCATCTTCCCCGCAAGAAATTCTAGAAGAATTTCAGGATGCAGGTGTTGGAGTCCTTTCGGTATATCGGTGCAGTAGAGAAATAAACGGCTCGCGTGTTGCTACTGAATCGGTAATAACAACTTTTGCTGGCACTTCCTGCCCTACTGAACTAAAAATCTGGCCTATTGTATACCGTGTAGACACTCTGCAACCGCGCCCACTTCAATGCACCAACTGTTGGCGGTTCGGGCATAGCGGCAAAGCATGCAAGTCAGAGACCCGCTGCCGTTTGTGTGGCGAAGGTCATGCTGCGGATAACTGCACCTCAGAACAGCCTCATTGTTGCCTCTGCAGTAATAACCACCCAGCAGATGATGCCGACTGCGCAAAACGCAGTGAGGAGCGCAGCTTGTTAGACATAATCAAAGAGAAGCGGTGCTCAAGAGCCGATGCTTACGCTCTTCTTAACAGGAAGAAGGATTCATACGCTAGTCGTGTGCGCGCTTCTGTTGGGGATATTGAGTCCAACTTGACTGCCTCCATCGTCTCCACTGTAGAAAAAGCCCTTAACAATGTTGTTGAGCGTATGCTAAACACATTTTCTGAGGCGTTGGCTCAGTTTATTGCAGTTCAATCTGTGTCACCATCTCCATCCGTTCTGGCAGCGAAGCCTGCGTCTGTTTCAGCTTCTGCCGCTACTGCTAGCAGCTCAGCATCACCTCCTGATGCTTCCCAGGTCCCACCTAACATCTCTCTTCCTAGCAATGCATGTTGTACCGATGTCTGCACAACAGATGTTGAAATGTCGTGTTCTACGCAGAAGCGTCGTGCTTCCTCGTCTCCATCTAAATCTAGTTCTCATCAGATGAAAGCTAGAAAAGGACCACCAAAACTTCTTCCCAATGTTGATATCCTCAAAGAGGCGGTGTCTGCCTCTTCAATTGGTCAGTAATCATGGCAGGCATCAAAGTGTTACAATGGAATTGCCGCTCTGTATTCTCTTCTCTTCCAGATCTAGAACTACTTATTCGGAAACACAACCCTGATATCGTGCTTTTACAAGAAACGTGGTTATCACCTTATAAATCATTTTCAATGAAAAACTTTCGAGTTTTCAGATTAGATCGAAATGCTGGTAGGGGAGGCGGATTGGTAATCATGCTTTCTAAACACATATGTCATCAGGCATCAATCTCTAACAAAATTCTTCTCCCTGACTGTGAGCTTTTAGCGCTCAAAATTTCATTTCCGCAGTGTGCTGATATTACAATTGCTAATACCTACTTTCCTTTAGGTGTACAGAGGACAGACTGCTTAGACAGCTTGGTGGCTGGCGCAAGTAGTGTAGTTATTGCGGGAGATTTTAATTCCCACCACAGTGAATGGGGAAGTCGCACTGATTCCTGCGGCCAGCTTCTCTTGTCGTGGCTGTCTGCAAATGCTGTACGCTGCTGTAATTCAAGAGATATAACATTTATGCGAGGCGGTGCTCGCTCAGCCATTGACTTAACATTATCGGCAGGTAGGCTTGAGGTGAATGACTGGTTGACAGAAGATGCGGGTACTTCTAGTGACCACTTTCCTATAACTTTCACTATCCGGTTATCTCCGCACAAAAATAGTTGTGTAAACCATAAATTTGTCAACCACAATATTTATAAAAGTTTGATGTCCGCCTCACTTGCCTCTATAGTCAGTACTAGCCGGGATGACAGAGCTCAGCAGGCGGTTTCATTTTTGCAAAGTGCAGTAGACCATGCAATATTCACTGTGCCCGCAGCAGTCTCTAATAAACAGCCGTCTCCCTGGTGGACACAAGAATGTGAGAAGGCCTATCGTTGCAGAAAAGCGGCCTGGAAGAGGCTATCCTGCAACCAGAGTCCAGCAAATTGGTTAAATTACAAATTTTTCTCTGCATCTTTCAAAAAAACAATTGCAAAAGCCAAGGAGGACTATAACCAAAATTTGAACACTTATCTTTCAAATCCTCGTAATCGGAAGGCCCTGTATAGATTTATGGAACGTAACAAGAGTTCTCCAGTCCCTCACCTTACTTCTTCAACAGTGTTATCACCCCAACAGGCTCAGGAAACCCTGGATAGTATTGCTCAGGGACTAGCGGTACGTTTCCAGACTCAAAGAAATGTCCCTCTGCGCGCAATCACACCCTCTTCAGATTATACCGAGGTTGATGCGGCAGAGCTCCTCTCAGTCCTGGCAATGATGCACCCTGCAGCTCCCGGGCAAGATGGTGTCACTGTTGGTATGATTAAAATTTTAGCCCAGGATTTCACAAGCAACCTCTTAGATATTATCAATACTTCATTGAACAATGCATGGATTCCAAGCATTTGGAAGATGGCGAAAATTATTTTATTGAGGAAAGATGCTGGTAAAGGGTACGTTTTAGACAATATTCGGCCAATTGCACTAACTTCAAATTTAGTCAAATTAATTGAAAGGGTAGTGCACAGCCGTCTCACAAAACATGTTCAGGATGTTAATGGCCTTAGCCCAGCACAGATTGGCTTTCGTCGCGGATGCTCTATATGGACCGCGCATGTGGATCTTAAAAGTAGAATCCGGCTCTCGATACGCAGAAGAGAAGTTTCAGCTTTGGTGACTCTTGATGTAGCAAAGGCCTATGATAGTGTAGAACATACTATTTTACTTGACAGACTTGCG
Organism: Amblyomma mixtum; assembly: GCF_055824585.1. Taxonomy (NCBI): domain Eukaryota; kingdom Metazoa; phylum Arthropoda; class Arachnida; order Ixodida; family Ixodidae; genus Amblyomma; species Amblyomma mixtum. The sequence continues at coordinate 104,233,090 of NC_143013.1, forward strand.
CAGTTACATCCTCCAACCTACATTTATGCATGGATATCTGAATTTCTAAAGGACAGATACTTTTACTGCGCAGAGGGTACCCTACGTTTTAATACTTACCATCAATCAAGAGGAGTGCCGCAAGGCTCGGTGCTATCACCGCTGCTTTTTCATATTTTGGTCAGTGACATCCCCATCCGTCCTGATATAACAGTTTTTGTGTATGCAGATGACATAGCTTTTTTCGCCTCGGCCACGGATATCCATTCGCTTTACCAGGTTATGCAGGGATATTTGGATGCTCTTGGAGTTTGGTTGCACCGTATTAATTTATCCCTGAATGTTAACAAATGTGGCACACTGGTATTTCCTCCAGACACGCCTTTGTACATTTCATTAGCCCATCACTCTAATCTGATTCCACAAGTGGAATCTGTTACATATCTAGGTGTTACTTACCATCCAACCTTAGATTGGAGCCTTCATATCAAGAACAACGTGCGTAAAGGAGAACGCGCTCTAGGCCGGCTGACACGAATCGCCAATAAAAGGTTTGGGATGCGCCGCGACACATTATTGTTACTTTACAAAGCTTATGTAAGACCTATACTTGAATTTGGTTGCGTTTTGTTCTCTGGTAGCGCAAACTACAAGGTCCAACCCTTAATCTTACTGGAAAGGCGTTATTAAAGATCAGGTAGCATGGTCGTGCCGGAGAGGGGATGAGGAAGGTCGGAGACGAGGTTTGAGGGAAAGACAAGAAGAAGAACTTTATACAAGGGAATTTACATATATACAAACAGCAACTGGGAGAACGTCTCAGTAAGAGAGTCTCAAAACAAGGAGCAAAGCTACAAGACGATGAGCTCAGATGGTCAGGAGCTACTCGGCCGTCCAAGGCGCCGAGTTTTATATCCTTCCTTGTCCCTGGGCTCCCTAGATGGGGGCGGGCTTGTCGGGAAAGGAGGGTCCTGAAAGTTCACTGTGGCACCCACACACACACACACACTCAATAGGGAACACGTCCCCGTCACGTGTTGGGAGAGAAGGATGCACTCTGCGTCGCGCAGATTCTGGAATGCTCTCGAACAGCATTCCTGCGCCTTTCATGTGGTCGCACGTGCTCGGGGTAGGGGAAACGGTCGTTGACCACTTCTCCCTGGAAGACGGTTGCTGCTGTCAACTTGATGTGCCCCTTGGAATGTCTAGTACTGCCGAACCTGGCAGCTAACTTCTTTCTGTACTGCAGAGCTGGCTGGCCAGATGCGGGGTGGATGACCGACGCCGCTTCCGTGGCTAATTCAGGCGTTTACCCCGCATGCCTTTCGCGACTCATCGGCATTCCGCTGCTACCACGCCGATTTTTTTCTCACGAAGGAGGCGAAACGTAACAGACTGCCCCGCCGGGAGAAGGAGAACCCGATGGACAGGGGACTGCATCCGCTGTCTGGAGGGATGTCGCTCGTGGGTGCTTTTAACTGGAGTCGGTCATCTCTCGTTGCTTCTTGAGCCCAGCGCACCTCGAAGGCTTCCTTCGCACGTTCAGGTTCACAAAGGGCACTGCAACGTGACTTCAAAATGACGGGTTCCCTGCTAGCGTTAGAACTACGCCGAAAACCCAACCGGTCAGTCAGCAAGCACGACACAATCCACACTAAGCAATGCCAGGCCCTTTCGCTCTTATTCAGTCATTTAATCCTTTAATCCCTGGGAGTAGTCCAGCAGCACTCAGTGTCCACAAATCCGAACATTACACTGCAAAACCCGTCTCACTTTGAAACAAAAAAGCAAAAACGATATGTTCAAAAGCCTATATCAGGAAAAAAAACACCAGTAAGCAGCAACTTTGATGCTTATTCTTGCGTTAGGGGCCTCGAATTAAGCCATCGGCATTACCTTGGAGACTCCCCTTTTTGTAACGTAGGTCAGTTCGTAATGATCACGACAATTACGAACAAGCTTGTTTCCCTTTCATTCTACATGGCAGCATAGTACCCTAACCTTGCATAACCCTGCAAAGATTCACTCAACACCGCAGCCAAAGTCACATTAATTCCCCTAATGTCATAAAAACAAAGCGACTCCAGGCGCTTATGCTATTGACCCACAATGGCCCATCTTACTAGCACTTCCGCGTGTCAGCGGACGCTACCACAGTTGCATGGTGCAAAACCCATTGCATCAAAGAAACACTATACCGCTGCTGCGAAAACCAACAAAGAGCATTTCAAAGCTATATATGCTCGAAACTTTTTCCTTCTGCAGGAAAACAAAAAAGAAAAAGCAAACAGCATCGACTCATACTTAGACTATGCTGCTAACTACCCACTTCGCGACTCGAAGGGGTTGCCCATTCTTCAGCCGCGCCCTGCGCGGTCGCAGACTGACAGTGGCTTTAGCTGCCGACAACCGACAAAAATCGAGGGGCCTAACTGCGCGTTGACACCTGAGAGCTCCACACGCCCTGCAACAACGATTAGTTCCGTACCCCGCCCGCGCGTCTCCAACGTCCGAGCAGCGCTTGAACAGTTGAATACGAGGGGGTGACGGTCGTGCATAAAAGAAATGCCTGCGTGTTCTGTCTCGATTCCAGAAACTCCCTCGTTTATTTTTTCCACTAGAGCGCGTTCTGCTGCGTTCCCTCGTGAGGTAGAAATGCGTGCTTCTCTCTGGCCCGCTGCGTGTTTCACTCGTCCTGCAACAACTCCTGCAGTGTCTCCACAATCGGGCAGGTGGCTTTCGTTTTGTATTAACTCGCCTAGGCAACCGGGCCTTCGTGCGGTGCCTATCGCATCTAGAGTGTCGCGGTGGCAGTCTCCGACGATTACGTTTTTGACCGGCCTTAACCCTTACAATGTTTTGGGCCCGTCCTTCGTCCTTTTTCTGCGGTCTACCCCTTTGCTTGGCTCTCCTTGAGCGTGGCCGCTTTCCAGAAACTGCCCTGACTGTTTTCTCCTGCGCGCCTCCCTTTCCTGCGGTGACCTCACCCTTCGCCTCTGCTTTTCGACGCAGCACCGAGCCGCATTTCTCTCTTGAATTCCAACTATCGGCTCGTGCTTTCGGTGAGGCACTGCGCATCGCAGCATCCAACTGTTCTGACGGCACCTTACTTTCGTCTGAGCATAACTTGCTCTCCTGAGGCTTACTAATCGACCCTGCGACCCTAACTCCCTGGCCTGCAACTTGATCTAAACCACACTCGATGGCTAACGTTGCGATCTGCCCTTGGGTTTCAGCGGTGCACTCGGGTGATTCGCAGTCGCTCTCCTTACAGCAAAGCGCTGTGTCCAATACTTGGCTACTACTGTTCGGCAGCCGCATCGAAGGAGGGTCTCCCTTGATTCCCTGACTGCTCTGGCCCGCAAGCTCACTAGTCTCTTCCTGAGCAGAAGCATCAACCTCACTTGTCAAAGCAGCTTTTGCCCCAAGGCTAGAGACGGTCGCTTCTCCCGTATTAGCGTTGTCTGTGCTCGCTAACGAAGCAGATTGCTCGGCTCTGTCGTTGACGGGATTGCTGCGACTCACAGCTTGCTCTTGAATCCTATTAGACACGGCCTTCACTAAATTCCCGTGAGGACCTTCCTCACGTGACTCAAGGACTACATTTCCCTGATCACTGAGACCTTCGGCGTTTTTCTCCAGGGTACTAACCCCTTTACCGCAGAAATCCGCCTCCATCCCGGAAAGTGCATGCGCTTCTGAGCTCGCAACTACCGCATTGCACCTTTCCTTGTTCCTAGCACTGGTGCCCAAACTCTCCCTTGAGCCCTTGTGGCTTGCGGATTTGCACCTTTCGCTAGTTTTTCGACCGAGATCCTCGGTCCACGCTGCTGAAGTGGCCTGCCTTTCCTGGACCAAACCTGTCCTATGCCGCCACTTATGAGCAGCAGCCGTGTCCTCCGGCGACTGAGCTGAGCTCGCAACTCGGTCCCTGACACTCTCGCGAGGTAGCTGACCATTGCCAATTTGGCTCGTGAATTCGACCTCTGCGGATAGTCTAAAGTGCCGGAAAAGCTCACTCTTAGCTATCGCATAGTTGTGGGCATCCTCGTCCGACAACCGCGCTAATACGTTGCTGGCTTCACACGGAAGGACTCCCATCAACACAATTGGCCAATCACCCTGATCCAGCTGTTCCTCCTTGCAAATTTTCTCAAAATTTTCCAGAAAAGTACTGAAATTTTCCCCTTTTCTGAACATACTTAACCGAGATCGCGTTCTTATGCTTCTGATCGCGTTAAGTTTATGCTTGATTTCCCGCTGTCGCTCCTGCTCCTCTTTCTCTAGTTTTTCCCTACGTTCAAATTCCTCTTTCTCTTGTTTTGCCAATTCACTCTTTGCCATTTCCCTTTCCTCAATGGTCTCAAGGCATTCCGCGAGCTCGTCATCTTCAGCCTCCAACGCAAGAATAGCCTTTAGCAGTTCTGGTTTTCTGAGTTTGTCTGAGACATCCAGACACAACTCCTTTGCAAGTTCCAGTAACTTCGGTTTGCGTAACGATTTCAGATCCATGGCCGCTCCGAGTGCTGCTTTCTCTACTGCCCCTATTGTCTTGCCGCACTAACCCGGCAGCAACGACAATCCCAATTACCAGCTCTGTTTCTGACACTTAACAAAAGCCTGGCAAAACTTAGTAGAGGAAAGTCCCGCACTCACCAAACCTCGCAGCCAAGAACCCAGCGCAGTCGTTCCGCCGCAGGCAACCAGTCATCACACAGGGCTGTTGCACTGCTCCCGACTCGCCGAACTGCTGCTTAGCAAACCGTTGACCACGTCTCTCCGCTGGCGTCCGTTGACTCGATTCCACCGCTGGCAACCAGTTATTAAAGATCAGGTAGCATGGTCGTGCCGGAGAGGGGATGAGGAAGGTCGGAGACGAGGTTTGAGGGAAAGACAAAAAGAAGAACTTTATACAAGGGAATTTACATATATACAAACAGCAACTGGGAGAACGTCTCAGTAAGAGAGTCTCAAAACAAGGAGCAAAGCTACAAGACGATGAGCTCAGATGGTCAGGAGCTACTCGGCCGTCCAAGGCGCCGAGTTTTATATCCTTCCTTGTCCCTGGGCTCCCTAGATGGGGGCGGGCTTGTCGGGAAAGGAGGGTCCTGAAAGTTCACTGTGGCACCCACACACACACACACACTCAATAGGGAACACGTCCCCGTCACGTGTTGGGAGAGAAGGATGCACTCTGCGTCGCGCAGATTCTGGAATGCTCTCGAACAGCATTCCTGCGCCTTTCATGTGGTCGCACGTGCTCGGGGTAGGGGAAACGGTCGTTGACCACTTCTCCCTGGAAGACGGTTGCTGCTGTCAACTTGATGTGCCCCTTGGAATGTCTAGTACTGCCGAACCTGGCAGCTAACTTCTTTCTGTACTGCAGAGCTGGCTGGCCAGATGCGGGGTGGATGACCGACGCCGCTTCCGTGGCTAATTCAGGCGTTTACCCCGCATGCCTTTCGCGACTCATCGGCATTCCGCTGCTACCACGCCGATTTTTTTCTCACGAAGGAGGCGAAACGTAACAGCGTGCTCTACGTCTCTGCCTTGGTCTGCCAAAATCAGTTTCAAACGCCCTGCTTTATCTCGAAGCCAGTATGCCCGATTTAATTTCCCGCTTTCAAATACTCACGGTGCGAACTTTCCTCAGGTCGTTGAACCCGATGACTAATGTCAGTACTCCTATTTTTGTGTCTCAGCAGGCCTCATTTTTTTACCAACATTGGCCACGATATAAAATGCCACAAATTACCTTAACGCAGAAACTTTTAACCCCGATTGGTGTTGATCTCAGTTCCTTGCAGTGGGTTGACGACACGCCGGCAGCAGTGGAATTCCATTTTGACCACGTTTTCCCATCTCATGCGAAACACATGCCCACAAACATTTTAAACGGCATTCTTTCTGGTCATATAGCGGAATTCCCCCATCATGTGGTGCTTTCTACTGATGCCTCCGTCAGCGGCCAAAAAGCTGCAGTTGGCATCTTTTCGCAGGATTTGGCATGGAGCTATTCTGTCCGCATCCCAGATTATATCCCCATATTCTTTGCGGAATTTTTGGCTCTTGGAATGGCCCTGCACAAAATTCCGTGTCATGTATCTCACGTGATCATCCTGGCTGATTGCTTGTCAGTTTTAGTCTCCCTTGAAACTTCCCAAAAAGATTTTTTGTGCCGCTTCCTGCGATTTTTTGTCCCGTCCACTTTAAAGGAGGTCCGTTTTGTCTGGATTCCTGGTCATGCAGGCATTCATTCCAACGAGGTGGCTGATGATTTAGCAAGGTCAGCTTTTGACGGGCCAGTAACGCATCCCGTCCCGAATTTCAGTCTGCTGGCGATCTCCAGGTTTCAGCGGTTCCAACACATATCAACCAGGTTACGCGATCCCCTACTAAATACTGCTGATTATCAGCACTTAGCGTATAAATGGAACGTCCGTTCGTGTAACACCAGGCAGTGTGAGGTATCAATGACGCGACTGCGGTGCAGGATTCCCAGTTTAAATTTATACCTATGCAGATGTGGCTGGTCTCCAACAAACCTATGTGACTCATGCGGGGTCGTTGAATCTGTGGACCATTTCCTGCTCTACTGTCCAAAGTTCGCACTTCAGAGAAAGATTTACCTGGAGGTCCCTCTCTCCAGGTTAGGGCTCCCGTTATCTCTGCCAGTGTTGTTATCGTTCGGAGCGAGCGCCAAAGGATTTGCTTTGAGTTCAATTTGTGGGAATCTACATGATTACATAATTGCAACTGGTAGGTTGATTTGCTAACTCCTTTAAAAATCTCGGAGTTTTTTTTTGTTTTTTTTTAATTATTATTATTCTCGCCAAAATGTTCTTTGTTATTTCACTTCAATTATTCTTCTGTCGTTTTTCATGAATACATTTTTCAAATTTCACGTTTAATCCTATGAAAATTTTCTTATGTATACCACTACACCTTGGCCAATCCCCCCACGTGGGTATGTGCCATTATAATGAGGTGAAGAAGAAGAAGAAGAAGATTACAAATGGCTTCGGTCGAAAGAGACGTTGATAACGCTGTCTGGAAACAGGGCTGCTTTGTTATTGCCAGGATTGGAGATGACCGAAAATTTGCTTGCAAATGGCTAAAATGAGAGCCGAGTGCTGATACTTATTCATGCGAGCAAACTCTGGGGAGGCTCTATGAGTTTCATCTACAAGAGAACAACAATGGGGAAGTGGTACGATACTGACTTGAGAAAAAGGAATGTCGTGGGATTGTTGGTATGACAAAACGATAAACGACGAAGTTTTCCCCGCGTGGCTGGTGCCTGAAGGTCTATGCTACGCTTCAATGCAGATACCTCTTGGTCACGTTCGTAGGGTGAGGTAATAAACCTTGCTGCTTTGTTTTGGGCTCATTTGAGAAGTTAAGTAAGGTTATCCTGGTGAGGCTTCCTTAAAAGTGAAGAATATTGTCACATAATGGTGACTGCCGTCCGTAGACCAGGAGGACGGCGACAGTCGCTTCTAGACAAGCTCTAAAGAACTGAACTTCTGAATGAGTCGGTGGCGGTGTAGCATCAAGCGTGCTCGGTGGTAGTCGAATCGAGCGCCCGCAGCTCTCTGCCGTGCAGAAGTCAAAGCTGGTAGCGAGCTTTCGAGACAAAGCGTGCACAGAACTTTCTGGAACAGCGTAGAATCCGCTCCGCTTGGATGCGTTCAATCGAGATAAATCTGGTCGCTTCTTGCATCTCAAGCTAAGTGATAAAGGGTTGTGCCGACCAATTTAAAGAATGAAAAAAAAAAACCAAAAACATTCTGCAATATTCTAGTGCAGTTCTGATAAGAGGTCTGTAAGCGCGGTGCCTAGTGTCTTTGTTAGCAAGGACCAAGCCGTGTTTCAGAAGGGCAGTTTCTCAACTCTTTGTTAGTTCCCTGGTCTATTTGTTCTTTCTATGATAGATTTGAGTTCAAGTTGACCTCATTATGTTAAAATAAAACCAGCTGTAATAGCGTTATTATTCAGTAGAGATTAAGGGGCAGTGGACTGTGGTTTAAAATTTTGATACTTAGGTTTATTGATATTATTCGGCCATCGGCGGCATCATTCAATTCATTTAGTTAGATGGTATTGAAGATCGGCAGGTCACTTCTGTTAATTATTTCCTATAAACGAAATATTCTTAAGCAAAACGATGCATTGATGAAGGTAACATAGTCCATGGGAATAACAAAAATTAAAAAATATTGCCCTGAAGGACCCTTGCGAAACACCTGAGGTCACTGTGATACGATTAAAAATGCACGAGTTTCATTCTCTCAGAATGATTAGTCATAAATTGTTCAGTTTAGTGAGTTGTTTTAGGCCGAAGCAAAAGTTGTGAACCATCAATAGGAAATGTTTGAGGAGGACGTGGTTAAAAACTTTAGAAAATCTATGAAAATATCCTTGGTGTTTTTCTACGCAGGCAGCTACCGGTATTGGCATGTAGGTTTTGGAATACGCATTGTTGCATCAATCATATAGAGGAATGGTATCCGCTTTTCTCCAGTCGAGTGGTATGCATCATTTCTCAAGTGAATGCGGATATGATAATACAAAAACAGTGAAGGACGGATTAGATGTGATTAGATTAAAAATTAGAACTAATTGCAAACCAAGCGGCAGGTACTGATGAACTAGCTGTTCTTTGCAAATAACAGAGGCTACGTCTCTCTGGTTTATTTCAGGCATTCTCTGAAAAGGAACAAAATATAACTGAGAGCCGAGCGGTATATTTCAGGAGAGGCTAGCCCGAAAACTAAAGCTACTACTTCTGAATGGGGGGCAGTGTGAAAAATTCACGACCACCGCGAACGTTTATTATGTTCGCTTCTCTCGAGTGTTGTTAATACATCGCTTTAGAGAAGCAGCTGTATTTCACTCTGTCCTACGCGCCAAGGTGTCTACGCAGCCTTAACGTTCAGCAGCTGAAACAAATGTTGAGGGATTGAGAGACCGCTTTTCTGCGATGCGAAGAGCAAAAAACTCACAGGGACACCTAATTCTATTATATGCTGGCAGTGCGATCGCATTCAAAGCTGCTAATGCCTTTACCGGAAGTAACGTCACTTCCGATGTGGTTGTGTCACTTCTGTCCTGCCGATAGGAATGCTCCTGTCCAGTGACACTGCTTCTGTCCAGCCAGTGGGTATGCTTTGGTCTGGTGGTGCAACTTCCGTGCACCGAATGGGCTATTTTCAGGGTCAACGTGGCATTTCGGGCCAATGTGGTATCAGTGCTGCCGAATTAAAACGCTGGAGAGATGTTAGATTTCAGCGAACGATAGAGAAGTCAACTTTTTTAGTCCAGTGACGTACACTTCTGCACCTCTCATAGCCCCGTGTAGTTTCGTGACGTTAATCCATACATCCCCTACAGCACATCTTATTCTGTTCTTCACTGTAGCTGATGCCACTTAGCTGCATTCATTAGACGCAGCAGTGTCTCTGCCCAAGTACTTCGGTAACGCGCCGATGATTCTACGATGTTCCTAGTCCTTCTGAAAGCTCCGAAGACTTCTAATCAAATCATTCCTCATACCTGACAGCTCAGACAGTTCTGGATCAAATGAAAGCAATGCTGGCACCTTCCAAGATTCTGCAACACGTTTTGTGAGCTTAGGTTCGCTCAGTATCGTTTGCAGTTATTGGCTCGGTTCTCTGCCCCTCTGAGCCTGCTTATCTGCTAGCGATGCAGCTAGCTACATGAGAATATGCAGCTTCGATGTTTATGCTTCACGCTCTTACAGCTGCTATTTATTTAGCTATGTTCCAGTTAGACCCGTTGTACACCCTCACTACATTTCTTACCAAAATTTATTAAACCGAAACCTCTGTCAGGATGGTCTTCGCTATTGAAGTATTCGGTGGGGATGTCTTTCCTGTAAAATAAAAGTTTTATCAGTACTTGGTACATGATACGGAAATCAGTAGAAAAATTGTGTTCTTAACTCCCATCAAGTGATTTGTGTTCTAGTTGAGGCACCTAAAACATCCTCAACCCTCGTCAACTATAATAATATAATGCTTGTTCACGCCACTTTTTTATTACTTCTGTTCGGCTCCTTGCGTAATAAAATGATAGGAAAATAATGATGCTCTGTGAAACACCAAGCGCCTTCAGGGATCACACCTTTATCTTTTGTCTATAAAGCTCCGAGTAGCCTCATACATAGATTTCACTATTTCTCAAGCCGGAACTCCGCGCAGATCATTGAAAGCGCCTATATTAAAGAGCCGCCAGTCTACTTTCCTACTTTCTGAGCATATGTGAAAACTTGGGTGAAGTGCATCCAACCAGCCCTGCCACTATTTTCAGACTTCACAGGAAATGTGGAAGCATGAAAAGAGCATGAAATACTCGTAATGTTGAAATACTTCTCATTATTAATAAAAGTATTGTTACGTGGCCCGTTTAGATGTGAACAAATATTCTTATTACACCTTTCAAGGCGCCTGAAATCCTCAGCAATATGTCCGTCAGTACACTTCCGTTTTTATACAATTTTTAATTCAGCTTCAGTCTTGTTTTTCAATTAAGGTAAATCTACTACTGACGATTGTAAGTTTTCCAAGGACTACCTGTTGGCTTTTCCAAAGCTTTAGAGCCCATTCCAAAATACATTGTTAAAGATATATACCGGGTGTCCCAGCTAAAGGTAACCAAACTTTAAAAAAAGGCGAAGTGTCCTAGCCCAGTGAAACCAACTGAGGGTTGTTCATAGTCGCGTGGCCTAGTCTTGAGTATTTTTTCGCTCTTCAATGTGAATTAATTAAATAATTTTAATTAGCTAACTTTTTAATTATTGACTTCGAGAAGAAAGTCTCAATGCAAAAGTTTGAGATCACCTCGAAAAACCGCTAGTAGTCATGTTTCCGTCAAGTTATGATTTACATAGCTTCATTTATTGGCCTTAAAAGAAAGTTGTCACGTGACCAGCTGCTCGCTCACTTCTCTGCCCAATGTGCACCCAAAGTGTAATCGAGGAGAGGACTTCAGAAAAACGGATTTTATTCTTTAAGGCACGTCTTGGGACGTTTTAGTGGCACTGTTGTCATGTGGAAGCTTTTTCTTATTGTGTGGATTATGGTTAAAGGGCGGTAAAAAGACTACTTTACGTAAATAGTACTTTGCTTCAAATGTCTCGGTAAGCTGTTTCTCAAAGCGATCTACAACTTTTCCATTGACACTTTGTTCCTCAAGTCAATAATTGAAAAGTTCGTTAATTAACCTTGACTAATTAGTCAACCTTGAAGAACGAAAAAAATACTCCAGGCTAGGTGACGCGACTTTAAACAACCCTCATTTGGTTTCAGAGGGCTAGGACACCCCGTGTTTTTTAAAAGCTTGGTGACATTTAGCTGGGACACCTGGTATATTTCTGCTGGCGTAGCTCGCCCTGCCTCACTTTATATCTCAACCATTTACGCAGTTCAGAAAAATATTCTTTAGCTCCGACCGTTTTCTGTGCCCTGCAGGCACTTACTGTGTTTGACACTTAGTCCTATACTGTGTATGAATTGTTACGACGCACTTAAATGGTAGCAGAGCACAGAGAGTTGGAGGCTTGAGAATTTGGCTGCAACTGGTCCGACTCTGGTTCTTTTCTGGTTTTCTCTGTTCTCATGTTCATCTTGTAAAGAAATTCATCCATTTCTTCAGGACTTCGAGAAAGTGTGGGGTAGCTGCCCTGGGCCCTCCAAAACCTAGACGCAGCAGTCTTGGCCGCAGTACTTTCTTAGCGAATCTATATGACACGCCTAGACGGACATGTAGCAGACAAGGGAAGAAAAAAGAGGGGTTCGTCGTCCTTGGCGGATATGGTCAGTCTTCCATGTGGCAGTAACAGCCTCAGCCAAAGGCGTTTTTTGGCGGCGCGGATGAGGATCGTGAAGGTTGGTTTAAGCTCTAGCGAAGAGTAAGCAAGTGTAACAGGTGTAACAGGTGGGATCAAACAATGTAGTTGTAAACGTCGTCTTCTTGCTATCGGGCGCAGCATTACTTTGGTTCGAGAGCTGCCAAGACTGCTGCCACTGCGATAGGCGCGCGCTCTTAGGGATGTTTCTAGCATCGTCGAGAGCACTAAACATTATAGCCGCAGACAGCACAATGATTTCTTCACCATGGCGTTTCCCGGAGTTACCCCCGAGCTTCCGATCGCTCCCTCGCTCCTGCGCTTAAAAGAAAATGCCGTTTGCCGTCACTATGCGGGCTCTCGCCTTGGCCTCTCTCGGGAAACGAGCTTGTGCGGTCAGTGGAGAGTGAACGGTGAAGCTTCCAATTTCTTCAGACTCTGACATTTTGAAGACCAAAGTGTTTGTTCGTGTCTATGTTGTAAATAGTCTTGCTGCAGTTGCGACCACGTTTTCAGCGACGAGCTTCCTTGACAAATCTCCTCAAACAAAAACTCTTGCATGTCAGTTCACGCTGTATGGGGGGTGAACATTTACGCCCACTTGGAGACAATTGACATTGCTGTCGAACGGTTCAGGACAGAGTTCACTATTACAGCACAAGCAACGCATGATGTGATTTTAGGTGGTTACTTTCTGCGCGATTGCGGCGCAGCGCTGGACTGCGCAGCTGGCGAAATTCCTCTTCGGCGCAATATTCTAACCTCCTTTGTAGAAAATTCACCCGGCCCTGGTCAGGCGGCATTTTAAGGCACGTATGACATTCTGTTCACGACAATGGGAGCACAGTTTTTGCCTGTAAACCGTCCTACGTGCCGTATAGGCTATAACACGTTTTGCAATGAAGCGGACCTTAAAAAATCCGCAAAAAATACTGCTGCACTGTAGTGCGTATACCTTGAGATTCTCAATGGCTGTGCACACCTTTGGACTGGGCACGTTTCAATGCCGCCCGCTTTTACCCCTTCTGGATTCGAACTCCCCAGATTTGTCCACTGTAAAACCTTTTGCTATTCGATCAAATTCTACTTTTCAGAGCCCCAGTGCTAATCCCGACTATTCTGCACGTATAAAACTATGTGATATGTAGTAAATGGCTTTCATAATCCGAACACCTCCCCTTACATAAGTTCGTGCTCATTACGCATCAGTGTTTCGATTTGCTGAACGATCCGATTGCCCTGTGCCGCCAGACTCTGGTATGCAACATCTCCAGGGCCCGTATTACGGAACTTTGTCAAATATCTGTCGAAAGTTATTGACAGTGACGTCAAAATGACGAAACGATGTGACGTCGACGCCTGACGCAAAATTGACGCAACGAGGAATCAGCCAATTACAGCAGAGCGGCACCCCGAAGCATTTGTCTGCACGACTAGGGACCGTCTGCTAAAAGTTTGCTAAAAGAGTAAAGAAATGCACAACGAAAAAAATAATTATTATTTTATTTTGCGAAAAAATCATGTTTGAAGTTGAAAAATATCAAGGAAAACAAGAAGCGCAAGAAGTTAGGCTATTAAATTTGCTAATGGGCAAATTTTGCTGCCGCGGGGGTGCGCAGACGGCGGTAAAACGTCAACAAGCCGCTTTGCACGGAAACAGCTGTTCCACGCCTTGATACTGTTTTCTTACGCGGCGTCGAAAATCAAGGTACTGTGCGGTTGATCTAAGTGCGCAGGGAAATCGACGAAGCCAACTCGTTAAGGTCTGTATTATTCGGCTCTTACGATTGATGACAAAAGTGTCAGAGCGTGAAGCGTTGCAGTATGTGATGTGTGGTCGTCTGTTTCTTTTTCCTCGACCGGGAAACAGAAAACGACCACGAAGTGCGATTTGCAGGGGAAAATAAAGTTCTTTGCCAGCATAAGCATGTTTTATTTGTGTGTAGCTGTGGCACAGAGGTGACGTCGGCTGCCGAAGCTTGCATGAAAGCCGCCGGTCGCAACAAACCGCTGTGCACACAGCACCCGCCGCTGCACCGACAGCGCGCTCGCACGCACACCTCTCAATTCATCGGCGAGTTCGTCGCACAGCCACACCGCAGTCTGCTTCTCCATTCGAAAAAGGCGTCGGAACAGCTCGTCCGGCAAGTCAAACGCGTCTTCGTGCGCCCTCCTTCGCCGTTGCTCGCGTCGCCGCAGCCGCCTCAGTCTCAGCCTCATACGCGCCGCTGCCGCCGCCGCCATTTTCTGTCAAAAACGCACCGGTCCAATTTTGACCGCCTCGAAGCCGTCAAAAAAAAAACGTCAAAATGCGCCTGCATAATTAGGTGTGCAACGTCACCACTTGTGTCACGTCCGTGACGTAAACGCCAGTCACCCATGACGCAAGAAAGCAACAAGGCCGCCGGCCACGGCCGACCAATAGGAGCGCGGCTACGGCGGGGCTTTTTGACGAGTTTTTGACGCGTTTTTGACAAGTTTTTGATTTGACAGTTCCGTAATACGGCCCCAGATAAACACCGGCAATATGAAGCCCACCCGTGAGATGTCATATCCAGTGTCCCTAGAAGATAACGCGATCAATGGGTAAGCCAGGATATACTGGAAAATGGAGTTATATGCACGTTATCAAATCGTTTGGCGGCCCCTGCCATCTTGGGAGTAAAGAAAGAGGCCTCATTGGGATTTTTTCCCAAATATACTATACGCTTAATGCCGGCACGAATAAAGGCACTAACTGTCGTGCGCGCATCGATGATGCCATGGACAGTGTTCAGGTCCCCTCTTACTTTTCTTCGATGCACTTGTGGTCTAGTTAATGGCAGAACACAACGCGTCCGCCGACTGGTGAAAAGGAAGCATTTGTTAAACCAGAGGAACTTCATCAATTTAGCGTAGCGCCCTTCGGATTGTGCAATGCTTCCTCGACATTGTAATCATTTATCAACCCAATCTTCCATGCCTTGTAGCGGAGTTGTAGGTTTGGTTGGTTTATGGGGTTAAACGTCCCAAAGCGACTAAGGCTATGAGAGACGCCGTAGTGGAGGGCTCCAGAAATTTCGACCACCTGGGGTTCTTTAACGTGCAGTGACATCGCACAGTACACGGGCCTCTAGAATTTCTCCTCCAAAGAAATTCAACCTCCGCGGCCGGGATCGAACCCGCGTCTTTCGGGTGAGCAGCCGAGAGCCGTAACCGCTGAGCCACCGCGGCGGCGAAGCGGGAGTGTAGCATGCGCTACCTGGGGTAACGTAATTGTTTATATAACGGCATTTTGCGAGAGTAGTTAATTCCCAAGCCTGGTGATGGACTGTTTGCAGAAGGATGGTCTAGTATAGAACTGCAAAAAATAACTTTCGGAGCACACCCTCTCGCTGCAATCCTCTGTGATCTCTACTCCTGAACAAACACTGGCGCTCGGTTGGTGCCCCGCAGCAGAACTAATTTTTCTTTTCTTCAACTGCAAACTGTTTTCATGGCTTCACGGCTTTCCACTGTAGCTGTCTCGCTGCACTTTTGTGGCTTTTAATGACTGATTACTCGCGTCTTTCAAGCTCTGTGTCACTTAAGGGGATACTACTGACCACAATGGGCGAGGCTGCCACATCTCTGCACTATTTCCAGGTGCTAATAGTTTAAAGTGAAGCTGTAGAGAGCAGACGGCGTCAGAATCAAACTGCAGCAGTCTTCTACGCCGATAACCGCACCATTTGTGAGCAAAATTAGCAGCGCACTACATATAACGTTGGCGCACAACCGACTACTGCCAGTAGCCGAATTGTTTGCAGAGGTGTTTTGGGAAATTAGCGGTGCTACATTAACGCGGTTTACTCGTCGATTAAGGAAGAAATTTTAAAATTCTGACAAACAATCGAAGGACGACTTACCCAGCATGCAAGCGCAAATTTTCTCTTTTTTCTGAGTCCTGCGGTCTTGATCTATCGTTGAAATGTGACAAGCGGAAAGAGGTGTGGAGAAATTGACACTCACGGCGGTTGCCCGTCCTGCCCTTTGACATGCCATGTGTAGGCTGCTCTTCTAGCAGAGGCATCGACTGCTGTAAGGTCAGCGGTCAAACACTTGAACATTGCGTCATCTGTCGTCCCAGCTAGTAGGACTAGATGCGGCAGCGATTCACAAGCCTGCAAGTGAAACCAAAATATTCAAAGCACTGAAGCAAGTGCCTCTCTTCTTATTCTCGGGCACTCGGAAAGGAAAGAGGGAGTAGGACTAAAATACGTGCGCCCACAGAATGGATGTCTATGGTAAAAAAATGACCCCAGTCGTTTTATTTCAGTATATTTATGCAACAGAATGTCATCAGAAGGACGATTAGGATGGCATTTTCTACCAGCTAAAAAGAAAAACTGTCATATCTCTCCGAGATTCAGTGCATTAAGAACAACTTCGAGCTCCAGAAAACAACAAGAGTCCCGTGCTTGTGCGTTTATAACTCCGGTATGTGTTCATTGATGTCCGTCGTGAATAGCTACCAACTACCACCCTACTCGGCGTGCGGAAAGCGGAACACAACCCATGCATCTGCAGACCTAGAGAACAGAGAGCGTGGTTTGTGCGGCGCCATATTTTCATTGGTAACAAAGACTAGAGAAATCATCAATTTAGCACAAGTTTCTCAAAGAATACTCAGAGCAGAAAGGTTGGTTCTGCTGTGAATCACAGGATAGAAGTTATACTTTTCAAATAAGCCCTTTGCTTTTGTTTATTTTCCAAGTAGAGTTCATACAAACTCCAGAAGCATACACGGGCTCCTAAAGATCAACTCGCCTCTCAACATGGTGGTGGAAAACCTTTTGTACAGATACACTTCAGGAGGTTATGCATAAGCTGACCCAGAGGGGGCGAGCCCTTACAAGTACTAGGTGGTACTATTCTTATTATACGACTTTAATCCCAGCTTTCACAGCTGTTGTGACGTCATATCACGTGGTGCGCCGATGAAGGTCAAGTGGTAGCTACGCGGCCGTGCGCGGCGCAGCAAGGAAGAGCTCGGTTGTGCGGCTAGTATGCTTCGCATAAAAACAAACTCCGCGGTGACAAAAGTGCATTACTGTACATTTAGCCGTGTGCAGCTTCATATTCCATGGAAAGCATGATTTGAAAACGACATCAAGGTCAGCCAGAGGCGCAGTGATATCGTAACCCAAGCACCACACGTAGTTTGCCCAGTATTGCAAATTGATGGTTTCACTCTGGTCCTTTGTAGGACCCGCCTTTGCAATACATTCCCAATGTTGGGCTGATCACCTGCGCTGCTTGGGTAGTTGTTTTTATTAGCCCAATACATGACACAATGATCTGCAAAAAGCCTATCCCATGATTTCAGGTTGTTAGGCCGGTGGTTGATGTACATAGGAAATAAAGGGGGACCAAGCACGGATCCTTGTGCGACATCTGAAGTTACATGAACTGATGATGACAGGTAGCTATTAGCACGAACGATATGGGAGCGATTTAATGCATGTTAGTACGTTTTCTTCGAAATTAAGTTTGCTCGGTTTGAAAAGAAGCCTCTGAGACACTTTATCGAAAGCACGATGACAACCTAAATATATGCGATTACTGTCTTACCCACTGTCAAGTGAAGAATGAATATTATTTGCGAATGCAGCTAACTGTGCTTCTCATGTAAATTGTTTTCTAAAACCATGTTGAAAGGTGAAAAAATGACGCATATTCTAACAAGCTAGCTATGTGAGAAAGTTACGTATTCCTTGACTTCCTAAGTTTTCCACTTCTTTTAGCACTTTGGTATTTTGGAGAGTTTCAATTGGTGGACAGTGGAGAGTGGAGAGTTTCAATTGGTGACTTATACTCAATAATCCATCATAGTTCAGTGTAATGGCATCCATGGGAAATTTGGCAGCACTTTTATAAACATAAAGACGAAACTATGGTCGAGTGAAACGCTTCAGCAAATGTCTGATGAAGAATGTTAGCGAAGTAGCTGGTAGGGATTGGTTTATACTCACGATTAACCAAGCATACTGCCGATTGGTCTTGTTCGTGTGTAATGCTCCAGAACTTTTTCGAATTATTTCACAGAAGGGAAGGCAGTGTACAAAAAAAAAGATATTTTTAAACTTCTTTCAAGGACTTTTTATCAGTTCTGACAGCTTTTTAGGGCTGAGCAAAGTTGCTACGTTTTGGAATGCCTTACTTTGGCAAACTGCCTCCTCTTTTTGTGCACGAGGCGTTTTGGCGTCTGGTTGTGTCGGTTAGTCATAATGCGTGTGGGTTAATCGCAATAGTTTTACGAGAAATATGCAAATGGATTACCTCAAAAAGTTTGGTTTACATAAACACCGAATTCCTATTAACCGACCGTTCTTGAAATTCATTAGTAAGATGGTCCAGAAAAACTTCCACAGTAGGAAAGAAAATATAGAAAGAATTATCGAAAGTAATCAAGGAATTTGTTTTTTAGAATCAGTTTGCTTTCAGTGACCTCCTTACCGCTTTTTACGGATAAAATTGAAGTATTGCAGAAAGATTGCTTACTCTGATGGCATCCACTGGTTCATCGCTATTCGCTTCTTTTCCGGAGGCGGATCTGAACGCAACTGCGCCCAAGAGCCACAGAACGGCGATAACGGTCATCTCATCTAGCCGGTCTTTGTGCGAGCTTTCTCGCAACGTTCTTTATAATATAACCCCGCAGAAATGCGCGCATGCAGACAAGGAGTTTGGATAAAAAAAAAGAGCAAAGCATTATAAAATTTAGGCCTTTCTTTCTGTCAAGTTTCCCAACGTAAGGCATGCAATTCGCTGAAACACGGGGGCGACAGCCTTTAGCAACCACATGCTACCTTCCCGCGAGAAAATATCAGCACAAAACCAAACTAATTGAAGCTTCGTCATTTTTAGAGAAGTAATGTGACTGAACTGCGAAACAAACAACTGGCGCTACAGCTAATGGGCACCGGAGGTAAAGAATACATTGTGCCCCTCTGACGTCCTCCGTCCACTTGGAGCCCTGGTATGTGGTTAAGGGCCCTCTGGATAATTGGCTGGTGATAAAGCGCAAGCAATGCTTAAATAGAACGTTCAATACATGTTTGAGTGTTACCTCTATCTATATATGATAAAGTGGTACTGCAGTACGTGTCTAATCAAAATCAGTGCGGTGAATAGCATTTGCACCAGAAAAACTTCGACGAAAGCCTGTCTGGTTTTGTTTTAAATAAAAGGGCATAAAATTGTTACAGCAAAGTTACTTTCATGCCGCCCAAATAGAAAGCAGAGATGCGCTTTAATAATACAATACGTATTGCGTTTGGTTTAAGAGGTTTAACGTCTCAAAGCAAAGCGACTCCGGTTATAGTTTCTATGACCTGCGATTCAAAATCTTTATTTTGACTTTTACGGAGTAAGAATATCATTAGCGCGCTTGAATGCGTCTGAGCGAAATCTAAAGATAGAGACTATAAAAAAGTGTGATCCGCGCCTATTTCCTCTTAAGGGGCTGCGCGGCTTTGGCGCTTTTCCAGCCCATTTCTCACATCAATTGTGCTTCGATCCTACATGTTCGTTACACGAAAAGTTGTGCATTCCAGAAGGAAGGAACCACTGCTGCAAACAACAATGACGATAATTACTCAAACCCTGACGAGATTGCCACAAGCCAAAGGTGAATGCTCTCATAGGTAGATGTGCGGTTCTTAATCAAGTAGAAAAGGCACTGAGCTTTGAAAACCTAAAATAGAACTGAAATTGCATTCCCCAAGCTAAACAAAACCAGCCAAGCGTAAACAGCTGTCGCTAGGTATGAGTCGCTGTTTACTGATGTACAGACGTGAACAGCAGGGGACCCAAAAGCAAGGTTTGTGACGCTTCGCGCAAAATCCAGCTGCGAAACCTAACCCCTTGGGTACCAGATCTTCCACAAAGTCTATACAGAGGGCGACAGTACAACAGCACAAAAATTCATAAATATCGAACCCACCGACAAAATCTTAACCTTGGACGCCTACAAGTGCCATTGAGAAAAAACTTTTATAATACATAGAGCACAAATTTCTTTCTCTTGCCTTTTCTGCTGTGCGGGAGAACTGCAGATGAAACAAAGAATAAAAGACGAGTTTTCGGGGATGGGTTATCCGAACCGCAGCATAAAACTTGTTCTCTGCAGTGCAGCACCGGAAGTGCTTGAAATAAAGCTTGCGATCCTAATTAAAGTCACTTTGTTCTTTCAGAGAAAAATGAGATACTCTCTTATGGACACGGCTCAATTTTTTATAAAGTGTAATTAGAGCTACTGATTCTATTTTTCCGAAGAATTCATAGCACTCGTGTTCATCTCTCCGAACACCTGTAATATTAATGATAAGTAACCAACTGGATTCATCCTTTGCGTTGACAAGTCAACACCCGCTACCTTCACTTTATGAGGCACAGAGGTGAAAAGAAGCATACCGCAGTTCATAAATAACCCCATTCCTAAGCTGTTATGAACCATGGCGAACAGTGAAGCATTATTTATTTTTATTATTTGAAATACCTTACAGGCCCATTGGACATTGTGTAAGGGGGGCGAAAAAAAAATATAATACAGTGCATTAAAACCAGAGGAAACAAAAGGGAACATATGACCATGATAAAAAGAAATAAATCTATACAGTGCAATAATAACCTAAGGAAACAAAAGAGAAACATACAGTCATGATAAACAATATATCAACAAATTAGTGGAGAAGAAGAAACAACGCGGAAATAACAACAGTAAAAGATAAAAAGAATACGCGACACAAAATAAATCACTACAATAAAGTATAATGGGCTCACCGAACGCGGGAACAAAATAGCGCGATTAAGGCAAACACGGAAACAAGGCAGGCAAACATAAGTAAGAAAACATCCGAATGGCACGAGTGTAGCAGCAAAGGAAAGAACAAAAAAAAAATAATAGACTTGAACGTAGGTGTGCTAAATGACGGTTTCAGTGAAATATGTGATGAGTTGAGAATGGAAAGATTCTAGATTAGACGCGGAAGCGATGTTGTCTGGCAGATCATTCCATAATCTGATGGCTCGTGATAGTGCAGATGAATTGAAAGCCAATGTGTCACCATATATTCTTGCAAAACTAAACTGATTATATAATCTTTTCGACGTGCGGGATGAGACATCGAGTTGAAATGAAGTAGTTCTATTGAAGTGCGCATATTTGTGAAATAGTGTTAGGAGAGCGATGTCACGGCGCGTGCTTAATGATTGTAGAGAAAGATCTGTTTTAATCTGAGTGACGCTTGAACGGTAGTTATAGTTTCGGGAAATGAATCGTGCTGCCCTGTTTTGGATAGATTCTAACGCGATGATCATGTTCTTATGATAGGGAGACCAAATGGGAGAAGCAAATTCAAGTTGTGGACGAACAAAAGTCCAAGGTATTCCCAAACCATGCGTCCTATGCAGGTTGGGAACGTCTCCATTAAACTGTCTCAAAGCAGCGAGTGATCCAGGGAGTATTTCGTACAAACACACCACGAAGAGGGCGCCGTTTAATAAATCTACCTGGCTGGCGCACATGTACAAATCAGATTATGAAACATGAAGTATATAAGATTGCTCATGTCAACACATTAGTTGCATAATGTTTTCCACAAGAATTGTTAGTCACAGTCCATCAACGCTTAAGCCCAGTTTTAAAACGGTTCGGTTTATTGGGGTTTAACGTCCCAAAGGGAGTGAGGCTATGAGAGACGCCGTAGTGAAGGGCTCCGGAAATTTCGACCACCTGGGGTTCTTTAACGTGCACTGACATAGCACAGTACACGGGCCTCTAGAATTTCTCCTTCAAAGAAATTCCAGCCGCCGCGACCGGGATCGAACCCGCGTCTTTTGGGTCAGCAGCCGAGCACCATAACCGTTGAGCCACCGCGGCGGCAGTTTTAGAAAGAATGAATAGATCGGAGACGTTGGGATGTAAAAAAATTGCGAATCATTTTGATGCTTTGCTCGCGCAGCTGCCCTAATAGGCATTCAACGATTTCTCAGGCACTCAAATACTTTTTTACGCAGCGCAGTCAGCGTAAAGGTTCACTTCACCTTCACCTCGTCACCGATCTCTCTCTGTCCCATGCGCCGTTGCTATCCT
The DNA here is from genome assembly GCF_055824585.1 of Amblyomma mixtum. NCBI lineage: Eukaryota > Metazoa > Arthropoda > Arachnida > Ixodida > Ixodidae > Amblyomma > Amblyomma mixtum. The sequence continues at coordinate 104,255,055 of NC_143013.1, forward strand.
GCCTTTCCGGAGGAAAACTAACAGCCGCAGTTCCGAAGGCAAGACCTGCGCTTCTATAGAACTGTCGAAGTCCTCCGTCGTCCCCCGCCAATGTTGTCGAGGTGCTTCTCGATGACGTCGCCGTCCTCCCCCTTGTGGACACGGGCGCTGCTGTCTGTGTTATTTTCGCCACATTTTGCCAAAGACTCCGTAAAGTGACGACGCCTGTTCCAAACTTTTGCCTCCGCACTGCCAGCTCGCGCTGCATTCAACCTCTGTCATTGTGAACAGTTCGCCTTGTTATACGGGACGTCTTGTAGATTGCCAAGTTTCTCACGCTCTCCCACGTTTCTCACGATGTGATTCTAGGCTGCGACTTTCTCATCCGTCATCATGCTATCATCAACAGCGCCCGTGCCAGTATTGAACTATCACCGCTTTGTCCCGACCTCCCGTGGGACACCTTTCTTCGTACGGGTAAAAAACTGGTGACTGAAGATACTGCCATTCCGACCTTCTCTGCAACCCTAGTTTCGCGGACTTGCGCAGGACATCAAGATTGCGGAGTGGAATTCCGGCCAATTTTTCAATTCACGTATAAAATCCTTGGACATCGATGTGAAGCTCCGGCTTCCATCTGGCCTACCACGACGTGAAGAAACTTTACTGTGTCGCCTGTGGCTTGGTGCAGCTTTCACCAACGATTACTCTTTCTTGATCGGTATGGCTGATAGCCCTGCAAGTAACATCTGCGGGCATGTCGAGACTATATCCCACATTCTTTGTGACTGCCCTGCCTACAGCGTCGAAAGGCAGTCTCTTAGCCGTGCGCTGGAGCGTCTAGATTCACGCCCGGCCACTGACGGAAATGCATATTCTCGACCACTGGCCGCTGCGAGCGTCGGCGGTGAAAGCCTCAAAGGCACTGCTCCGCTTCTTGCGGACTTCTGGCCTACGTGATAGGCTTTGACTTCACGAATGCTAACTTTCATGTGACTTCAATTTTCTTTAACTCTCCTTTCTCTTTCGCGCCGCCGCGGTGGCTCAGCGGTTATGGTACTCGGCTGCTGACCCAAAAGACGCGGGTTCGATCCCGGCCGCGGCGGCTAGAATTTCTTTGGAGGAGAAATTCTAGAGGCCCGTGTACTGTGCGATGTCAGTGCACGTTAAAGAACCCCAGGTGGTCGAAATTTCCGGAGCCCTCCACTACGGCGTCTCTCATAGACTTAGCCGCTTTGGGACGTTAAACCCCATAAACCAAACCAAACCTTTCTCTTTCATATTTTTTATCTCCTCACCCCCTTCCCGCCGTGTAGGGTGGCAAACCAGTTATTCTCCCAGTTAACTTCCCTGCTTTTCCTGTTATTCCTTCTCCTCCTCCTCCTGCAACCCTGGTGCTCGTCTCGTGCGCACACCTTTCTGATGTAGCTGTTCCCTTCAATCCGACTGATGCTGCTGCCTGCCGCCACTTTTTCCAGCTTCATATCGCTCTTTTGACTATCTAGTATGGCCACAGTGAAATTTTCGTCACAAACCCTTTTTCTTGCCCATCAATGCCGCTCCGTAGCGAATGCCTGGGACAAGTCGGATCAATGGATCATGTTCTTGCATACTCCGTTTCTGACGACGCAGCCGCTCTCCAGATAGATGCTGTCGATTCGCCTGCTGCGGCGCCAAACCAAGAGTCCGTTCCTGCTTTTCCCCGTTCTATCGATGCCCTCCTTTCGCCAGATCAACAGGATCAGCTCGTCGCGTTGCTTCAGCGTTTCTATCCGAATTTCAAATTCCCGCACAGCTCTCTGCGCCTCACATCTGTCGTCACTCACTGCACAGACACCGGTGCCAATGCCCCTTTGCGCCAGCGCCCGTTGCACGTGCCGACCGTTGAACGGAAGGTTATTACCTAAGGAGTGGATAAGTTTCTTCAACGCAGTGTCATCCAGCCTTCCCACAGCCCTTAGGCCTCCCCCGTCGTTGTCGTAAGGAAGATGTACGGCTCCATCCACTTTTGTGTTGATTAAAGTCGACTCAACACGATTACGCGAAAGGATGTGCATCCACTTTCCCCGATTGACGATGCCCTAGACTGCCTGCAAGGCGCGGAATTCTCCTCGCTCAACCTGCGCTCCCGCTACTGGCAGGTGCCCATGGCTGCTCCATACCGGCAGAAAACGGCCTTTGTTACACCCGACAGCCTCTATAAATTTAGCGTGATGCCGTTTGGTTTATGCAACGCTCCGGCCACATTCGAGCGCATGATGGACATAATTTTCAGTGGACTCAGTGGAACACGTGTCTCTGTTACCTAAATGATGCCGTCGTCCTTTCTAGAGACTTTTAGTCCTACCTGGTCCGCCTCGAGCGTGCCCTACAATGTCTGACCGATGCCGGCCTGCGACTGAACCTGATGAAGGTCTGCTTCTCTGCCTGGCGGCTTATCATCTGGGGCCACGTACACTCAAAACAAGGCGTTCTTCCCGATCCGGCCAAGCTGCGTGCAGTCGCCGAGTTCCCTCGACTGACTTCACTGAACGAGCTGCGTAGCTTCATAGGCCAATCCTCCTATTTCTACCTCTTCGTGCGGAATTTCGCCTCCATCCTGTCTCCTTTAACTCAACTGCTTGCTGGCTACGCCAACCTCTCGTATTAGACGCCAGCCTCTGAAGTGGCCCTCGCCCCGCTCCGCCCCCTACTTGTGTCGCCTCCGATTCTCTGCAATTTTACCTCAGCCAACACGCTGAAATTCACGCTGATGCCAGCAGCATGGTCCTCAGCTTGGTCCTGACACAATGCCAACCCGGCTTCGCCGAACAGGTTGTTGCATACGCCAACCGCACTTTGACCAAGGCAGGCGGAAAGAAATTCTAACGAAACAGAAAAAGAGCGCTTGGCGATCATCTGCGTAACTAGCAAGTTGCTACCACACTTATATGGTCGCCCATCTTCTGGCGTAACTGATAACCATGCCCTCTGCTGGTCGTCCTCCCTCAAAACCACGCTGGCCGTCTTGCTCGTTGGGCGCTGCGTTACGAGTACATGACATTGAAGTCTTCTACAGCTCTGGCCGCAAGCATTCTGACGCCGACGCCCTGTCCCGCTCACCTCTGCCCTGTGACCGCGACTCCACATCTCTCGCCAACAAGGAATCCTCTTCCCTCGACATTGCCGACATGCCATCTGGGCAACGCCAGGACCATCTGGAATGCTTCTCTCCTCGGTCTGTTATCTCCGCCATCTCCGCGTCCTGCGGCCCGCCCGCAACTTTGCAATGCGTGGCTTGCATTATGTCCCCAGCTTCCTTTTCGACGCGGGCAAACGGCTCCTAGTCATTCCTTGGCACCCGCGTTCCGACATAATTAAGCGCCTCTTTTCACGCCGACCCCCAGTGTTCTCACGCCGGTGTGGTTAAGACTTACACGTGCTTTCGCCTCCGCTTTTATTGCCCCGATGAATGCACCGCTTCATCCGACAATATGTTCGCTCCTTCCCGGAGTGCCAACGAAAAAAAAAAACTCTTCCTCATCGTTCTACCGCTGCAATGACGCCCTTGCCCTGTTCCATGCGCCCATTCAATCGCTTTGGCACTGATCTCTACGGGCGCCTTCCCATCACTTCAGCTGGACACTGCTGGGCCATAGTGGCAGTGGATCACCTCACCCGTTACGTGGAAACCTTCTCCTTGCCCTCCACGTCTGCACAAGGTGTTACATCTTTCATCTTCCATCATATCATTTTGCTCCATGGTTCACCTAAGCAACTGCTGAGCGTCCAGAGCCGTGTATTTCTTTCTGACACCATCGAATCTCTACTTCACCAATGCCGCAATGTTCACCGCTCTACAGCCGCCTACCACCCTCAAAATACTGGCATGACTAAACGTTTCAACCGCCCATTTACCGACATGGTCGCCATGTACATTGTACCTGACCACTCCAATTGGGACCGCATAATCCCATTTGTCATGTACACTTATAACACTGCCACAAAGAGCACAAATGGCTTCTCTCCCTTCTTCCTTCTTTATGGCCGCGAGCCCAACTGCACCATGGATGCCGTGCTCCCGTATCGCCCTGATGTGTCCGAGTTCTAACCCTTCCTCAAGCAGGCACATATGCTGAAGAATGCCGCCCGCTTGCTAGCTCTCTTACAACGCATGACCAGAATCGACAGAACCACCATCGTGCTCCCACCGGTCCGCTTCCGTCATATACCCGGACGACCCACTTGTATGGCTTTGGGTTCCGTAAACCGGTCCCGGCCTCTCCAACGAAACTCCTTTCCAACTACCAAGGCCCGTACCGTGTCAGCTGCTAGACTTCTCCAGTGGAAAAAACTCAGGTGGCACCTTGGCTCTCTAAAGTGCTGCATGGCGAAAGCTTTTCCTGGCGCAGTGTCTGTTAACTTTTAACTTTTTTATTTTTTATTTCATTTTTATTTTATTATTTTTATTGTTTTTTTTTCATTTTCATATTTCTTTAAAAAATTTTCCTTCTATTTTATTTCTGAAACCCATGCATTCACTAGATGCGCCTTTATTCATGCTCAAACCTTGAGCCTTCGTGGCGGAGTGGTAGCGTCTCCGCTTCAAATGCCAAAGGCCCTAGGTCAATTCCCACCCTCGACACAGTTTCTTTTTAAGCAATGACGCCGAAGCGCGGACAAGTCTGCCTTCGCGGCTGGCGACGCGGCTGCTAACGACAGTATGAGGCATTAAAGGCTTTCGCCTTAATACCTTATTAACCGCTTTTGCCGCCCCCCGATGCGCGCGATCGCGGCAGTGGAACCGTGGTGGTCGAGAGCCTCAAGCCATGATGCGGTCCGCCTTTCGTGCGTGTTCCCAAAGTCATCTGGATGCCCCCTTCTCTGACGGGAGGTAATTGTAGCGTCGCAGCTGCACTCACTCACTGTGGTGAAGTCTGATGCAAAAGAAAGCGACGAACCTGCGGTGTGAAGTTCGTTCGCCGCCCGGACGCTTGGCTCAACCTTTGTTCCATGTTTCGAACTCAGCGTGTTGTAGATTCCGCTAAGCCACAGCCCGCTCGTACAGAGGGCAAAACACATAGAACGATCGAACTGTGTGTTCCGCAGCTTCCATTGCCACTGAGACCAGGAAGGCAAAAAGTTGCAATGAAATCCTACGTTTAAATGCACATGGTTGCATCCAGACTTTTCTAAAGCAAATTTTATGGCTAGATATCGCGTGTTCAGCCGGATACACACTAAGAACGTGTTCTAGGCAAGCATTTTGCCTTCTATACACTGCGTATATATTGGCATCACCCTCTGCAGTGATCTTTCCTGGCGCGCACACGCGGTTAACATCAGTTAAAACAGATCTCTGCAACTGATGAAACTGATCTTCTTCATAACCATAACGCACGTACAATGGCGGGAATACTCAGTTTTAAGATCATAGCTTCAGGGCGTCTACTGCGACGTGAAGTCTTTACTAAACATACGCCACCACGGTTGCTCAGCGGTTTTACGGTGCTCGGCTGCTGACCCGAGCGGTCGGTCGCATTTCGATGGAGGCGAAACTTTAGAGGCGCATGTACTCTGCGGTGTCAGTACACGTAAAAAAGAACGCTAGGTGGTAGAAATTATCCCGAGCCGTCCACTATGCCGTCCCTCATAGCCTTGGTTGCTTTTGGACGTTGAACCCCATAAACAACAATCTTACCAAATAAACCAAATAAATGCGCTTGAAATTATTCGAGAACCACGGCGTTCGTTTGTTTAATTCCGTCATATGCATTAACCATTTGCCTATATCTAAACCGAAATCAGGACCCCACAGCTTCTTATTCTGTCACTAATTTCGAAATTTGCAAATACACCGATAAAACCTGCGCTTATTCCGGGAACAAATGGAATGCTGTGCTGGCGGCAGTGCAAGCATTCCAAATGTTCGCAGGGGAGGCTAACTGTGCACGTGCGATCCATCCAGCTACAAAACAATCCTGTCAGTGTCAAGTGCCGCCTGCCCAATATCCCCATGTTTTCCATAGTTTCTTGTGCAGAGTGCAGTCTGGTCTATATTGGCGAGACGGGGAACTTCGCGCATCAACTCGAAGAACACGAGCGTGTCGACAAAAACATAAAGCATCAAACGCACTTTCCAAGTGCGCGCACAATCCTGGACATCAGATTGACAGGGAGAACATGGCAATGTTACCCAAAGAACGATATCAGACAAGGTCATTTCTGCTTGAATTGTATTTATCCAATCGATGACCGACATAATAAACAAGACGGATGGGTACATGCCACTAATTTTCGCATGGGGAACAGGTCACAAAATGTTCCATTAATTTTCCCCTACTCACCCTCTCAGCCTTCGATCGAGAAACCACTACGGGTTGCAAGAAATCTTATTAGTTGACTTCGTCAGTGTGACATAATTGTGTGTTTCATGCTTCTTAAACAGGCTACTTGTGTGATGTTGCATATTACACGTTTCCTTTTTGGCATACCTTATGGTTATAGAGTGCTTTCTCAGCCTTCGCATATTTTTGCTCTGCTGAAGCCCTTCTCGCGTAAAGCTTACTCCTAAAGCGCACTTGCAGAACGACAAGAATGTTTACTGCACTCCAATCACTGCAAAAGCACGGCTTAGTGCTACATTGAATAAGACAATGAGCGGACAGTGCCGCGGGATGGAGGAGACGGAACTTGAAGACGACGACGCTCTGCAGTGCACAGCGCGAGTGTGATGCATTAAGCTCGAAGACATCATCATCATGTTTAACAAGAGGAGCGTTCGCCTGCGGCGATAGCCTGGTGGCCTCGAGCAGCGGCCTTTGAAGGTGTTCTTTTCTCGCTGTCGCGGACCTGACTCCCAGTCGTGGATATTCATTTGTTTTTCCCTAGTTTTTTCTATGCTGCAGAGATGCACAAATAAGATACACTTTTCCTAGGCTCTGTACCTCTGGATTTGTGCTTCAACACTGTTAAAGGAAGTGTCACTGAAGGTGCGCTCCGGTGCATTGTAAGGCCAGCAACAGACACAGCAACATCGATTGTGAAGCCCCTTTATTTTATAGTCCCAGCGTGGTGGCCACCGTGTTCAGCTGGGGGATGACGGGCGCCTGGGCAGCGGCGGCTTCGGCGGCTGCCTCGGCGGCGGCAGCGTCGCAGGCCTCCTTGCGCGTCACGCTGAGGAAGATCTGCTCCAGCGAGGTGTCGGTGATGAAGAAGTCCTGCAGCTTGAAACGCTGCTTGATGCGCGCCATGCGCGAGAACATCTCGCTCCACAGCATGCGCACCCGGGACATCCGGAACTCCAGCAGCCCCTGGTGGATATAGACATAAAGGAAGTTAATATCGCGGCTGGGTATATTGACCCAATGTTTCTGGTCCGTCCTTAATTTCTTGGTGCCACTGACTTCCGATAATAGCTGGAGCATTGTTGAAAGAGACGACCCAGATGCGCTTCAGATTATGAAGCCTCTCGTTGATTAATTGCTGCTCTTGAAGAACAGTCACAATTAAGTGTGCCTATTGTCGGACCACTGTTTCTAGGGCTTCAAAGCCGCTCGGATTGCGTCGTTTGCGCTGTTCAATATTTTGATACCATTCAATGTAACCATGATCGCTTTCTGCAAGCAACCCGTTTGTGCTTCCACAGAAATGGTAGACACCTATTCTGAGGATGCGCGTCACTTTTAGAGGAGAGAGTCACGCGACCTCAGGCTTAATAAAGAGGACTTGTTGCAGTAATCGATACGCAAAGTGTGTTGCGCTCTTGAATTACCCTGTTCATAGAGGCACAGAACACGCAGGGAGCACTGTGCTCATAACGGCAGAGAAATATTCAGACTCGGCGTATTTACAAGGTTCAATCAGGGTAACTAGCGTTCACTGTCATCAAAGTAATGAGACTCAAAACAGCGATTAAGCGCACCACAAAGTACCACAATGCGCACCTGCCATCCTATCAAACCTCAAAATATTTTTATTAGCGCATCATTTTCCAGGCTAGTCCGTGTTTCTTGCTGTAGCAGCAAAACTGGGCTAGTTGAGATACAGTCAGTTTAGATGATGCGAAGATGCAGTGACATGCTACAGCGAATACTCTGCGAAGGAAAAATAAGCATGAGGTGAAGAACACAGTGACTAGGGGAAGAATTGCGGATATCAGCAGGTTTACTTGCTTTATATGAGAAGAATTTCTGCTTTAAGCATTTATTCTTGCGCCGTATTTAGCAAACAGCTAAGGTTCACAGAAATAAGAGTAACTAAATATATTCGCGAGGTATTGTCGAGCGCCTGAAAAAAACATGAAAGCGAGGAAATGCAAAGCAAAATAAAACCGAAAGACACTATTTTTACGTTTCCGCAGGAAGTGTGTGTGCGATAGCGACATTCACGCAGCCAATATTCCCAGTGAGTATTTGCGAAGTTGCTTTCTTTGAAAACAGGGTGTCTGTAAGGCAGTTTTACGGAGTGCGGACCAGCGGCAGTGCTAGAGTTTCGACAGCGATATTGCAAGGCTGCCGTTTGAGTAGTACAGTGTTGGCAACAAATGTAGACGGCCCATGAACCAACGAGAGAAGCGGCAGTTGGTTTTCATTATGCGCTCGGTGCGGTGCGGATCAATGAGCGATGCGCGGATTCGGCATAGCGTGTACAGTGGTTCGACTAAAAACTCTTGCAGACACAGAGGCAGGATGCCTGCCTCAAGTACTACTGGAAATGGGCAGAGGCGAACTATTATATTATTTTAGCTGTTTTAAATCGTCAGTACTTCAATGAATCGCTTTTTATCGTTGCAAGACAAAGAAGATGGTGGAAAACCAGAAGCAAAGTGGCGAACTTTAGCACAAAGAGCAGCGGAGCGTGCCAACCCTTTGCAACGGTCGCATCACCTTTAAGCCACCAAACAGAAATAAGCCGAAAAAGCCAACGCCAAAAAGCTGTAAAATGAAGTAGTAGTAAAATTTTCATCGAGGCGTTCGCCTTGCTAGTCACTGCTATAGAGAATGGCTTTGCAGCAAAGGGGCGATGAATTCCAAACTCGTGATGGTTGCTCAGTTATACGGCGGGATAAGTCTATTAGGCAAGATTATGAGCGTCTTTTTCAGATTTTCGTTTTTGTTTCGCAGTTCCTCTCCTATTTTTTGCACTACTATATATAAAAAAAGATATAGACAACGGACCTCGTAGGAGTGCACTATTTCAGCCTGCGGAAAGTTCTTGAGCACGTTGTCGGCGACGTCCCGTTGGTATTCGAAGTCCTGCTTCTTGTCCGGGTATGTCTTGACTGTGATGGTATAGCCCTTGCCGAACTTCTCCTTGAGCTGCGCCAGGGATCCGAGGCACTGCAGCCGACCGGCGTCTAATATGGCGATCCGGTTACATAGGAATTCTACGTCGGACATGCTGTGGCGACAGAAAAACAAATAAACCATTGGAATGAGCTTGGACTCGAGACATGTCGGACAGAATAATAGAGCAGAATAATTAATATAATAATTATTCATACAGAAATGATCGATGATAGAAATGATAGAAATAACAGAGCAGATTTCGTACAGAATAAACAGCAGCGCTTACACGCTGCAATAAGGCATGTTCGCGAGGCAAACAAAACAGAACATGGTTTCATGCTCGGTATTTTGAAAGCCTAAACATGCGCACCGTTTTTTTATGGTTCCCTGCATTACCAACATCGTTTTCCCTCTTTTTAATAATGTTCGCATTTTTAGACCTTTCATTTCTTCCGTCTTCTTATCATTTAGGTCTACATAGATAATAAGTGGCGTAAAGGTTGCTTTGCAAAACAAGTAAAAATGTAATTAGTCGCACTGTTTGATTAAAGTAGGCTATAATCTTATTGCAGACTTCCAGTCCTCTGCAGTTACTGCAAAGCGAAGAACGTTAATAACACTGATAGCGTGGATGGTTCGACTAAGGTGTTAAACCGCTATTAAAGCTCGCGTGCTTTAATCGGTTATTTGCTATGAACGGTTCTGTTTGTCTCAGTCACTGCGGAAAAGACGAGCACATTAGAGTAAAGACACATTCATACATTTTTAAAAAGCAACCGACCGTCTTTTCATGCAACGGAGGGCAGATGAAAACATGACTTTTTTTTATGTCAATTTTCAATCGGCCGGCATAAAAAGTTATCTGCGCTAAGGTTGAAGGCTATGTGACACCAACCTGTGTGAGCTAAGAAGAATAGAGACCTTGCTGACTCGCTGTAGAGTGCTGATGTAGTTGACTATTAACTTTCGCGCTGTGGTGGAGATACCAGCGTATGGCTCGTCCAGAAGAATCATACGGGGCAGACCCATCATGGAGATGCACAAAGAGAGCTTGCGCCGGTTGCCGAAACTGCGCAGAGGAAAAACAATGCATGCAGCTTCGCCACAATAATCTGTCCTGCATTGTGTGTAGTACCCCGTTTTCGTATCGAAACCACGATGGCGCATAAACAACGGTGCTAAGCCCTGGCCACATTTGAATTGTGTGTCGTTTACTGATGATTTTTGAAAAAAAAAAACCTATAGGGAACCTCTATTTCCTGTAGTAGCGTTCGGTGATGCAGAGCTGGGGAAGCAAACGACTGCGCCGGCAACAGAGCTAAGCTATATCAAAAACGAATTTTTATACCGACTATGGGAGTAAGATCAGCACTCACGCCACTATTACAGAATTTCTACCAATGCCGGTAGCTACGGACAGTGAGCACTCGTTGCCTAGAATTAGAAGTGTGCGTTTGTAAATAATTTTGGCGACCTTCTGAGCACGGATGCACCGTACGAGCATGCAATAATTCGAATGAGCAGTATCAAACGCCTTCAGTAAAAAATGCAGGCTCCGTCACTGCAACCAAATGTTCGGCCTGAGCTGCATAACCATAAGATGAAAAACGCTTCGGTTATTTAGTGCGTGCCAATCTGTTGCTGATACTCCCTGGTTTTCCGCCTGCTTCTGAAAATACGGTGGTGACCAAAATACGCCCGAAATCCCCTCCGAGGACTTCATTTTCCCAACTTCTACAGAGAGACGGGAAGGATGTAAAGAAAAGTTGCCTCCCGAAAGTACCAGCGGAAGGTTTAGGGCAACTGTGAGGGTTTCGCTAGGCTCGCCGCATTTGAAGAACAAACCAGTAACGAAAAAAGATTTTCGCTAAAGCACCGGGTGGAAAGTGGAATATTGAATTTTCAACGTTTTATACCAAATGTGTACCCGGCGGCACCGACACCTCCTCTGGCGTCAAATACTTTATGAAAGATGGCCCTTTATGTTGCCTACATTATAAGCGCGCTATCGGGCGTTTTAACAAAGACAAGAACAAGCCCAGTGGTCGGATGTCAATTAAGGATCCTGGCGTAAAAAAATAAAGATGCTGCTTGTTCATGGCATTGAGGACGAGACAACCGATTTGTAAAGGCCACTGATATTCCACGAAAATCCTCAAAAAGTGATAACTGGTAAACGCAAATCATGAAGGAGACTTTTTTTCGCACTCACCTGCGAATGCATGCGTCAGATAGTGCACACATTTTATGTATACTCTGCGCCTCTAAGAATGTTTTCGCACTCGTTGTTCATTCCATCCCCTCATGAAGCCAGCATAAATTTGCAGGCATCACGTTGGTTGTAGGAGAAGCAGTAATCACCATGCAGCATAGTGGTTTAATAGCCTACCTTGTGCAGTCGATATTGAGAGTCACATTAGAGGGCGAGCGGAGCTATTCCAACCAGTAGTCTGTAATGCACATGTCTGCCTTCGCACCTGTAAGTGCCGACGAGGTAGTCTGAGATGTTACTCAGGCGGAAGATGCTGAGCAGTGCGTTCAGGTACTGGGGCGTCAGGGGCAAGCCCCGTAGGCGCCCGTAGAGCACCAGCGTCTCGACCCCTGTCAGCATGTCCAGCAGTCCATCCCGCTGCGGGCAGTATCCCAGGTAGCGGCGGCACTGCGCCACGTGAGAAGGCATTCGAGAACAGGGCTCGTCTTTGGAACACTTTAAAGCTTTCGCTTTTCTAAGCACGTTCGCGCCATCCCTGTCGCCGTCCAAAGCGCGGATGTTGGCAGAGTATGTTGGCAGGTGTTAATCTGCCAACGTACATATATGGGACCACATGACAAGTCACACAGACGCGGAAAAGAGCTTCTTATACTGCTTCCACCTCAACTTTCTTTATCAACTCTGGTGTACTTCCAGCTCACAATATCTATAGATATCGCTTAAGCCATGTATATAAACAAGAAATCCACAGGAATATCAACAATGTACGTAACCTATCCCAGTTACAGGACAGAACTCCAAGTTCCCTTACAAGACACTTCGATGAATGGTCAATACCGATGTCACGTTCAAGTTACGGGAAACAGTGCCTTAAGTACACAGTACCAACGCTTTTGAATTATTATAATTCGGTCCGTTTTGACCTATTCACGACAACCTACAAGGACCTCCGCGGATGTGTTTGGTTTCTATGTAATGTTATCTCGCCTTGCTGTTGTTTTCTTTTGGATTTGTAAAAGTGAGTTCCGCTGTTTTCTGTTCCATTTGTTGTTGTTTTCTGTTTTTTTTGTTTACTACGAGTACTATATCCGTATCATATTAAATATATATGTATACGTTTGTATATCAAGAATATGTTATGTGATGCCGCCACTCTGCCAAAATAAGGGATTGTGGACCCGTCAAGCTGTAAAAGGGCAGCTTTTCTTCTACGATCCCCCCACCTGTATTTGATGGCAAATAAAGATTTCATTTCAGTCTTATGACGGGAGCCCCGGTAGTGGCTCTCTCGGCGGGTGCTGTGCGACTAGATGCGCCATTGTATGCTCAGCAGGCTAGCGAGCACTCGACCGTCGGAGAGGAGCGGACCGGAAATTATTTGCTCCCAGAGCAGTTAACGTATAATTTTCTTTCTCTAATGTATAACCTTTTTTTTTTTCTGCAATGGGAACCATGCTGAGGGAAACCACTGGGGTTCTTGAGTAAAATTTTTCGACAGGACTCCCACAGGACAAAGCACCGCAACAGGAGTGCCGTAACAAGAGAAAAACTTCTGTAAAATTCTTTTCCTCGGGTAAAGTTTTCAAGTGAAACTTGTACAATTAATTTTGAGGCCCCCATCGTGCCGGAGTTGCGCCGCACTTTCATTGAATTATCTGCAGTTCGTCGCCACATTCCAGCACAGCTAGCTACCATTGATACAAGCGCAGGAAGCTGTAAACGAAAAAGTATCGTCCTGGGTAACGGCTACAAATACTGCAGTTATTATTGCACGTTGATAGGAACGTAGGTGTTCGTGAAAAAGTATCGCGCCAACAAATGACCATAAATCGGGCAGTTATGATTGCACGTCAATATCTCTAAGCTTAGCTTTCTGGCTAAAGCGACTGTAGCAATGTCCAGAGTCGCTGCTTATAACGTTTCTGGTAATATTACATCATAGTAGGGAAAATGTTTGAGAATTCTCATACGTTGTTCGCTTTCCCAGGTAGTGATTGGTGTAGAAATTTGTGAACGCACCTGGAAACAAGACTGACGACCACAGAAACCGAATAGAAAGCGCCGTCAGTACATTTCGTCATGAGCTATCAAGCGCGATAGAAGGGCCACCTGGCGAAGTTTTGGTACAAAACAGGAATGACGCTACCATTTTTTTTTCTTTATTGCCTGGCTTTGGCTCATGACATTGCACAACAAAAATACACATAGCGCTATATACATACGACACTGTCGTGGTCAGCCAGCACGAGACTGGCTTCGTCAGCTTAAAATTCCCGCAACATACACAACGGCTCTAGTCTTGAGATGACGCTACCATTCCTGTAGCAGAGACATAAATTATGATTAAGAGGTACAAGGTGAAACGACGAGGCAGAACAAAAGAAATGGTAGGATTTTCACGTAGCTCAAGTGCGTGGTCATGCAGAATAATGTGTTTAGCCTGGATGGCTTATGGTTTTGTTTCGCTGGGTCGTCGACACGTCTGGCGACAATATAAACTCTATCGTAGTATTAGTTGATGAATACGACGATGTGCAACGCACACCACGAGAGTGTGTTGCAGTTTAACACCAGGGGTGATCGGCTGCGGCGATAGCATGGTGCTCTCGTGCAGTGGCCAGCGAAGCTGATCTCTGCGCGCCCACGCGGGTTTGAATTCGAGTCGCGGCAATGTTTATTCTATTTATTTCTTTTTTTATAGTTTGGCTAAGGTCGCCCTCAAGGTCAAGCTTCCCGCAATCTTGCTGAGCAGGTTTGACGTCATTAAGTAACACTTTGGCACCAGAAGTGGATAGGACTGCAACTGAACTTCTTACGAGGAACGGGTCTTCCAAAATCACATTGACCAAGTGGCGCGGAAAGAAGGTTGCGACTTAAGCATGGCAAGAGATTTTCTCCTAGACCATAGTCCAAAAAGGCGCTTTCTGCCTTTCAGTTCGTGTTCTTACGTTGTCAAAATGAAAACCCTTTAGCAACCTCAGAGCCGTTGGCTTCTGTTTCTTGGGGGCGAACATGACTGTCCCGAAATTCTTTTCGAGCGCTCCTGTGGCTTTCTTTTGGAACAGGCGATCAAGGAGGGTAACAAACCCACCTTCTTTGTCGCTCTTGCAGTGCCAAAGCGTTCCCTTCTTTAAAACGCACGGCTACGGTCATAATGGGAGGCTTAGTGACTGAGGCCCCACAGCGAAATGTAACGTCATCGCCGTCTCCAATAACACGTACCCTGTTTTCGTCTTCATCGTTAGGAGTTCAGCGCCACTCCCTTCTGCTTTATTGCTCGCCCTCGTCGTTTCGCACTGCACCCCATAATCATGCAACGAGACCAACAATCCCAAACAACTACTCTAGTGCGTATGTCATGTTTGCCTCAATTTAGGTTAGAACAATTGTTGCTTGTGGTTAGAACAATTGTTGGAGCAATGGTGTGCTTTGCATTGCTAAATGCGAGCGACATCAATGATATTCGCTAGCACAGGAGCTAGTTAACCAAATTTTCTTAAGGGAATTGAACGCGGTGCAAGGGTGGAATATAGTTGCTGCTTCTATCACTGTACAGGCAGCGCTTTCCGAGTCTGTATAAGCTAACAAATGGCTGAATTCACTGAGCTCTGGAGACGATCGAAATGACCACTGTGAGCGCCCAGCAGTGCGTTAGTGCCCCAGGAAAGTTAGTAGTGTCGAAAGCGAAGTGCCGACCAGTCACATAGTTGTTCGTGCAACATAATTCTTGTATACCGTATATTGCTAGCCGGCGCCAAATTACGCCCTAACAACGGTGCATATCTAAGTTGAAACGAGGTAGTCAGGTTTATTCGGGCACAGCACGTTTCGCCCTTACGACCACATGCCCTAGGTATACAGCAAAGCGAACAAGCAGTAAACGTGTTTTCCGACAAAAGGTAGAGCAGCTTTTCGCCTGTTTTCACTTTTACAAAAAGCACTGCCATCAGCAATACTTGCGACAATCAAAGGATACTCATCGGTTGGCCGCACAACTGTTCGAGGCACGGCATAAACATGCCCTCATGTTGAGAATTATAATGTGCACTCTGCACATAGATATTTGAGCGCAAGCAAGTACTTAGTTGTATGGGTCACGCTTACAATGCGAAAAGCTCGTTGTGACTGCCTAGTCAGGTACAAAGAGCCTACAGAGGTATAAAGGGCAAACAGTCACTAACAGCTCTGTTAAAACACTGCGTTGCATCTCACAATTATGCAATATTTAGAGACTACGTTGTTTCGTGTGCTGATTCTAAATATCGCACATAATTTCATGTATATCAAGTCCTTGTGCATTTATGCGATGACCTATGTAATTTTTTGAGATAGCTTTTAAGAAAGCTTGCTGCAATAATCTTAGTTCAGCGAATGGAATTACTTTTCCGTGACATCGAAGAATCCAATATCGGTAACATTTTGGCCCTGCCTACCACATAACTTCGGTCATAGGGTTTTTAAATTTGGACACCAAGAACAGAGATGCCAACTTCTTTTCCCGTTTCTGAAGTGGTGACTTCAAAACTTTATAGCTCGACTTCTGTGACAGGCAGAATGATGATTACAACCTTGTTGCACTCCTTGATGTCGACAAAGAAATCGCAAGCATTTCAGCAAGCTCCCTGCATTAAAATTTCTCTCCAAAAGATTTTCATAATATTTTGCATAAGTTAACAAGGATTTTTTTACACTAATTAAATTACATATATTCAGATGAACGTTAATAACGTCAATCGCTGAGCTAGTTGGTACATGATTAATCGAAAACAGCAGCAGAGGGAGACGAAGACCGAAAGTAACATACAAGACGAGGACGATGGTGCTGCTCGCATGGGCCTCATCTTGTGTGTGTTACTTCTTGGTCTTCGTTTCCCTCTGATGCGTTCCTTAATTAATATATTCAGAATCAGCACACAAATATACATGTTACATGAAGATTGCATAGTTGTTAGTTCATTAACAAAAATTGCCAAACAGCAGGGCCCCCTTAACTGGATCTCTCAGGGGAAGGTTCAGCCTTGTTGGCACATCACCACCCCCTTCATCATTATTATTAGCCACTAAAGGATAAATGGATATCTCATTCGTCTCCAACTATATTACCGTTCTGCTCCAGAAGCGAACACGTTATGCCATGAGCATGTGGTTGCTACGGTGAGTTAACGGGTATCACAGCGGGTGGTTCGGCGAAATTCGCTACTTAGCTCTAAAATCATGCTTTTTTTCGCTGACGAATGACAATTGGACATTGTATGACAACATTGCTTGTCATAAGAAAACGTCGACATCTTGTTGTTAATAAGCTGGTTAAAGAAAGTCAAGGTAGATTTTGAATTCTTAAAATTATACGCGTGTTTGTCATTCGACATCTGTATCTGGCTGTTTGTAACAGCCCTATCTATTCTAAAAGCTTTGAACACCTGAGTAGCCTAGGCGCTGTGGCTCAAAAACGTTTGGCCTTCTCGTACGCCATTTGGAAAACGCATGCCTTTGAAGCACGGACAGCAACTCTCGCTAGTATGCGTCTCTCCGCTGCGCACGTTCCACGTTATCTTCCTTGTGCCGCCTGACATGCAGAAGTTATGGAATGCGCATGGGTTTGAGAATACAGACGTTTTCGATGCATGTTCAGATCACTGCCGCGACCCATCATGCAGGCGGATTAGGCTAGCTGTCTTCAGCACACGGGCTACTGAGCACACGATAGCACAGCGTGGCGCTGCAATTGGCTTGCAAAAATTTAACGATGTCAAGTGCGTGGATTTTAAGATTAGGCTACAAAGACCTGAAGCTTGTGATCGGGTTTTTTTCCCTTGGCTATCTTTTTGAAACATAGGATCTTCACGCATCGATCTCTGTGGTAAGATAAAAACACCAACGCAAACGGCGTTACAAAAAAGCAATGACTTAGCACGTTCTCTTACCGGTTAATCTAGAGCTACTGAGCTCCAGTTGTACGTGTGTAGCAAAATTCATTGTTTTAACAGTACAGGTTTACAATACTGCTTCGTGTTTTTAGCCTGTTAATCCGTCTGGAACGTTGCAAGA
The DNA here is from genome assembly GCF_055824585.1 of Amblyomma mixtum. NCBI lineage: Eukaryota > Metazoa > Arthropoda > Arachnida > Ixodida > Ixodidae > Amblyomma > Amblyomma mixtum. The sequence continues at coordinate 104,272,563 of NC_143013.1, forward strand.
GAAGATCGTATGTGGTTGGATGAATTAGTTGTCATACACAGCTTTTAGATATGTATGGCATGATGAGAATTTTCTGGAACGGCTAATATCGTAAGGATTCAAAATCTTAAACCTGAGATTGGTCATGGCAAACAGGTGGGTCTTACGACCACCACATTTGCCAAAAATTTCCTGGTCGATTAGCTACCATTGTTGCTGCCACAGTGGCACAGTGCCATACACCTCTGCAGTATTAAGCGTGCGCTAAAATTAAAGATGATTAAGCAAAAACTTCATTTCCGTATGAATTGGTGACGCTATAATCAGTAGCCTAATTAACTGAGTGTTCCTGTAAAGCAGTTCTTTACTGTGCGGTGTGAAGTGCTCACACAAGGCCTCCATTTATCAACTCAACGAACGTTCCTCAGTGGTGTATGGATTGGGGATTCCCTTAAAAAAAAAAGCCAGGCTCTGCACCCTAACGACTGCGTTACCATTTTGGTTGATCACCTCCTTATTTTGAGCGAAATATTTTTTTTAGGTCAATACCCTCTCGATCAATCAGGACTTTGCAGTCACGCCGACACCGAGCTTTCTGCCAACCGGGACCTGTAATGATATCGTGTTAATATCTGGCTGGTTGTCGCGAAAAAAAAACGATGCTTTTACGCAGTGAACGAAACAGCGTCGCATGGTTTCGTTCAAGTGTCCGGTTGCTTTTCGTGGTACCACAGTAGCGCGGCGATCACCAGTCCGGACTTAGAGCATTTCGCTCATTTCGCGACTCTCAGTGCGAACCTGTGGTGTGTTCCGGACGATGGAGAATCCGGCGACAAAGGCGTCCCCCCAGTGCGGCAGCAACTGCCCCGTCAGCAGGCGAAACGTTGTAGTCTTGCCGGCGCCATTGACGCCCAGAAGTCCGAAGCACTCGCCCGCGCGCACCGTGAAGCTCAGCCCCTGCGCGCGATAACGACCTGACTGAGAAAGATGTTTGGTTTGGTTTATTGGGGTTTAACGTCCGAAAGGGACTCAGGCTTTGAGGGACGCCGTAGTGAAGGGCTCCGGAAATTTCGACCACCTGGGGTTCTTTAACGTGCACTGACATTGCACAGTACACGGGCCTCTAGCATTTCGCCTTCATCGAAATTCGGCCGCCACGGCCGGGATCGAAGCCGTGTCTTTCGGGTCAGCAGCGGAGCGCCGTAACAACTTAGCCACCACGGCGGCTCCTGACTGAAAAAGAGGTGGCCGGTTCCCCCGCATGGTCTTCAATTGGAAGCTTCATCTCGCGGACACAACGCGAGAACAAGTAGATGGATCAGTTGGAATAAGTGGGCTTCTCAGTGCGATTTGACTATGGAAGCTAGGAAAGCCAGGAAAGCAAGAACCAGCTCCTCTACCTTCGTACTTCTTCGTTGTTTCGTCGCGGCCTTTATGCGGTAGAAGATTTGCTTATGGTTTATGGGAGTACACAGGTTCATACGCCTACCAGGAAAGTAATCTGATGACTCTGGGTAAAACAGAGTGCTTTTTTTAAAACAGAATAATGATGACTGGCAGAATAATTTATCTAAGATAAGGCCATCATAGAAAGCCACACATATTTCAATTTTAAAAATTTTCTCTGGACAGTATCTTTGTATTCTAAATCCATATCACCATCCTTTGTAAAAGAGGTGGAAAGTAAATCTGAAAGGTTTCTTGTGCCATGTCGTGCGGTTATACCACATAAATTACGCTTGCACAACTCGTGTTGCAATCGGTAGAATTTGTAAAATGAATTAATTATACAAATACCTGCACCATTTACGCGTTCTGGCTTCTGTCGCATATAGAGCACCACTGGCTGCTACCGTTAAGAGACTAACACTCCACTAGAGTTTTGCATTTCACGGGAGTGTTTTTTTACTGGAATTCTAGAATTCCCTTTCATCTTTTTCAGCCTGCCTGCCACCTTAATACTTTTCTGCCACTATTCATTGCACCAAACTCCTTTCCAACAAACTGCTTCAAATTTTTTTCAAAAACGTGGCCCCGTTAGACATATTTCGGCACTAGGCTGTTGTATTTTCCAATAAACCTTTATTTCTGCTTTTGTCCCCACAGCCTACAGCTGATAGCCAGGTTCACAATCTATCAGTTTACTGAGCAACAGGTTATGCCTGCTGGCCACCAAGGAGCTCTGTACTGCCTGTCGGCATGGACGATACAAGCACTAGATGCAATTACTCCGAGCGGACAATAATATTTAGAAATAAGAGCGCCAGAAAAATACTGCCCTCAGATAGCAAGCAACTCTTGCCCTGAGCCCTCATATCAAGCGTGTTGTTGAGTTATATATTGGAAGTAGAGGAATGACATGGGTAGGGAAGAGTTACGTAACGTGTTCCAAGAACCACACATTCTGACAGTCCTATTGAGTGCCCAGCGGTGCTGTTATTTTGCTGCTTCGAAGCATCCACAACTTCCAAGGCATTTAAACCTCTCATTTCTCTCCTATCCATTTGATGCATTGAAGGGTACAGCGAGGACAGGATAGAAAGTCATAGGTCATCAATCCCGCACTCCAGCGAGTTCATGCGAAAACTTGCCTGGAGCACGGAATTGCTCTCAACGTAGCCGTAGGCCTTGTACAGGCGATGTACGACCATGAAAGCAGGCTGGGAATACATGGCGGGCCGCTGACCGTTGACCAGACCCTCCACCAACTGGTCCTCCATCATCACGTCGCTGTCCATTTGCTTCTCAGACTGCAGCGTAAGGAAGGTTTTATTACAAATTTACCGAGCTCTTAGTATAAAAAGAAAAATAATACCAGAACAAAAGGGGCGATGTTCAAAATATTATATGAAATGGAAATGTGTGGTGATTATTTTTGTTTTTGTTTTGTTTTTATTTCTTTTGTGGTATGAAGTATTCTGATTACACTTTTTATCATTTCTCTTGCTCTTATAAAAATGTAACTTCTCTTTGTAATCCTATCCCAGCGATGGTCTATAGGGGTAACGTGAATAAATATGACTGGAGTAAATATGACTGCCGAAGCCGCACTCCACACCAGCCCCGTACATTTAAAAAAAGCCATTAAAAATGTTCTGTCTTAAACCCCATGTCATTCATGTCAGATTCATTTTGTGTATTGTTCCCCCTCATGTAATACCCCTATTCTGGGGCATTTGAGGTGTACAATAAATAAATAAATAAATAAATAAATAAATAAATAAATAAATAAATAAATAAATAAATAAATAAATAAATAAATAAATAAACAAATAAATAAATAAATAAATAAATAAATAAATAAATAAATAAATAAATAAATAAATAAATAAATAAATAAATAAATAAATTTGAGACTAACTCCTGTCTGAAGATCCGAGGTGGTTCCCAGACAACCACCACGAAGAAAAACCCTCGCGTGGCGGCGTAGAGACGATTGTTACATGCACAACTCCTTGACAAATATTTATTCTGTGTTCGGCATGAACAGTCCATAATATTTACACCGGGCGTACCACGCATATCACAGGTCTTTAACACACCTTGCGATAAGAATAATGATTTCGCGCCTTTAATTTCCCTATTAGCCATGTTATGTTACTACACTCGAATTACTACTGTCATAAGGGAGCTGTAGAGAAATCATAGTGCTGACAGTGTTGGATTGGTGAGGTGGAGTAAGCAGTCTTGCGACGGGGGAGGGGGGGGGGGGGGGTGCTCCCATGGAGTTCGAGGTTTGGGTGTGTTATTCACGGATGGTGGCGATAATCACCACGCCGTGATGTCGGCGAACGGGCCAGTTAGATCTGTGTCGTGAAACCCGCAGAGAAAAGCATGTCCTAAAGAAGATTTGCTGCGCAAATCATTGCCTGGATGTTTGCAGAAATACTGGCCTGCTTATTTCCGGCCAGGCCCAGCGCCACGGGGGACGGGGCGGGCTTGGCGGCGAAGACGTCATCCCTGTATGCGGAAGGGTCGAGCGAGCTCAGGGACCGGTCCACCTTGCGGATCCACCGCTCGATGAAGAGCAGCAACGCGAACAGCACTGCCCCCACGACGCCCAGCGTGACGAACTCGTAGTAGGCCGAGTAGGGGTGTACGTCCAGCGGCTGGATGACGAACTGGCTCGGGTCCGCGGACTCAAGGTCTGCGCGCGAGAGGTGAAGCCTCGTCCAGATACAGTCCCTCCACAGTACTGGGCAGCGAACTTGCAACAGATATTTAAATATAGCGTTGCTTTCGTGATCAGCGCGCAGGCGCAATAATTTTCAAGAGTGAACGCACCTGCTTAGTGTGGAAGGTGACACAAATCATTCGGAGGTGCATTCCGAAGTGATGGCATTTTCAACCTCGGTGCGCCTTCCTTAAGACATTTCTTTAGATCGGAACACATGGCCTAGAGCAGCGAAGCGTTTACCAGTGAATGAAACCTCATAGGCGTCAAACAATCAATGATGGCTCGACTGTGGACCACATTTCAACGCCAGCGCACATCGAGTGCGATATGATATGGTACGGAAGGCGTCTTACTGTCCTCAGCTGCCAGTGCCAGGCGACTGCATTTCCTACAACGAGCTCGTGAGACAGGGCCCAAACGCTGCTATACATGGCGTGCCTATCAGGAGTAAATGCTGCGAATTGCGTGATTTTCGACGATCAAATCCGCTGCTCTGAGCGCGACAGCTGTGTTAGTGAAATTCAGCAAGTTGGATGTTATGTGACGCATTCAAAGACGAACACTTTCTCGTGAGGGAGTGTGAGGGACGCGGTTGTTAGTCGCGCAATAAACGTCAGGCGCAGCCAGACGTCTCAGACGGGGTATGACGCAAGTGGCGGCTATTTTGTTAGGAATCGCCAGGAACATTGTTACTGCATTCCTTAACGCTTCGAGTGAGCAGCCCTGTCTGCGTAATGCATTATGCAGACAATCTTCAGTATTCTTTTTGTAAACCTAAGATTACACTTCACGCCATTTGCAATGTTTCTGGCGAGTTAATTAAGTGACGCCTACAACCGTCTTGAGGCGTTTACGCTGGGCCAATGCATCTCTTGCGCACAGGATTTAGCACAGAAGCGCAGACATATGGCCACGGTCTATAATAACGGAGTCGCAAACTGCTCGACAGCACAGTATGCCTTTTCCTTCTATCAGTGCTCTTGCAGCACGCTCAAGAAGGCGATCCTTTTACAGTTAAACATTATAAAAGTCCGGGAGGAGATCCAGGATATCATTGTTATAGCCGTTGTTTCGTTACAGTGGCATGCGACCTTGTTTACAACTCTCCTTTGCAAGCAGCTTTAGATGCCATAATGTATTTTACATTACGATCGTGTAGCCTGTCCCGATGTGCGCTGCGGAGCCTTCAACACCATTATAGGTACTATCCATTATTTTTTATTTGAAAATACTGTTGGCCGTGAGGCCGTTACAGTGGTGGGGCGTGACACTTGGAAAGCAAAAAGGTTTCGACGATTATACAAAAATACAAAGTGAATCTTCATCTATACAATCGTTTCTTACCGCGTAATGTTTCACTTTTTATACAGAAGCAGTGTTAATAAATATTAACTTGAAAAACAGTTATTTCACACAGAAAAGGAAAAAAATAACAACAAAAATTTCTACATTCCCGGCCTTCACCTTAGGTGAGTTGATTAGGCGTATGACACACACACACACACAAAAAAGAAGAAAAAAAAAACTTTTTAGTGCGAAGTTGAGATTGCTTTTTCGAAAGTTGTTAATGTACTGGACTGTAAGAGAGATGCTGGTAAATTATTCCATTCTGCTATCGTCTTCGGAAAATAAGAATTAGCATACACATTAATGCGTAGGTTCGGGGTTTGGTAACAGTATTCATTGCTTGCTCTGAGATGTGTAAGTTGTTTTGGGACCAAGTAATGGGAGCTATTGATATTGAAGGAATTTCTTGAGAGCTGAAATAAAAATTTTAGTCTGGTTACTCGGCGACGTTCGGCTAGAGGTGGTAAACTGAGAACACACAACTCTCTGTTACAGAATCAGTACGTGCATATCTGGACAGTATGAATCGAGCTGCTCTTCTTTGCACACTTTGCACACTTCTTTGCCACTTCTTTGCACACTTCTTTGCCAAGCTAGCTGTACTAGGTACTATCGCTAGTATAGGTACTATCGGAAGCAAAAGTTTACGGGATGTCAGTAAGCGGAAAAAAATTCTTCCAACGCATTCAGCTAAGGCAAGCTCCTCAAATTTATGAAGGTATCACGAAACATACATGTTTCATGCTCTAGTATTAATGCTACGCGATTTGATAGCCAGGTACAGCTAGAATAAACGTTCTTCCGAGAACTCGCGTGCCCATAATTTTGCTACCTATACGCATCAATGGATTGTCAGCGCTGCAAACGCGGGCTCGTGCTCGTCAGGGTAGGTTATGAGCGGCGATTTCACTTTAGACTATCGGACTTGTACGGAATTATGGGTCTCCGTTACAAAGTATTGAACTCAACGCGAATTGTCCGCTGTGGATTTTTACATCTTGCTGTAGAAAAAAAAATTCTCCTGAGAGACCAGATTCCATATTCATAGGCTTCTATGGGAGCCGGCATAAAGAATGACTAATAGCGCGCCAGCCTTACGGTTTCATTTTGGCAGAAAATACGGCGTCAGCATTGTGAGAGAAAAAAGTAGGTGAGCCAAGAGCCACTTTTGCCAGATAACCACCCTGCTACTCACAACAGCTTACATGCCGTGGCAGGTGGCTCTTATTTGTCGCGAGAGTTCACTCGGGAACAGCAACCTGGGCCTTACAAGCACCACTGGTTACAGGCACCTGTTTTTAAACATGCTTTACCTGCGCCTTAAACTTCGCTTTAAACAGGCAGCGAGACAGTGGCGCATCGCTTAACTGCTGCACCGCTGCGCAACGAGTAGAATGAGGACACCTGCGATTTGGCAGAATGACCTTGACTAAAGTAATTCAATGATTCCTGATAGAGATAAGATCACAGATAGGGTAGCTCTGTGAAGTGAAAGGCAAAGAGGAGACCAATCTGCCGAAAGCAGCCGTTAACACTACCACGTTAGTTGTCCCTTCAAGCTGGGCCTTCATTATATCCATTAGTTGGTTATAAACAGTCGACTTATAACGAGGCTTCAATGCATTTTACATACGATTAGTGGCCCCATGCATTAGCACTGTATATTATTGCATAAACATTGACGCTGCCAACTTATTTATCAGAAATGAGAAGTAAAATCAGTCCTGAGAATTTCCTATCCAACACTGAACACTTCTTGCCTATACCGCACGTGTCTGGAAAGACATTTGAAGTGCATTCGCCTATGGCACTGCGATGTCAATACGAGGTCCGGACACTGTTCCGCAATATTTTGGGTTCATAAATCTTAAAGCTTTCTGTGCCTCCTATAAGCTTTCGACCAGATAAAAGTAATCAAGGTGGCGAGTTTTAGCCTTTTTACATCGCGATCTCGGTATCGTCGTCATATACTATGTAGATCTCAGAATGTTGCACTCGAACTTCTTCCGAGTGTATTGCGCAAACATGCGCTTCCATTGCAGTGAAGTATGTTCCCGCCAGTAATACGACTAGCGCTCTATAAGCATTCGGAGAACGCTCTAGCCTGTACTCACAATGCGCATGGAGGCAATAGAAAAATTGCTCGAGTCAGCGAGTTAGAACCCCTTTTAGCCTACAAAAGTGTTCACGCCGTTCTTCCTCATGCAGTGTTTTGAATTCGTGCTTCTTGTCAGATTCCCGCAAGTCTTTCCCGAGGACAGCGGTCATGTCACTCCGATCTTTCCATCTATAGCTCGGTCATTAGGAATGACATGAGAGCTTCTGCAAACAGAAATAACCGAAATTGAAATTAACATTGGCTACTACCCAGTCATCTTCAAAGATCATGGTTTTAACGTTAGAGCGCATTTACTTGGAAGATGTTTCGACAGGCTAGTCTGAATGGCAGTTATTCTCATTTTATTACCTACCCATTAAAACTGACTGACACGAAGCTTCAACGGGAGTGACGAAGGCGCGTAAAACACAGTGAACAGCAATAAGCCTGGCATGAACTTGATTTTTTTCCCGCATGTGGACGGAATTTATTCACGGAACGCCGCTCGGTACTCGTAATCTTCTTTGTCGACTAACGCTGCGTTAAGCTGTCTTCCTCTCGTTCAGAGTATTTCCTAAAACTTCTGCTCTGCGTGTCGCTTGTGGTTATGTATCTGAAGTCACGCAGACCAGATCAGTTCACTAACAATAACAGATCATTCTGCTGGAGACAAGTTAATGAACATCAGGAGCACAGAGGTGACAACATTTGCCTAGAGCGCTCCAGTGGTGCCCTGCCAAGGAAAACAAGTCAAATTCTAAAAGAGGGATTAGGTTCCACGGTAGTACTTCCGGTGTAGCGAAGCTGAGTAGACATGCATTTCGTGCTGGCACCATCACTTCGCCTTTAGTTAAGCACCTTAATATTTTACTTCATTTCCTCCGCAGCACACAGCTCGAACGTTCTGCTCAAGCCTGCTTACCTTCGTGCCTATTTTATACGCTCGTTTCACTACTGCTTCTAGGAAGACGATAGTAATGAATTTTGCCGCGGTATATAGCCCCCAGTGCACTGGCCACACATCTCTCGGGAGACTTACGCTGGCAGCACCGCGCCAGGGAGAGTCTGTTCTCGACTTCCTTGGCATGGCAGCGGCTCTCGAGTTGAAGGCCCCCTGCGCGGCAGAGCGTGTTCTCCCTGGCCAGCTGGATGATCTTCATCATGCCTCGCGAGTACGAGTGCGAGGGCAGAAGCCGCAGTAGCTGTAGCGCCAACTTTACGATCGTCTTGAGCACCGTGCTGTGCTCATCACTGGCGTAGTGCTCCAGGAACACAGAGCCCAGGCAGCCGCCGGACGCTGTCGAGGATGCGAGGACCATGCAAAAGTACCGGTGCAAGTTTGGCCACAGCCTACAGTCCAAGCTCTATCCGTAACGAGAGATTCAAAGGCAGGTAGCCCAAATATCCATGATTCATGTCCACAAAGGGCACAAAACAAAGAACTTGCAAAAAGAACCAAAATATCGTTGAATGGGCAACCTACATTCATTCATAATGCCGATTTGAGCGCCTGGCTACAGCCTAGGGAGAGGAGAAAGCTTTTTTTTTTTTAACGCATTCGCGGTGCTCGTCACACCACTTCCTTGCGCTTAGCGAAATGAGCTTCTGCGCTGTGGTGAAGCCGCATCCATAATACTCCAAGAGCTGGGCAGATCTTCCGAGCCCGAGTGGAGCCAAGCATTGCATGGAGGAGGAGGAAGGTAAGGGAAATAAGGAGAGGTAATGGCATTGTTACATGAGCACAGAATGTGTTCTGTGTCTGCCCTGATCTCTGTGCAGTTAATTAAGATAGTGAGCTGAGTAACGCCACCCGAAGCTGACGAGCATTAGGTGAGGAGAGCGTTGGTATGAGCTTTGTGAGGGACGGATTCTTGTTCCGTGTTGAGATGTAACTAAGGAGCGCTATTTGGCAAGCTCACCCCTTTGATTCTTCAGATTACGGTCACGTGTTTGTTAATACGGCTCGGCTGTCTGATGGCTGCAGTTTTCAGGCGCGGAAAGGAGAATTTTCGGAGCCTTCTCGGCACTGAAGGTTGTCAATTTTGCTATTAAATGTATGCATACATGATGTGGAATTAGAGCAGGACGAACAGTTCGTTCGATGGTTGTACTCCGGCTTAGGCCTTGCTTTACACAATCTTGTCTCCTGCGCCGCGCGGAGTTTCCCAGAGCCGTCTCTACGCGCCGCAGTCTAGCGCCCCCTTGCCGGACCAGTGTAAACTCGAATATGCAGGAAAAGTAGTCAAGAAATGACGCTGGAGACAGTGGTAGGAAAGCGCTTGATTCAATATTTTCGGGTTATTTGACACGCATTGTTAACTGAAGAAGCGAGGTTTGAAAATCGTCGCCTTTAGTTCATTGCTGGCATGGACCCAGCATTTCTTCGATTATTCGTGTCACTTGTGAAACTGTAAATTTGCGCTCCGTTCAGTGAACAAGCTGTGATGTGATAAAATTCGGAGAAGTAAACGAACCATCATGTCAAAGTACCACTATCAGTTAGGAATAGTGACAACAATAATGAAGCAATGCTAAAGAATCGAAAAGTGGGAACTGCGTTGTCATCAATAAACTCTTAAGAACGTAGGATGTTGACATTGTTTTATTAGAATGAACCATAGCAGCAGTGCTGCAAAATACCTTCAATGCCGCTGTTTTCGCAAAAAAGGCGAGCCCAGTTTTTGTTTTCTCTGTTGCGTAACGGATTTCATTTGCTTTGGGTATAGCGATCAACCATATCTAATGTTTATACAGTGTGTAGACCGCCTAGTGCCAAAAGTTCTTCAGGTTTCAGACAATTTCGAACGAGGAGTCTTCTGCTGATCTGCACGAGCGTGAGGAAAACTCCTTTCTCATTTTTCACTAAAGGCATTATAAGCACTTTGATGTTGGATCGAGTATATCGAGAGAGCGGGGATCCATCGGTTTCGATGAAACTGTGCGGCTCAATAACACATTTTCATAAGGCCTCGACAGTGCAATTAATCTCTTAGGCACTTAAGCTCCAGCCACCTATGAGCATGACACTTCTGGTTTTGTTATGTCTCTTTGCATTGGAAAATCGCGATTATTCAAGAGCCTCTAGCAAAAGCACTGTCCAGTTAGGAGCCAGTCTCAGGCACAACAACACAAAACGAACACTACAGTGAGGCGGGCCCCACTTTATGTTCACTTCAATTACATCACCGCAACAATTTCTTCAAGTGCTTAATTAGAAAGCGAAGAAGTTGCGATCGATAAAGATGAGCTATACTGCAGGTTGAAACATTTTTCGGTACTGAACGCAAATGGGATGGAAGAATGGGGAAATGCTACGAGCAAGTATGTTTTGTAAAAATTTCCCACGAAGCGCTGCCGACACACTGGCAATAAAGTCACGCATCTCTCTTAAATGTCTACGGGGACTGAAAATTTTGTGTGCCTTCCAACCTTTATTACGCCGGCACACAACAAAAAACGCGTGCAGGGGAAGCGACATGAAGCCAAGCGAAGACTAAAACAATCAGTCATCGATATCATACTTGAAAAGTTAATTAGTACGCTTGCGTAGTTTCCAAATTTTGCATGACATGACGTCCCAGAGTAGAAGAATTTCTTTACGAGAAAGTAGAAGCCCAGTACCGTTGGAAGGAATCCTAACGTCGTAAATTGTGATTGCAGTTAAATGATCACACCGACATAGGAAGGAAGTCAGCTTGGTTGCTCCCCAATCATCACTTAGTTCTTGTTCCGTTTAGTGGCTTTGTATGAAGGGCACTTATGCTAAAGGTCATTTTAAGAAACAGTATAGGAACATTTGCTTTCGCTCTGAGCCTATCACATTGTGCTCCGCAGGGTGTATTCATAAATGTGAGCCCGGTCGCAGTGTTTGCAATTTGATGAGTGCAGATGTCTCCGTTTAGTTGTAGTTCTTTTACTCGTCGAAGTTTTATTTGTCTTCGTGGAAGTTGCTGTCTATGGCATCCTAGGCTCCTTTAATATCCCAATGTCCAGTGTTTTGTTCCTGGCCTCGGCCTGGGTGCCTCGACTGACCCCCCTGCACACACAACCACTGCATTTTACGTCTCGCTCACCAAAGCTGCCACACATTGTGCTGCTTGCCTCCTCTGTGGCTGGAATTAGGCAGTTTTAGCTGAGCGTTTTTACGGCTAGCGGGGCGGAGCCAGCGAGCGGATACACCAGCGGAGACGCGCGCGAGAAAATAGTTTTAGCCGGGCGGATCGCCCGTCTTGTCGAGCGGACTAGAGTCGAATTGCTCTGCTGCTCCACCTATAGGTCACAATTCGAGTTAGAGTGAAAAGAATATCAATTAAACCAGCTAATAATGCGCTGAAACTATTTAGTAAAGGTATATTCTGAGTTTATAGTTATTCATTGGGTAAATGGTGCGTTTTAGATGCACAAAAGAGGCTGCCATCTTGAATACCCATACAAGACCGCGTGCTCTTACGCACGCTCGCGCGCTACCTATCGCTCCGCTGGAGAGGGCTTCCCAGCGGGCGTAAGCCACGCTCCGCAAAAACGCTGTCCGGCCCAGCGACGTGCGCATGCGCAGTGGCGTCTGCGCGATTAGCCAGTCACTGATATCAAACTTGTACTAGTTTTAATGCAGCTCTGCCAAATGTTTAGTAAGCCTTGTTTTTCAACATGCTTCACCGTCCAGTGAAGGGTCCTGAAACTATTGAGAGGAAATAAAAAATACAAAACATAACATCAAGGCAGAAATCGAGTAAAGGAGAAGCAGTTCTGAAGCATCAGTGACAGATATGGATGATCGTAGCTGGTTCCACTGGGTACGGGGAAAATTGGAAACTATTGGAAGGTGTTTGTACAAGAAAAGTATGCCAGTGATTCTGTGTCTCTATTTCTTGCTGACCTGTATTTAGTTGTGTAAGATACAAACTTATGAGGGAGCAAGAAAAAAACTGACGCTGATCCCCTCAACCGGGGAACGTCAGCGCTAGCTGCTCGCGTGAAATGCATAACTGTTTTTATTGAATCATCTTTTCGAGCCAGCACCTCGGAGTCTTCGCGCACCTCACATCTACCTTACGCCTTGTCGTCAGTGCGCGATCTTCGTAGTGGTGGCGAACGTCGCGTCTCCGACCGGCCCCCCTTCTCACACTGCATGCTTTTGAAGCTTGAGCCACAGATCGATACTTGCGTGGCGTAGCATGAGTGTCGGATATACAAGCCTCACTGGTCGGCTCCGGCAGGAGACGGTGACAGAACAGATTTGCGACCAATCCGGATTTTTCAAACACGCCGACACCGGATTTTCAGCGACACCGGGCACTTACGCTGTCACGTAAAAACTAATATGGTGTTAGGCTGTATCACTTAAAGTCACGAAAACGGTAACGGACGCCGTTGTAGTGGGCCCTCTTCACAGACTTAGAGGCTCTGACCTTTGCGACTCGCTTAGCGCTCCGCTGAGCCGCGCTCCACAACTTTCGGCACGACGCCATTCCTCCTCAAACATAGGTGTGCTTTGGCTGTGCACACCTTTAGATGCCTTGCCTCTATATGCCTTAGATGGACTTTAGATGTCGGCTGAAATGATTTATGGTTTATCGCATTGAACATCCCAAACCGACTCAGGCTATGAGCTGAGGGCTCCGGAAATTTCGGCAACCTTGGAATTTTTTAATGTGCACTGAGATCACACGGTACACGGGCATCTACATTTCGCCGCCCTCGAAATGCGACCGCCGCGGCCGGGATAGAACCCGCATCATCCGGGCCAGCAGCCGAGCGCCACCGCGGCGGCTGCCGGTGAAATGGACGGTCCAGCTATGCCCATAGCTTCACAGGTGTTCTCATTTCACTCAATGGTCGGGTGGCATAAAGGGCAAAAAGCTTTACGCTGAAACTCAGGGGTTAACGGCGGCTCTTATTCTTATTTCAAACTGTCTTATTGACAGTATCGCGTATATTCTTCGTAGTTTTCTTTCACTCTATATTTTTGTTTTTGCAAGATTTCGCGCCAGTCACAATGCATTGCCAGGATTAACATGTTAATGTGGTCACTACAGGATGTTATCGGAAAGGCGAAGTAAGTAAAAAATGTAGAGTACAAAAGCACATTGCTTTGCAAGGCGGGTGTACTTTACTTCACCCGTTTAACATTATTTTGTAGGCGTGACGACTGCGAATGACATTAGGCTCACTTACTATTCCACATGAATAATTCTACCTGACGTTTTCTGCCCGTATATCTCTGATCAGCTAAGTTATTCGTTGACTTTCCATGAAACTGTCACAAAAATGCAGAGATTGGGCCACCTTCAGCAGACAGTGACAATTCGTGCTCTGCTGGGACGTTACGCACCATCACTAAGGCTACTTTCGCCGATTAAAAATTTGGCCACGGCAGAATCGCATAGCCAGAATTGGGCCCTTGTGGCTGTTAACGCCATCATGAGAGATAATAACCTGGCCGCGCTGAATAATTGGGGTCATCGCGTCAATACTTTCGTACAGCCTAGCGCGGCGCCTAGACCCCGTCTGCGGTTACTTTATTCTCCATTCTTATGCACGCTGGCTGAGGTTATTCATAAAATTTCACGGGAGCCTCATATTCAGCAGCACGAGAGAGACACTTTCGAAAAGCTTACAGAAAATAAATGTCAGGATGACGAGCGTTGAATACGCGGAGACGGGATTGTCGAACATGAAGGAGCAGATGTAGATCATCGGAAGCGCCGCGTAGCCATGAAGGAGATTCAGATGGAAGATCAGTTCTGTGAAAGAAATTCAAACACAAAGAACGTGCGTTGAGGGGACGCATTTTTGTGAAAACGGACTTTTGATTCGCGTAATAGACTTCTGCGTTATAGCTATTCGCGAAACAGTGTAAGCCCGTTCAAAAAACTTAGCAGTGAAATGATAGACTTTGCTTTGTCGTAATCCTTCTCTAGAAAGTTTTACTTGGTAAACACTTAAAGAGCACAATTTTTCATTTCGTCATTCGTTATGGAGACATTTAGGTGAAAACTGAGCGGCATAAACTGTGCCAGTCAACAGCGCTCGAAGGATCATCCCTACTGGGAAGACAACATCTGGAGTTAAGGTTGCATCCCTTTACATATACTGAACTTTTTATTTCCCGCGGTCACGTCGGAAGGTTTGAAGCAGTGAAGAAGGTCATCCCATTGCTTGAATCATGGTTACTTAATAGCACGCATAAGGCGGCACAAATCAGCCAGAAATACCTGGTTTATTCTGATTACCAAAGCATTCTGCAAATGTCTACAGGAAAATATTGGTCAGATAAGAACAGAAAATTAAGGAAATCGTTGTGGCAGGCATGATATTAAAGCAGCCAACAGTCATTGAAATTTAGGAAGATATTGAGAAATACTCTTTTAATATGTGATGTTGATTATTAGAAACTTGATACTGCAGTTACTTTACTGGTGAAAAGTAATTAATAAAGAAGAATAGAAAGATCCACATGTCGCCAGTGGTGTCCGAACCCATGATGTAGGTATGTCACATACGGGCTGTACCGAGTGAACTACGGCGGCTATGCGTTCCGATGACACTGGAGGCATCTAGTTTATTTCTATTTTGTAATGAATTTCTTTTCAGCCATAAGTGATTACACAACTAATTTCCATTTAATGAACACCAAAGGTTAAAATCAAAAATTTTCTTTAATGCAAAAGTTAAAATCCAAAACAATCCCTCATGCTTTCCTTGGTTTCGATGATGGCTGGCTCCTTTGTTGCACCCGAAAATATAGGTAGAGGTGGTCAACACAAACAATTAGCGAGAAGTAATGTCCAGCCTACAAGAGACGAACATGCACGACGATCTTTCCGTGGCATGCACAGGCGCAGCGACACATCGGCGTAGCTATGACGGGCGGTTGCACAAGGGACAAAGAGCTCGGAAGCGAGGCCCTCTCTTCAGAGTGTATGCTTCATCTGGGTTTTTTGGCACGACCGTGGCTGCTAACGATTCACAGTGCTTTCGCTCCACCTTATGTTGCCTGTTACAAATTGTATCTGTGATAAAATTCGCCTATTTTGATTTTGTTCGACTTGCCGCTCCTAGGCCTAACAAAAAACGTCGGTTTCATGACAAACATGGTAGTGTTAACAAAAGCGCATGCTGCCACAAACTAATGTTCCTTGAAATAGTTTGCCGTAAAACAGACCCATCGTAAGTTATGGTTTCTTGTCGGCTCATCAAAGCATTTTTTCGCCATCCTATTGATCGACGCTTACATGCTTAAAGCGGTAATAAATGAATTTAAATGCGTTTTAATATCCGGAGCAACCCTGAGGTTTCGTGGTGTTCCAGTGAGCCGTTCACCCATGAGGTTAAGTTATGATTTCTTCAATACCCAATGTGTTTCCGTTATAACGTCATCATGTGCGTTTCTTCTGGCAGCACTACTATTTAGCCCCAGAACACACCCTGTTTGCAGAGAAGCAGCGAAAGCTGGCGCGTCATGTGCACAGCCCCCTTAACAAACAAAGGGCGCAATGCTTTGCTTGCCGCGCTGCCTTATCAAATCTTGCTGGACAGGCGTCGTCCGCACTAGCAAAAATCTTTTCAAACACCGCACCATGGATAACGGAAGCTCTTTGCAGCAGCTAGTATCAGCACCCATGTTTGTTTACAAAAGCCAAAACCGTGCATATCACGCCTGCAATGCATTTCTGTAACATGTGCTGCCTTGCTTTGTCTTTTCTGCGCTATAAGGCCAGTTTTCTTTCGGTATTGTTTTTTTTTTCAATATCAGTGGAAGTGAATGGTGACCAGAGTGACTACAGACTGTTCTTTGAAACTGAAAAATTGGAGACTGTTGCAGAATTATACGCATGGAAGTAACAATGAAGAGAAAGACTAAAAATTAAGGCGAGTTTCAAGTGCATAAAAATGTAGACCAACACCACCGGTGGAGAAATTAACGTATTTAATGTGATTATGAGTACATTTGTTGTGTTGTTACTGCTTTTGTTGCACTTTTACAGTTTTACTAAGTAATTGCGAATTTTAAATCTTTGCGCTGTGGTTTCCCTTTATTGCGCAATCATAAGAATACTTTTCGCTGTTCAAATATGAGAGTACATTTCAAAAGTACTTTTCACAGACACATAAAAGCGCTTTTAGTTTAATTTTCCTGCAATTCAATTATTTGTCACCCAGATGGTGAAGAATGGTCCGAAATGTCTTCATGGCATTATTGCATAGCTATGTTGTTTATGTCGCCTGGGTGAGAAGGCCTTGTAAGGGCCGTTGACTATTAATAAATGACTGAGTGCTACTTGAAGAAGGCCCAATTCTCTGTTAGCAATATCTTGTTTGGCATAAATAACATCTTTTGTAACAGGAGTTAATTGGTTTTAAAGCAAATGCACCAGCTAATTATGAGAGAAGGAAAGTGCGTTATGACTCACGGAAGTCTTCAGTGGCCAGCGGTGTGTAAGGTATAAGGCTTAGGGGAGGGAGCACGAACATGGCTGTTCCCATGTAAAACATGAAGTCAAAAACGAAGTTCGAGATCCAGTATAGCAGTGGCCCCATGCCAGCGATCATGTGCAGGTGCTTTACCTGCATCGCAGTAAGACAAAAAGAGTCAAGTATTCACCTGAATCGTCTGGCAACAAAGCATGAAAAGGAGAGAAAGACAACGTCCATGATGTAGCCCGTCTCCCCATTAATGAGAACACTCAGGCTAGTGGTGCCGTTCAAGGACACGTTCGTAATTCACACTCACCGCAGCTCTTGAAGCAATTCAGTCATAACGATACATCAACTGAGCACAGCTGTTGGCATTAGGGGAGTGTTGTTTAAGTGCCTTTTGTCTTATTAAACATTCGTGCTTTCGTGAGGCGGCAGCCTATGGCGTTTTCGACAGAAACCAGAAGGTGCTTTTCCTTCCAAACAAAGTACCTGGGATGAGTAGCATGGTTCCGGAAGGTGAGCGCTGCTCTTAACTTTCACATCATAACCTTGTTTTTCTCTTACGACGAATGTAGAGCAGTGCTGAATATGTTGGTCTCCTCACAAAGACAGTAAACTGATAGCGGAGTCATAACGAAGTTTCGGAATTATCTTTCCCTTGCTTTCGAGCTTGCGGCAGCATAAGTAGAGGAGACCTGAAACTATGACAACTTTTTCAAGGAAGTTAAGCACCTAGGACTCGTAGAAAGCTTTAGGACAAGAAAAAAATGGCGGACAATTCAGCGTTGTTAGGTAAATGCAAATTAGGTGCAGTAGCCCTTCGGCTTTGACTTCAGTTTCGGTTCGAGGCTCGGTTTGACAGGCCAATTTTGATAGCGGCGTGTTCTGGGATACATTGCGCACGGATGGATTTTAATAATTACGACGACATCCAAACCACAGCGCGAGAAACTGGCAGTGAAACACGCGGGGTGTTCGACTCCGGCGATTAAGTAGTGGTCTAATGTAGATGCCAACAAAGCTGATCTGTTGACGCCACCGCGGGTTCGAAACCCATTCGCGGCCATAAGGTGTTTTGCGGTGGCAGGTGGTCTACCGCTCAGAAGCTTCGGAGGAATAAAAATTGGCAGAATCTGAGATTGGGGTTTTAGTGATAGCGCACTAAAGCTCGCTTCGATGACGCCAAGGTTCGAGCACTGCCTTGGTGAACGCTCAGGCCAGGAAGCGTGACGCGTCAACTGCCTGCCTAGCGGCTTACTCCAGAAATAGCGTTGGAACGCACACCCGCCCCATTCCTGAAGATTAATTTCGCTCAGAAGAAAGGAAGTTCTTTCAAACAAAAATAGATTTCTCGCACGAAGTTCTGTCGTTCCACCGCAAATAATATTCTTTGCGCAAGTGAACGCTTCTACCGGCTTCTCAGTTGAAGTCAATGTCCCTCTTATTGTCTCAGCAGCCATATCGCTCACTGCTATCGCAAAATTCACAAATTTCTGTACGGGCAACATCGCATCAAATGCGACGCAAATCATGTGGCCCTATTAGAGAGGGCGGACACCGTCATTTGTTTGTTTAGGTGCATCCTTTTTCGAAAATATACAGGCTACCCTGTTTGCTTTTGGGTTGTGATAAACTTCAGATATCCTGAAACAGAGAGATGTCGTTCAAAACTATCTTGAGCTGAGCACTTCTGAGCGTGCTAACTTGAGAGCATGGATAGGGAAGCAAACACCTTGGGCTATAATTTAAGCGACAGCTTATGAGTCCCGCGTCGCTGTAAAAGCGATGTCTTCTGCGGGGGCCGTGAGCGAAAGATCTCAGATTGGTCACCTGGCGTGGCGCAAGTGACAGGTGCAGAGGCATCGG
Organism: Amblyomma mixtum; assembly: GCF_055824585.1. Taxonomy (NCBI): domain Eukaryota; kingdom Metazoa; phylum Arthropoda; class Arachnida; order Ixodida; family Ixodidae; genus Amblyomma; species Amblyomma mixtum. The sequence continues at coordinate 104,291,450 of NC_143013.1, forward strand.
CATACGGCGGCCACCAGAATTAAGACGCGCTGCGGAGCGCCGCTGCGCCAAATAATGGCTGCAAGATGCGGCTTGCGCTAGCAATGGAAGGCCGCTAAGTGTTTGCGTCTCCCTAGTGATGTGCAGAGGACATCAGGCCGCTGAAAGGTGCCACTAAAGCTACAGCATCATACCGTTGCGGTGGAACTTAAGTTTCTCCGGA